>NW_018127933.1:1183412-1221110 GCF_001952655.1 Monopterus albus
GGATATAACTTAAGGGGTCACTTAAATTTAAAAGTTCATGTTATACGTACAACCAAAAAGAGATTTTGTATTTCTATAAGTGGGGTCAAATTATGGAATAATTTAACTGTGGACATGAAAAATAGTACTAGAATTGAGGAGTTTAAATATAAATATAAATGTATGTGTTATACAAGATATATGCAAGAATAAGATTTATTCGAGAAGGCATTAGGAAACACTCTGTTTTATCTATGTAGAGCTTGCAGCCAATGATGTATGTAATTTTGTATAATATGATGACATGGGGTAGGACTGGATAAGTCTGACTTCTTCCTACTCCATTCAAACATGTACAGGTGTAGGCAATTTGACTTTGGATTAGCATTGGTTGGATATGTGTAATTATGTGTGTTGTTGTTATTTGTTCATTTGTTCTGTTCTGCATGTTTGAAAGAATAAATCAATCAATCAATCAATCAATAATGTTCCATCTGCAGTGGATTTAATGTTAGGTAATATGTGTGTATATTTAAACAATTCTGTGTAGCCTGAATGTGCAGAGATATTGCTGAGTACATCTCCTTCATCTTGTCCGTCTCCTTTTCTCTCAGGTTCATGGTGTTTTGCGCCGTTCCAGCTCCTTCAACACTGGTCGCATTGATCATCTTTACCAGAACCCCCAGACACACACCGAGGGCAGTAAGTGTCCCGTCTGGCCCACCTAGTGTCATGTCCGTTTCACAAAGGGGTGCACAGCTTCTTTTTAGATAGCACCTCTCACCCTACAAATTCAGAAAGTAGTTTGCCCTCAAAGTGGTGCAGCTGTTGGACTGTAACCTTACCAAGTTAACTGTGCTTTTCTTTGGCATTCCTTCCATCTGCAAACACTGACCATCGGTGACAAACCTCTCCATGTTCACAGGTTCACTGAGTGAATCTGTGAAGGACCTTTAAGAGTGAATTACCGTGGCATTTTAGTTTTTACATATGAAAATGACTTTGTCTGTAATTTAAGTGTGTCATGACTTCGCTTGTGCGTTAATCAGCGTGTCTTTGTCCTACACCCTGTCAGACATGAAGCTGCATTATGGCGACCTGACCGACAGCACGTGTCTGGTGAAGATCATCAACGAGGTGAAGCCCACAGAGATCTACAACCTGGGCGCTCAGAGTCACGTCAAGGTAGTGTCATCCTACACACTCTCATGGATCTTTAGCTAGTGTCTGTGCAGAACACTGTGTTCTTCCAAATTAGAGCCCCTCTCTGAAAGACTTCTTTATTAGAGTGTGGATGCCCTAACCGAGCCCGATGGGGCCTACCAATACCAGAGGGTTCAGGCTGGGTTTGGACAGAAATTTGGAAATTATGTTTGGGTCCAGGTCAAACTTTAAGTTAGATGGTTGTAGCACTCAAATGTCTGCTTAGTTTAATGATAAAAGAGAAAAACAGTGTAGAAACTCACCTTTGTGGGGTCCAGGTCGGGCTTGAACACCACACTCTCGGGCATGGGTCGGGTTTGGATAGAAATATGAGACGTGGTCCATCCTTGCAAACCCAGTATATGGGTTTGTTTTGACGAGGAAGACAAAGGGAAACGGCTGATAACAATCCTGATGGCAGTGAATTTGCATTCTAGCATCATACTGTAATTATAGAGGATTTGAAACCAGCCCAGAGGAAACAGAAGAGTCTAAATAAAGTAGTGTGGTACTTCCAAAGTAAGCTGGTTTCTGCTTTGTGCCACGAAGCACTTAACCTTTACGATAAACAGAGTTCCATTGAAATCTAGCCTGATGACTTGTGATGTAAAATGAGATGCTGGCTGAGGTCAACATTTTTTTTAAAGTTATTTATAGGTATGTATTATTCAGAGGTACTGTTCTCTTATCAAAATGTGATGTTAGATTTTTGAGCAGGAGCTGCTGAGATCTTGGCTGGTGAAATAAAGGACATTCTAAAGTGTGAGACTTGAGTTATTTATTTTATTTATTTAACAGCAACTTTTAAAAGCAGGAAATAACCATTTTAATGTGGACCCTTTCATGGCGTTCTTGTCAGCCTGTTGTTTTTTTTTTTTTTTTCCTTTTTGTATGAGTGATCTCATTCGCACTGCTTTGTCATTTGATTCAGTCTTAATATAAAAAGTATTGCTGTGTGGAGCTGTTAAAGCGATTACCTTCTATTTTGAAGCAAGTTTGAAGCCTTTGCAAGTTTATTTACACATTTAAATGTTTGAGAATTGTGGCCAGTGATTTCCTGGAAAGAAATACGATATAAAACTGGCTTATCCAAAAATGTGTCACCATCAACAAGCTTCTCAAACTCTCTAAGACCTGTTTTTCTTTTGCCTTACTTGGATGTTTCACTACCACTGCATTCAAATATTCAGCAAATGAGTACAGACTTCTCATCTGCTACAATTTGTCAGTTTGAAACTCCAGTGGTTGCCAGTTTTTCCAAATATAGCAAATTGAACACCAGTGTGTGTGCACATGGCCAGTGCTGACTGCTGCTGTAAATGGTTAGCAGATAGTGTTAAAAGGGACTTTCAGTGCTGGGAAGTGAGCAGCTCAAGTGTGGAGGATGCTGGAGCTGATGGGACAGGAAGTCAAGTTTTCTTGGATGGGTCAGTCTGTGCCACAATGTCCCTTTTGTGTCAGAGCTCTGCGGTGATCCCAGGAGATCCCTTGGCGCCGCACCCCGCCCCCTCCTACCTCTCCCAACTGGGATCTGACACACACTCTCCAGGCCACACTGATCCTCCTTTACCATGGTGGTTTGGGTGGGATATGGAGCCAAGAGCTTAGTCAGATCATAGATAATAAGGCTGTTTGTAATGTGAACACGAGACACTGCCTTCAGTAGAGTCTTAACAAAATCCATCCACTTCTGGATGAGACTGGTACAATTTTATTATTTTAAGTTCAGCTCAGTTTTATCTCATTAGCACTGGGGTGTAGTGTCAGCATATGCTGAAGTGATAAATTGATTAATAGGTTGCTAAGCCAACAGGAAATTGGTCAATCAGAATCTACTTTATTGGCCTGGTGTGTCGGACACATGAGGAATTTGACTCTGGTACATCGGCTCTCGATGTGCATGTACATATCCCCATGCAAGGGGCAAGTAAACAGTAAACCAACATAAGGCTAGTATAACATAAGCAGTATTAACAAGCAACAAACGGTGCATACAATGCAAATTAAGCAGTATAAACAGGGAGTAAACAGTGCAGACAAAGGAATGCTCATTGTGATAGTAATGATAAGGCTTTAAAAGAGGCTAAGAAGCTCCATGGAGGTGTATGGAGTGTTGGAGGGTTTGTCACTGTAAACAGCAGTAAACCTAAACTACAGCTGAAGATGCTATAAATACCATTCATTTTGCAGGTATTTAATCATAAAACAAAATACTCGATAAATAAAAGTTGTGACCTGTTGAAGGAGCGAGATGAAAGTTCAGGGATCATCAAAGTTATTACAGTTCATCCTGAAGGGAACATGGATATCTGTACCAAATAATGTAGCAGCTATTGAGACATTTCACATAAAACCCCACGGTGTTGGAGGAAATGTCAGGGGAGTTAGGGGAATGTAATCTCCCTCTGTCCTGTAGTTGTAGAGATGCGTATTTCAGCCTGGACCATGCTGCTCTAAGTTGGGCTTTAATGAAAAATAGAAGACAGACAGAAAAGGAAGAGAGTGGGAGAATAAGTGAGAAGGGAGAAGAGTGATGACTCCTCTCTCCACATCCTTTGTGGTCAGAGGCCATGACTCTGCTCCCACCTCCCACATAGAAGATCATCCTCAGGCCACACACACTCAAAGTGAAACTCCCTGTACCTGTATGAGCCTCTTCTGTGTTTCTTTGTTTCCACACCTATAAACCAGGCTCTGGTGGCTCCTCAGCACATGGTTCCCACTCAGAACACCTGAGCCCACTGGATTACTGGCAGCAGTGGTGTGGAGCAATTTCCAGTCTGTCCCACCACAGAGGAAAAGATCATTCACAGCAGCTACTCAGCTTCTCTCTCCTCCTCCCCACCAGCCCTCTCCCTGCTGCTGTCTTATAGGGAATCCCTTCTGCGGCCAGCTTGTTCTTCACACTCACCCAGGGAGCTTTAGTTGCAGCACTGGTTAGAGATGAGGTGTCTGTGTGTCTGTGTGTGTGTGTGTGTGTGGGTGCTGGGTTCCGCTTTGGAGAGTCATCTCTGAGAACAGAGTGAGAGTTATTTTCTAATGCTGCAGGGGCGGAGGTGGACAGGGAATAGTGGACGGACACTGGAGGGCCAGAGATGCATCCAGCTGCAGTATCAAAAGCCCAGCTCACAGACAAAACAGAAGGGACTTGTTGTGTTTTCTTTGTGACCATAATAGCAGAAGAGCCTATCAGTTTGATCTCTGTGCTCAAGCTTCTTTCCCTGAAGCAATGTTCCATGTATAGTATGCTCTCATAACCCACAGGAAAGATGGCTAGAAGCCCTGAAAGAAAACAAAACAAAACAAACAACTGTTGTTTTTATTATATCTCTGGTGGATTGTTTATTGTAGTGCTTGTAATACTAACTCCACTAGTATAACCTAGGGAGGGGGTGGCTTGTAGCTAAGTCCAGAAAGTGATTTTGAGCTTTTATTGTACAACCAGGGAACTACTTTCGTTGTTCTGATGGAAGCTGAAGATCCTGTGCAAATTCAACCAGTCACCAAAATATCTGAAAGATCTTGATGTTCGTTTTTGCTGCTGTTTCAACATTAAATTTGACCTCGAAAGGACTTAGGACTTTGTGTTCTTAGAACTAATCTTGGCTTATGTTGTCAGGCTTGTTACAAGGCAACGCATCACTCCAACCAGGCTTCTAGAAAAGTTACCAGAGTTTGTTGGCAGCGCCTGGCATGGATTGGAGATTTTAAAGATTTAGTGCAATAATGGAAATTTTGGTCACTGTGGGCCCAAACAGTTATTATTCCTTAAGTGAATAAATACTGATCTTCACAAGATCGCTCCCATATGAGTGAGTTTGCAAGTCTGACCTACAGTTTTTAGGTTGTGAGCATGTTTGTAAGTAGTGTTAGTATAGTGTTTAGTTTGTGGCCTTAAATGACCAAAAGAGAACAGACCAGTCAAACTTTTGTGTGGGGGTTCACAAATAGGAAAATCATATGTGTTTCCTACATGACAAATGTTTTATGGGTTTTGCAGTAAGTGCTGAAAATGCCAAATCCCAAGGACTCCTGGACGATTTGTCTTTGTTTTATTATTTAACAGGAACCCGACCAAATAAAAAAAAAAAGTAGTAGCAATTATTCATGAATAATGTATTTTTTTTTTGACAGTAATAAGGATGGAATATTTTGGAAATTGCACTTGTGAAATATGCCTGACCAACTAACTCGGATGGAGAAGTGCTTACAGGCTGCTCACACTAATCTATTCTGCATCTGATGGTTCAACACAATCCCATTGTGTTCTCCCACTGAAGCGCTTCACAGGAAAGTTGTGAAGGAAACCCTTCAACGTCGCCCTCTCTGCGCCAGTTCTCCCACCTGCAGCTGTCACAGTAGACACATAGGGAGACAGGCTGAATTATTAGCACACCTCGCTCATGACAGGAGGACGGGGGGAATGGGGAAGGGGTGTGGATGACGAGACAGAAGGTGAAAAGACTTTGGGGAGGTGAGAGGGTGTACTGTATATCATGAAGCAGCAGTAGGTTTTCACTTTAGTGGTTTTGGTGGTGTTTGAAGACAAATGTGCAGATTGTTCTCAGGGGACAGATTTCCTTTATTATCCTTATTCAGATTCCTGCTCACAAAGACTTATCCCATTATCTACTCACAGCTCGCTCTCTCACTGCTCCCCCTTGGTCTCGTCACCCATCTGGGTTTGCAGAGCCTCTCACGCCAGACACACAGGATTTCACATGCCTGTTTCCCCATAAAGCTCCTCACTATTTGTTTGATGTGTTGATGCCTTTATAGGCCTAAAGCGGCTGTTGTGCAGCCTGCCAGCCGTTTACTGTCATGCACAGCTGGTAATACCACTATTTACTATAGTTTGTGGGCCTGTTATGCAGTTCTTATAACTCATTAGTAGTGTGGTTGACTTGTTTTGACTCCCCGTGTGTCTTTCAGTAGCGTGTGATATGTGGGAAGTGTGTTGCAGTTTTCCTCCCTGATTAGCTCAGAGCTCTTCAACTGAGGAAGCACAGCACTTGCTAATTCAGCTTCTAAACAGCACAGCTTTACTTGACTCCAAATTTGGTCAGTTTTGTTTTCAGAAAACGGAAGTATTGAATGCTCCTTTATGATCTGAAATTATTCAGTCAAGGCTAATAAAACTCACTAAAAACATTTGGGATGATGTCAAAATGTGTTGACAGAAAGCTAAAAACAAGATTGTTCTTCTTAGGTCATGAAAGGTTAAGTGTTATTGAAATGCCAGTACTGCAATGCCAAGTCTTCAAGGTTCTCAGGCTAAAACCCTAATTGATTATCCCAAAAGTCCATTGATACAAACAAAGTGCAGTATTTCCGTAATACATTAAAGGTGTTGGAGAAACTGGGTTTTTACAGGACAGTGACAGTCATTGTGTAAACCCCTATATGAGTGATGAGTGGGCTCCTCTCTGTAGCAGTTAATTGGCCGTATTCTCTCTGATTGGTGTTTACGTTACTGCTGAGTGGCACGCTTGAAGCAACATGTCCAGCTCACTTGCCTGGAACCAGATTAATGCATTCCCTGCTGAAGTGTGTGTTTTCTGTCTCTTAGGACTCATTAGCTGCGTGTGTGCGGTTTGTATGTATTTAAGGTGCCATGGTTTCCATTGTTTCAGAGCTGCCTTTCAGGATCAGAATGCTGGTGGTTTTGGCAGAAGGCAGTGCAATACAATCTCTGTGCCCACTTGCGCCCCGTCTATTGAATGAGCAGGAGCTGGACTGTGATGTGTTGGTGGCCCGGGTGGTCAGCGGACATAAGTGCTCCTTTAGCAGGCCCTTCTGTGTTTTGAAAGGTTAGGCCTGCGTACAAGGCAGCCTGCCTGGCCTAGATGGGTCGAAAGTGAACTTTAGCTTCAGAATAGACTCTTGTGTGCCAAAAAAAACAAGTCTGCACTTTCCTCATTCAGAGGCAGGGAATGCTTTGTGGGTTTGATTTGTTGCTCATGAGTCAGTTCTTTTTTTCTGCTTTCTAGCAAGGTTGTCACACATGGAAACATGCAGTTTGGGAAAGGAGATGGAGTTGGGGAGGGGTGGCTTTTTGAGGTTTGTTAAGTAAATACATTGAGTCAATAAATAGTATCACAAAGCTAAATATGTTTGCATCTAAGTCTGTGTGTTAAATCAAACCCCAAATATTCCACATCAGCTGTCTTGTTCATCTGACTCATAGGAGCCAAAATAAACTGTGCAGATGCAGTTTGACCTGTGACTTATAGATGGCAGCAGTGAGCCGCTGTGGATGGGTCCCAGTCAGGTAGGAGAACTAAAATGCACTTGGAGCTCTGAGGCAGCCAACTTTATTGAAAGTAATTAATTTTAATCAAACAACAAAAGACAAAAACCAGCCATTTAGAAATGAATAAAAGCACAAAATCCATAATTTTATTTCTGAGTGCTGAAATGATTAGTAGTTTAATCAATTAGTCGATCAACAGAACATTAACCAGTAACAGTTTTAATAGTGGAACGATTAGCTCATTGAAGCTAAATAAAAAGAAGCTAAATATTGAGTTGGTCCAGAATCTCAGCGGTGAGGATTTTCTTCTTTTCTTTGTTTTGCATCTTATAGATTTCAAATCTAGAATGTGCAGCTTTATCACATGTAATTAATGAAACAAGCAAACAAAAACAAAATAAATGCACTTATGTTGGCTATGTTTCAGTTTTTCTTCAGTAAAACTAACAATCATTTAGTGTCATTTGTTGCATCTCAGTTTTATAGATTCTGGACTGTCGGTTGTACAAAACAAGCAATTTAGGGCATTTGTAATGTCCACTTTTTAAGTATTGCTTGACATTTTGGAAACTAAATGATTGATATAAAATAAGTGACAGATTAATTCATACTGACTACTTTATGTGTTGAGCAATTATTTGATAAACTGACAGGAATCTGATAAGCTATTATGTAACAGTTTTGATAATTAATTTATATCATTCATTTTTTTACTTTTAATTTTTCAACAAAAATATCAAACCTTTTTTGTGTCCAGCTTCTTGATATTTGAAAAGTTGCCACCTTTGGCTCTGTGAAACTACAATGCACATTTTTCACAATTATCTTTATCAACAAAATTATGAATAGTTTCATCAAGAAAGTAATCAGCAGATAATAATTAATTAATAAAAATAATGAGAACAGTGCAGCATGGTCTTTCAAACCCAATGGGTCTAGTTTCAGTTCTGCTCTGTAGCCCAGTGGCACTGGGTTTAGCGTCTCTGTGGTTTAAGCAGTAGATTCAGGAGCAGCTCTGGACGAGGCCCTCTGCAGGTCAGTGTGTTACATTACAGGGCTTCTGAAGGTAGACGGTTGTCCAGTTAGTGCGTACCCTTCAACTTCTTCAGTCACATTTGTGAAGAGAAATAATAAAGGAAACAAAGAGCACAAGGCTGGAAAGTGATCAATACTTGTAAAACGTTGCCTCTGTGCAAACTATTTTAAGGGATTGTTGAATTTGGGTTCTGTCATCTTCGTCTGCTGCATCATCCATCAGTGTCTTCCTCGTTCTCCTCCTCCTAAATTTCTTCCTCTTCCTTTTTACCTCTGTGACAAGCCTGCTTGTCAGTACCAGACTTTACTGTGCTGCAATGAATACACAAAGCCAGTATTGTATTTTTAAGTAGATTAGAGTAGATGGTAAGAGAAGAGAGCTGAGTTGAGGAGACGGTAACGAGGGATTAAACTAAATATTTATTGAACTCATCAATCTTCCTGTTGCTATGTCCTCCGGGCAGATGTCTGGTAACAATAATCAGCTTCATGGCTTCACAGTGGATGTTCTTTAATGATTTATCTGCAGCTTTGTGTTCTGTGATCAGTGAACAAGATATGTCATGGTTTCAGAGTTTTCCCATCGACTTAGTCCGAATAATATGTCATTGTGTCATTGTATTGCAGCATAAATAATTGGACCAAACCTACATTTAGAGTCTGGGTTTATGTGGTATTGATCTCCTTATTATGTCTGTAAATAACTGTATCTATATCTAAATAAATACTTGTGTAGGGGATTGCCAAAAGTGAGGTTGGAACCCACATGTAGCAGCGAATTTTCCTCAACTGGAAAATTTTGGAATGACAGAACTAATTTGTAGAAAAAGATTTAACCAGCAATAAAATATGTGGTGATAGCACTTACACTATGAAATCAACTCTGTTTTATCAGTTCATGTTTTTATCATGAGCTCTGTGTAAATAATGTTCTCTTTTATATTCATAATTGATAATTTTCTTTCAAAACAAATCTGTGGTTCCAGCTTCTCTACTGCTTTTCTCAGTTGAAATCTGAATTTCTTTGGGTTTGGAACTGACAGACATGACAACACGTTTGAGGATGTTGTCTTCATCTCGAGCTGATAACTAAATAATCTGTAGATAAAACTGAAAGGAAGATGCCCGAGAGCTCAGGAAGTTCACAGCAAAGTAGTTGAAGGTGCTGTTTTGCAAACAGGACCCAAAAAAAGGGGAGGCCCCATTTCCCCATTAATCTGCAGATAAATTGGTAAAGACAGTTATTAGTTTCAGCCCTGATTCGCTGTGGCTTCACTGAGCTTCTCATGCTCCAGCTGCAGATGTTGAAGCAGTGCACCCAGAAATAACATATCGACAGTTTATATTTTATGTAAATAAACATCATGCACATGCAGCCATGTCGTATGCAAATGGATATTTATTTTAACGTTGCGTCAGGAGCATTATCATAGTGCTGCGAGGAAAGGTGGAGTCAATGAATCGCACCTATGTGAATCCAGCATACTGTTCAGTCAAAGTGCGTTTGCACAAAGGACACACAGACACGCAGCTCAGTTGACACAGAGATTTGGCTGTGTTGGTATTTTATTCTGGTGTGCATACATGGTGGTGTTTACATAGACACAATATCATGTGTACGAAAGGATTTTTGTGTGCAGACTCATTGAGTAGACATAGCCACAAGCAGGAAGGCTTATAGAAGGTGAATGATCTGTTTCCATTTGAATGTTCTGAGATGACAGTCAAACTGGACCTAGGCTTTATTATTATTTTGTCAATGAAATCACTTGTGCTGGCCCTTGATTACACCCACACTGACCGTGACACACAGTGAAAAGATGCAGCCTCTCTCAATCCTTTGATAAGTGGGATAAGCTCATTACTCACAGTAAACACTGTTGCACATCTGTGAACACAAGTCCAGACTGCTGCTGCCCACCATCCGCTGTGTGCTCACACCCGTGTGAATACAATACGCACACCAACGCTCCCCCTGTTAATGGTGTGTTTGTGTAATTCTTCAGTTTGTTTGGAGTTTCTCTTCCCAGTGTGGCCTGCAGCCCGATCTCAGCCGCGCTGAATCTCAGAAGCTGCTGTTCTAGTTTTAAAAAGAAGACGATGAACGGCGATTAGAGTTGAAAGGAAAGCCCAATGAAAAAAGTGGCTAAAACTGTTATTTTACAGCCTAACTTTTAAAAAGTGTCACAGTGCTGTTCCATCTGTTATTCTGGTTGAGAGAGAGTGTGTGGGTGTACCCGATGCTCCTCGGTTACAGACGTGTGTCTGTTGGGTAATCTCAGCATTGCAGTTTATTTACAAAAGCCTGCTGCAATGAGCTATGATCTCACTTGTTTGGATCAGATAGTGGAATTATGATTGGGGAACAAAAACAAGAAGAGGAGAGGCAGAGTTTGAATGGAGGGCAGATGAGATGAGAGGTGGGCGAGAAGTGCGTGAGTTACGACGGTAGATTGTTTAGTCTTCCCTTGGCTAATGAAGGTGTTTTTGCCCTTTTTAAAAAAATCTGTAGCTGCATTGTAGGCTACCGCCTTGGCTTGTATGTGTTAATTGAAGCTTTAATTCAGGCTGTCATACTTGTATGAAGGGTTGGGCCACCTTACCTTGCCACCTGTCAGCCAGACAAACGGGCCTTTATACTCAGGAAGAGAGCGGGATATTCAGGTACAATAAACAGGGAGCAGCATTTAAGATGTCTTCTCTTCATATTGCTTTGTTTTATGCTCAACTTCTTTTCATTTTGTGACAGCTGTGGTGATTTTGGGGCATCAAAAAAGGAGATGGCCATCACAGATATTTCCTGATGCGTCAGGGTGCACGTTGGGTTCTCCGTGCACCAAACTTGAACCTTTTCTTGCCCTGAACATGGGGAAAAGAATTCACCTGTAGTATAGAATACAATACTTTAAATATAGTTTATACTTTCACAGAATATTTAATAGCTCCATTAAACACACACAATAGAAACAATGAGAAGCTAATGCTAATTTTCAGAGCCACATGTTTCTTTTTCAAATTTTGGAATTTTTGTAACTTCCATAACAAGTTTTAATTTTTCTGTCTTTTAATGTTTTAGTTGTTATGCACTCTGGTCTTCAGAAAAGTAATTTCATTCCAATGTATGTGCATGCTATGCAGATATGGCATGACAAGCTAAATAAACTTGAAACCTGATTATGGGCTTTATAACACTGTTGTTGCCCTGCTTCTTTGAGCGCCTGCCTTTCTGTACGTATGAATTTTTGTTAGAGATAACTGTGTGGTCACACACTGGTACCTTTGTGCAGTAGTGTGGTGCTGCCAGATGTTTGAATGGTACTTGTTCATTGTTTATTTTTGCCTTCCTGCTGCACTGTTTTGCTTCTCACTTTTTCCATCTTAGCTACAGAGGAAATTTGAGATATTCTTTGTTTAAATTAAGTATTTCAGAATCTTCCAAAAGTGGCTCTAAGACTGCAGTATATTAGTAGCTTTCAGATGGTTTTAAGAATCATATAGGGATAATTGAAGCTCAGAAGGTGCCTGTAGGTTTTTCAGGCCACGTAGACAGTTGAATCAGAGTAACATACACCAAGTGCCTATTCAGAGCATTTCATGTCTCCACAAAGGGAAGACAGGTGAGAAATTAGTTTTTATCACCACCTTCTTTGTTACCATTTTTGCCTGAAAACCTAATTCCTTGCCGCTCCTCACCCTCAGGCTGTTGTGGGGTTGTAGTTTAGTTCATGATTACTCCTCCTTATTATCATCATTAGCACAGGAATCAAAAGCAGTGATGAGAACCGTCTCCGACAGCTGGTAGCACAGTATGATAAATTGCCCTCGCTTTACTGTTTGTGAATGACATCGAGAAGAATGGTTTTCAGTTTTCGTGGTACCATCAGTCATCGGCGCTGGCTTCTGGTGAGGCAGGTTGGGTGGATGGACGGACGGGGTGAGGCAGATGAGCCCTAAACATCCAGCCTCAGCCTCATTATCACATACATCAGCCCATGGTGGTGTAATCATTAAGCATAAAGACCAACTGCACTGAGGGTTTCTGCAATAATGCAGCAAAAATTTATTCATTTTTAAAAAGATTTTATGTCTTGAATATTTTTTTTTTTCAAATGTGTTACTGTGACTGATACTGGATTTTATTGGCCAGTACTGAACGATATCTCAGAGTAAAAAAATATGCTAACAATAAGCAGCTACTTCCTGATATCTGATGAATGTGATTACATTATCAAGTAGTAATCCATCTTTTAAATTTTACTATGTAAAATGAGGTTGTTTCATAACTGTGACCATGATATGTACTCAGTAGGACATTTCACAGCTGAAAACTGAGCAGTGCTCTGCGGTGGACAAAGGTGTACAGGTACGAAGGTGACAGGTGAGCATTAAGACGACGTTCATTCACTGTCAAAAGTAGCAAATCCTCATAGAGAGCAGAGGCTGAAACCGGATTGGGAGACGTTTTGGCATTGTGGCATGAAAAATGACTAGCTATTAATCAGTTGTTGTCACTTATTACTGTGTCGGTTGACTGATACATTTTTCCAGCTGTGGTTGCAGTTGTAGATACAGTACCTGCTGAGTAAACTACGCTGCTGACTCTGAGATGTGCAGAAAACCTTTTTTGAAGTCAAAGATATACCAGAGTTGTTTTCTTTAGGATAAAGCTGTAGCGAGTCCCTTGTCAGGCGTGTAAGTCACTTTGGAAAGAGCCCTCTCAGCACATGGCATGTCGCAGACATGCTTCAACTGCAGTAAGTGACCCAGACATAGGAGTGATATTAGTTCATCAGCGAGTGTGGTTAAATATCGACGACGGAGTGCATGCATCTTTGCTTATGTGCAGCCATATGGGGTGTCTCGAGCGTCTGTTGGCATCCCTGCATGTATGATGATGATGATGGTGGTGATGGTGGTGGTGGTGGGGGGTGGATGGGTGGCCATAAGTGCTTTCTCACAGAGAACAGAACATGATTAATCAGAAGATAATTTTGGCTCTCCTCTGTTTCCTGGTGTGCAGTGTGGGCAAACTCCAAAGAAAACATGACACACACACACACACACACACACACACAAAACGATTAGAGTTAAGCAAGAAATGACACAAAGAAGAGTGGGTGTGCTCGACATCTGTGTCTGCGTACAAATCCATTTCTCCACAGTCTCTGGGTTTTTCTCTCTTTGCTTTAGGCGAGCTCTTTGAAATCGGGCTGTCAGGGTGCAGCCGTCGCTGAGTGGTAAAGCTTGAGGGTCCTTTGACATTCCTAACTGTTCTCCTGAGCGTTCCTTCCCCCAATTATAAACATAATGACGTGGAAAAATCCATAGATACACAAACGCTGGCCAGGGCAGTATTCACACTTTCCCTGACCAGCCAGTCATTCTGACAGTGACAACCATTACACAGAGACATGCACTCAGGATTTTGATCTTCCCATGCAACATCTTTCCTGCATTCCAGTGCCACTGGTATGGTAATATCTGCTCTGGCACGGGGCAGGCTCAGTAAGCTTGGCTTTGAGTGTTTATACATGTGTGGCCCACACAGGCCACCGCCACAGCTAAACGTTTACAATAATAGCCTTCAAGTGACGCCTCTTGTAATAAAAGTCAAGCATCTCGCCCGCTGCAGTGAAACCGATCTGTCGTGCTGATCTTATTATAGTCCAATTAAACTGTCGTGCCTCGGGCTGTGAGGCTGTAAACCAAGGAGCTTGAATAAAAACACAGCCGTGCTCGCCACAACCTCCACCGTCATTGTACTCAGGTGTGATACTGTCTGTGTGCTCAACAAGCCTGTGGAGACTCTGGGGTGGGAATGTACTGAAATAGTTCCAAGCACTTGACTCTTCTTGTGTGCATAAAGGTTGCTTTGCTTTTTTTGCGTGTTGAAGTGTGATAGGAATAAACAAGATCACAGGTTACACCAGACACATCATGCTATAGTTGTGTGCTTGAATGTTTCCGAAACTGGACGCTGCAAAGAGATATTGTTTGGTTATAAGCAAAAAGTATTGGGGTTTATTTCCCAGTCCTGAGATGTGGGATGATTACGATTTAGTAATTAGATTAAAGTTTCACAGTGTAAATAACTTGGCCATAATGACCTCAGTATACACGGTTAGACAAATAGTTTCTGGAGTAATGTAACTGCTGTGACAATCTGTGGACAAGGTTAAATTATATTAGTAACTTTCCAAAAAACATGAAGATATGTTTAAGTTAAAAGATATCCTGTTGAAATAGTGCATGTTTGAACACTTTTCAGATCATGAGCTATATTTTTTCTGTTGGTGCAGACAAAAAGTGTTGCCTGGTTCTATTCTGCCATGTGTTGTAGCTAAATTATCATCTTCTCTTGATTTGAATCTAACGATTGGTCATTATTCATTCATAATTATGTACACATTTTTGTTCATTGAGTATCTAAAATTATGAAGAATGCTCATATTTCTGAAACTAGAAATAGCATTTATTGTCTAATAGTTCAAAAACGTAGATATTTCTCATGTATAATCGGCAAACGTCCACATTTGACACTCTGACAAAGCAAATATTCATTCATCCAAAATACTTCTAACTGTAACTGAGGAAGAAATTAAATACACAAAGTAATTGTGTATTTCGGTGCTTTTGCGGTGAGCTGCACTGAATAATACAGATATACTTTAATGTTTTTTAAAATACTTTCAATATTGTGTTCAGACAGTTAACAGCATCAACCTGAATTGTTTTGAAAATGAAAATGGCAAAAATAAGCTAATAATATTTTCTTAGTTTCTTCTCTTTCCGCTAATTAATAATGAGACACAGCTGTCAACTAACATACAGTTTTTAGAAAAATGTCACCAGTCTTCTGAGGATGCAGATATCTCTGAGGTGCAGTGTGATGCCCCACAGCTGCAATTCCCGCTGCTGCCCAATGGATTTGAAGTCCGTTGCAGTGTTGTTGTTGCTCTGGATTTTGTCTTAACTTGCTTCGTTTTGGCAGCCGACTCCTGAGAGAGCCTCAGAGCCAGATGTTTCTCTCTCTCTCTCTCTCTCTCTCTGCTCTTGGTGACATACAGAACCTTCATTCTGTGTGTGTTGACCCTGCTCAGGTTTAAGAGCGACAGAGGTATTACCAGAGTGTCAGTCAGCACCTCTCTGCCCCAGGGAGCGACCCAGCAACACAGCCACACTGCTACATAGAGTTAGCCATAGGTACACATGTTGTTGCAGGCCTGTCCTATGGTTAGGGTTGGTTCTTTTCTCATTTATTGACTTTGACTTGTGGGTTATGTAAGAAAATATGGCCCATCATAACAACATGTGAAGTCTGAACGCTACTGTTCCTCGTTTCTGCAGATTTATGGATCACGCTCTGGTTGTACTGTGACCGTAGTTGCTGTAATTTCAAAGTGTGTACTAAATTCTGTTCTTCTCAATGTAAATAAGCTCTGTGACGCTGATTCTATCATTATTTTGTGCTTAGACGTCCTAAGAAATCGCTTTAGGCAACAAACTGAAGTATCAGCTCTCACGCAGCACGGTTTAAAAAGCAACGGAGCACAGTTGTGGGGATTTTGGTTTGTGAAAGTATCTCACTAGTGTAGCTTGGGTTTCTGTCCAGAGTGAAACCCAGAAACTGTTTAGTCTTAAGGTACAAGAAGATCAGACTTAATATTGTAGCTGCAAATAAACGATGTTTGGGAAAAAGTTATTTCCAGACAAATATTTGGAGTCGATTTATTGTTAACGATTTAGATGCATCTAAAACAGTTTGAGTTCAGTGCTTCGTGATTAGGCAGCATTTGATACTGATATTATAAATATGTTGCATAGCTACATTTTAGACAACTTTTTATACAATTATTTGTTTTATATGTGCTGAAAACAAGCAACTATAACTTTGTAAACCTTCCAACATTTTAATAATAATAATACATGTCGACAGTCTCTTTTAGATCTCTTTAGTCACATAAGAGTTTCACATAAGAGCTCGAACTGATCGCAAACTGATCACAAATACAGAAGCAGAAAATTGTCATATTAACAAACACAAAATTGTAGTTATCCACACATGGAGAGAAGAGGATTCATGCAGTTTTCTTTCTGTGAATGAATCAGACCTGGGCTTCAGTGGAGAAACAGTCTCCACTTCATTTCTTTGTCCCGTGTATGCAACACTATGCGGAACTGATTTCATCAAAATGAAAATGAGTACTGTAGGTCGCTCTAGAAATACCTGTCCGGCTGGTGGTGTCTGTTGATCTTCATCACTGAAACAGTTCAAAAATAGTATTTATCTGAAGTGAAATGTAGCTGTGGGCCTTTATTTAGCCCTGGAGATACTGAGTCAGATGACTAACCAACACAGTGTGGATTACTTTGGTTCAAAAGGCAAATCTAACATTTCAGACCCACTGAATTAATTACTCTTCTCCTATATATGTATGTAATGCTTTGTTCAACAGACAAGCAACATCGTGCTTTCGCGTTTCTAGGCACTCGTATAAAGGCTCCCTCAAATTGTAATTTATTTATCTGTCAACAATTTTAAAGGTGACCCCCTTGGGAAAATGGATAAACAAAAGAAGTGACGGTGTCGACGATGGTACCTGTTGACTGTTTGAACATGACTGGAATGCTGTGAATGAATGCATCAGTCTGTATCCTAACTACTGCAGATAGTTTCCACAGAAAGACTATAAAAACCATCAGCTTCAGTGAACTGGTGATTAGCAGAGAAGAGCAGCTGCCAGGGCTGACTTGGCACAGCCCCAACACTGTCACTGTGGTATGTTGCTGTTTGCTTACAAGTGTAACTGCACTGAGAGATTGTCACAGACACAATAGCAGCTCTCATTTCGCCATGTGCACCTCTGTTCACGCTTGCTGCGGGATTTAGAGATGATCCGTGACGACTACGTGATGGGCAGGTCTCAGCAGAATTCCTCAAGTGGCAGAGTTGTTTTTGCTTTCCACAGTAAACCTCCGTCTGAGAGCAACTGACATTAATTACTTGGCTTAATATCTTGGCTCAGAAAAATGTATCGCATTGTTTCAACTGAGTTCTGCTCATATTCATATAATTCTGATTCCTACCAAGATGTTTAAGCCGCAGCATTAATGCCTAGTTGGATGAGTTTAGTGCAAGATGTTCTGTTGGTTGGTTTCCAAGATACAATGACAAAAACCCTTTGAAAACTAATGAAAACACAGCAGCCCAGTTTCCCTTCTATCTTACACAGGCAGGAAGTGAACACTGGGTTCTGAATATGTGAATATGCATATCAAGTGTAAGGTATCACTCCAGAGGAAGACATTTCATATGCAAGGCTATGAATGGGCCTCTGTGAGCTTGCGCCGGTATCCGCTCCCACGCGGTAAACGGGTAAGGTAACCCGGACTGGATGAGTTGCTGTTAGCTTCACCAGGAAGGTGGAGGGTTTGTTGCTCTGGCTGCAGTAGAGGTGGGGACACGGGATGCGGTGAAAGGATAAACAAAGGGGGACACTAAATATGGGTGTGGGCTGCGTGAACCGGTAGTCGTGCACTCAGTGATGTGGACCGCTTCTGAACTCCAAATGTTGATGGATGCTGTGATTGGTGCAGTACTGAGCCATTACACTGGAGCAATGCCTTACAAGAAAACTGCAAAGTTTTTTTTAACAATATTATTTTTGAGGTTGGGGCAGCACGGTGGCACAGTGGTTAGCGCCGTTGCCTCACAGCGAGAAGGTTCCGGGTTCGGGCCCCACCTAGGACCTTTCTGTGTGGAGTTTGCATGTTCTCCCGTGCTTGCGTGGGTTCTCTCCGGGTACTCCGGCTTCCTCCCACAGTCCAAAGACATGCAGCTTAGGTTGATTGGTGTCTCTAAATTGCCCATAGGAGTGCGTGCGTGTCTGTGTGGTTGTTCGTCTATGTGTTAGCCCTGCGATGGATTGGCGACCTGTCCAGGGTGTACCCCGCCTTCGCCCGATTGCCGGCCGGGATTGGCTCCGGCCCCACCCGTGACCTCGTTCAGGGACAAAGCGGTAGAAAATGAATGAATGAATGAATTTTTGAGGTTTGTTACTGTTGCCTGCAACCAAACAGCTGTTCTGTATCAGTGTGACTGTTAAATACGTTGCGGCAGGGTTTATCCCAGGGTGTGTCCAGGAAGCTGATTCTATGCCAACCTCTGATTTGCTGCTCAGGATAACATCAACAATACAAACATACCACTGTGTTCTATAAGTCAGTGTCGCTTACTGAGCTGAATTCGACAAATCCTGAATCCTGATCTCACCTTGTGATCAGTTGACTTACAAGCTGTTGGTCCAAACAGTTTTATTACTTTTTAAGTATGTGGCCTTTGGGCGATCTGGAGCTTGTGCTTGTTTTTTTATGTTTCATAAAAGTGTAATAACTTCTTCTGATGTTTGTGGAGCACTGGTTGTCAGGTAAGACAGAGTGCCCCTACTGTAATATGCTGCTGGAAACCTGAGTCAAGTGCTGTTCAAGAGAAAAAAATGAATGTTGTTTCACTACATTGCAATCCAAGTAGTCTACAGTCAATTGTGTGCTTGTAGGTGAAAGTTCTGTACAACAGCCGGGAGAAATCTGCTTTCAGATTCACAGCACTGATGGAAGGATGGAGTCTTTGCACAACACCACTGATTATTTTGAAACCTGTTGTGTCAGAAATCTTTTTTTAGTTTCCATACAACACACACCAGGACCTGTGTGTAGTTCCTGTAGCCTGTTTATCAGTTTAGTGTATCAACAGTTTTCACATCATTATTTCCTTTCTGCTCTGTTCGGTTTGGCCTTTCTGACATGGTGAACAATTCAATGTCAGACCTTGCAGTGAGAGGGTGCATTTCAGCCTTATCTGTAACTTGAGTCGCAAACTGTTCCCTGCTGAAGTGTGCGTCTGAGTGTGTGTGAATATAATGATGTTTTCTGGAGCAAACAGCTGGAAAGCCAGAGGTTGCACTTGTGGTTTAGCCAGGTTGCTGCTGGATCGTGGGAGAGTTTTGGACTTTCTTCCTACATGTTCTCCTGCGGGGTGGCCATCAGCCACTGGCTTACTAGGCATTTTATCTACATCAGGACTAACAGATTTGAATCACACAACTTATTTTACTTGTTTTAACTTGAGCATACTCCATAAGCATTTCCCTCTTCTGGGGTGAGGTTGCAGTTGTTTAGGCTGTCCCTTCCTGGAAATATTCCTGTTACATGTTTCTTTGACACTGTCTTTCCGTTGTGGTGGGATAAATAGTGGAAGATAAAGACAAGCTATCCTGCTGCCCTGCGTAACAGATAGAGAGCCTTTCCACTGATATCTAAAACGTCCAGCAGAGCACTTCCCCTTCCCGAAACCCTTCCCTGCCACAGGCCTCCTTCAAAGACCTGGGACTCCGCAACAGTCCGACCCGGCATGCCGACCCCTGCTCCGATGTTCCCTCCCTGATGAGAGCGCCGGGTGGAGATGGGTTGGTCTTGAACCCAGGCAATTGTTTTCTAACCTTTGTGTGTGTGTATTGGTATTTGTGTGTGGATCTGTTAAAGTGTGAATCACAATTTTCTGCTGATGGTATTTGTGACAGAGTAAGAGATGTGTAATAATCTGAATACTCGGGGCCGCTCAGAGGGATGCCTGATGTTGGGGTAATGGTGTGAGTAATATTTAGGGCAGTTGCTTTGGAAAAGATCAGCACAGATCAGTGTCAGAACAAACAAAAATATTCTGTGTAGTAACGGCTTATGTAACGCTTATCAGTTGGAGTTTTTATATAAAACAAAGAATTGGAAGAGTTAATTGAAAATTATTTTGTTTTATTTTTTATTTCATGTGTTGTTAAAATTTTGTCACTTTGTTTTGTGGAAATGTTTGGAAAAAAGAAAAAGTAGAAACATAGAAATGTGCTCAGTTATCTTTAGTCATGCCTTGGGGTGCTTGAGAGGGTGGTTCTCTAAGAGCCTGGTTCAACTTGCTTCTGGTTGGCCAGCAGGTGACCTCTTTCACATAACATGTTATCGGTTTTTCACAAAAACTACATTAAAAGAGAGATTCTTGTCTCTTTGGTACATTTGTCCTTCATGATTTGCCACTTGTTAGCACTAGTGGGAAGCCAATTCAAAATGGAAAAACATGGTCCTTCAATTGACCAGAAGGATATAATTTGTACTCTTTCACTGAGAAGAAGATTGTAAAGCTAATTTATGGTGATACGAGGCAGTGAAAACATTTTGTGATTAAAAATTCAGCAGAATACAGTCATCATCTCGCAGGGTGGTCATAGTTCTATTAGCATTAGTTTGGTTGACAGAATGCTTCTTCTCATTTCCTCAGAATACTCTCCGTGCATTGTGATCTTTGGAGTCAACAACACTGAATCTTTGTAAGGCCAGTGTCAAACCCATCGGCTTTCTGGAGCCATTTTAATAGAGATGTATGATGGAGATTAAATTCCCATCACGGCCCAGGCTCTGCAGTACGTACTCCCACTAAGCATGCCGTGATATCTCTTCCCAGTAAGGACAGCCTAATGTGTCGTCATCACAAGATTGATGACTGGTATTAATGTGGATTACCACCCGTGTGGATGTGTCTGTAAGTGCTAGGTTAATTTTAGCCTCTGTGCTATAGTGCTCCTGTGCTATCCATAAACCTATTGCGCATTCCACAAACAAAACACCAGCACTACTTTGGTTAGATATAGTAGTACTGTAATTATAATGCATGTTATCTGTGTGTGTGTGTGTGTGTGTGTGTGTGTGTGTGTGTGTGTGTGTGTGTGTGTGTGTGTGTGTGTGTGTGTGTGCATGCTCGATGTAACGGTTGTGATTGATCAACTTCTCTTCGCTTAAGTGAGCTGCATACTTTGTGTGTTCAAACAGAACAGAGTGGACTTGGCTGGTGCTCATATGAAAATACGAGCCTGGGCTGATTTATGTTCTTGAATAAGAGCCAGATATTTCTTAATACAAGTATAATAGTTGAACAACAGACTCAGCGCAGTTTGTTGTTCACTCCCTCTTTGACAACCTCTTAATTTAGCAAGACATTTTTCCCCCCTTTACTGAACACTTTTTAGAGTATTTTAGGAATGCATGGGTACAGAGATGGAGAAATAAAGGCGGTGGGTTTTGTGTGGGAGGGAACAGACGGGAACGGGGGTGGGGGTGGTGGTGAAAGACACAGAGGAAGGTGTTGAGATAAGAAAGTGTTAATGTCTCTAATAGGCTCCAGATGAAAGCCATTGGTGGGACGGGGATAGGAAAGGTTGGCCCCTCCACGGCTTTTTATACGAGTTGGCCTTGCTGACTCTATCATCATAGAAATCAGAATCAGAATTTACTTTATTGGCCAAGTAAGTTGAACACACAAGTGGAACACAATGTGCTTTTGTAGACAACAAAAAAAATCACTCAAATAGGAAGGAAACAGAAACAGGATGAAAGATTTTTCCCAGTTACTCTTAACCAGTGAAACTCAGAGAGACGAGGCGGTCCAAGTGGATACAAAAAAGCTGGTTTATTCAAAGGATCACAGGTAAAATTAACATCACACACTCAGGTACCCTTCACCTCCAATACTGCGCGCAGGCAGATGAAGAATGAAAGACCCCGAATCCAACAGGCCTGTACATTATATCTGGTTTGGGCTAACCCCATTCTACACAGGGACGTCAAACCGTGGCGTCACCTGATATGCCAGCTTTACAGCTGACCGTAGCAGTAGTCAAAACATGGAGAAAATCAATGTGATGTGCGAGTGTTGATTATGTGGTGTGTATCTAAGAACATACAGGACATTCAGGGACATGTCCGGACATTAAGCCTAGAAAGATATTATGATTAAGATTACGGCTGAACATATCATCCAATAGCCACTTTCTATCTAGTTATCCTGGAACATAAACAACCTGGAGTAACTCCTGGAAATGAGTAAGCATTTAACAGCCTGAGCTAGACATCCTGTCTACACTAAAGACATTTCTAATACAACAAGTACCTAACCAATACCTATCTGACTAAAAAATACCTAACAAGGAAAAAAAAAAGAAGAGACAAAAACAGTATATCAATAAATCTATGTGAAGAAGAGCTTTTAGCAGTTAATGCAAAGGGAAACATGCACACAAGGTCACAAACGTGTGTCTGATTGGGCTGAGGGTGGTTTGGTTGTTTTGTTTTGTGTGCCAGTGCATTGCATCTCTTCAGGTTTTTATATCATCACCAGAGCTTATCTTCATCACTGACTAAACTGTTAAGATTTTTATGGCAGAGCAGTTTTAAGAAAAATGGGACAAGGCCAAGCTCTATATTGAGAGCCACAATTACTTGTTGGCTGTGGAAACTTATTTAAGACGCTACTTTCTGAATTTTAGCATCAGTTTCAGTTATAGTTTTGATTTTGAATTTCATTATTTTGCACAAAATAGCAGGGCAGTGAATGTAGGTTGACTCAAAAACAAATAGTTAATTGTAATGAAGGAACCCAGTGTCATAGTGTGGCATTGGTAGGTTTTGAATAGCAGTGAAGCTATGTGGCACAGAGGAGTTGTGCTTTACATAGTGCTTAATAATCAGTTTATTAGTTTTGGTATTTTTGTGGGGGTTTTTTTTTGCAGTGAGAAAAAAATAAAATATTACTTTAATTGTATACAAGAATAAGTTCACAATTTTTTCTTACACTATGAATATATTATAATTTTACAAATACCAAATTATCCAGACTAATGTTTTTAGATTTGCAGAGGCAACTTAGTAGTTTTAAGTGTTAGTTAAACTGCATCTAATTAAATTTAACATCAAAACGTCACAGGTTTAAAACTGACTCAGCATGGGGTCAGTATAACCCAGACACAGTAATGGGTTAACCCATTAGTACCCAGGAGATGTGGGTAGAAAACCACCCAAGACAAGGTGCTGACCCAACGGTTATGTACAAATAAACACCAACATTGAGTCAGCACAAATCATGGGCTCTGGTTGAAGTTTACCCATTCTTATGCTGGTTCTTTATTGATCCCATGGGTACATTTTATTTAGTGATATAGAGTGAAGGATGCAAGGGTGTGTGATGTTTGCTTTCACCCTGCTGTGTTGGTGTCATACTGTCACTTCCCATGTCTGAAGTCTTTGTTAGGGGCGTGCATATATGGAAAATTGTGGCATGTGTTAGGTTATTTTTTAGTTAGATAGATATTCAGAGATTTGTTGTCTAGGAATGTTTAGTGCAGACAGGGTGACTAGCTTAGGCTGTTAACTATTCAGCCTGCAGTGCAGACTGCAGGCACGTCAAGGTTACAGGAAAACTGCTGTTAGTGTCAACTGTAATGCTAGTCTTAATATTTGTCTTAATGTGTAAGGTTATGTCCAATTGTTTTAGATACACACCACGAAAACAACAGTCACGCACCTTGACTTTTCCTCATGTTTTGGCTAAACGTTATGGCAGCTGCAAGGCTTGCTTATCAGGTGACGTCACGGTTCGACAGCCCAGAAAGGATTAATATTGTATAGCAATGCTTGGTTCGGGGCTTGCTGCTTCCGGGCTGCTTGGGCAGCCTGGGGTTGGAAGATCTCTGGACTTGGAGTGTTGATGCTTGCCTGTGCCTCTTTGAATAAACCAGCACGGTTATATTTTTTATATACTCAAGTGGTCTGAGTCGTCCCTCGGAGTTCCTGGTTTGAAAGAACCGGATGAGGCTTTATAATGGTTTTCAGCCTTTACATGGTATAGCAGTGGTTAGCACTGTCACCTCACAGCAAGAAGGTTCCGGGTTTGAGCCCCAGGCCAACCCGAGGCCTTTCTGTGCAGAGTTTGCATGTTCTCCCTGTGCCTGTGTGGGTTCTCTCTGGGTACGCCGGTTTATCACAGCGTCAGCCCTGCGACCTTAGTCAGGATAAGCGGTATAGATAATGGTTTGCTTTCTCCAGGTGAAATTAACTTGTGGAAATCTTTTCTAATCTTGATTAGGTCAACTGGGTTTGTTGTTAATACGTTGAAATTACAAGTCCACAATAGAATAGAAGGCTAATTTCTTAGGCACCTCTAATCCGTGTCCTGCTTCACATGCCTTGGACTTGTTTTCAGACTGCTCCTGTGTTTTTTTTGTTTTTTTTCCTGTCACTGAAATATCCTCCTAAACTTGCAACCAGTACAACACATGTCCCATAAACAGCTCTAAAGAGACACTTTTAGTGACTCTGCAAGACAGACGAGAAGGTATTTATAACCAAACGGGCACCATGAAACTGCTCAACCATAACCTGGTTCCTGCTCACCCTCCTTTCCCCACAACATACACACATGCAGCTGTTGTGCTACTCCTTTCCAGGGGGTTCTGGGTGGGCCAGGACAGACTGGCTGAGGTTTGAGGTGGGGCGGAGTGCAGAGAGAGAGAGGTTGTGTAAATCAGGCATAATGTTGGATCAGAATCTGGGCTCCGTTCTGGTCACATGACTCTGTGACAGTTACCAGTGCAGCCAGTGGGTGCGCTGGTATGTGTTATTGTGGCCGACTGTGGTCTGTGTGTGTATATATGGGAGTGAGTTCTTGTGGTGTATGACTGAGTCTGTGCGTGTGTAACCAAAGAGAGGTAGCACCTGCAGGGGCGGTGGTCCCCAAACTTCACTTCTATTTAGGGGTCATGCAAGTAAAGCTAGGGCAGGGGTGGAGGGGGTGGTGTGCTGGTCGCTTCCTCTGCTCACAAGGACAGCATTCATCAAGTGAGTGGTTCAGGTTGGGGTCGTGGGTTGCTTGAGGGGCTTGACAGAGGTGCTGCCCTGGATTTAAGTGGGGTCTGTGGCATGTGAGAGGGGTAAAGGAGGATTTAGAGGGATAGGGAAGAGGGGGAATTGGTGGAGAAGAATGTGCCAATTTGTCAAGTCTTTCCACTCGCCACTCCTACCTGCTGTAATCAGAGATGATGCTGAGAGCTGATTTCAGCCAAATGGAGCCCCAGCAGCTGGAGTTGGCAGGGCACAGAAGGTGGGAGGTAGAGGTGTAAAATTCTGGTCCTGACAGTGGGTCTGAGATGTGGGAGGTCCTTCCTCACCTCTCCTCTGAGCTCTTACTTTGAAGTCACCTGGTCCTGGTAAGATGAGTGTGAAGAGAACCCCAGAGAGGAGGAGGGGAAAGAGAGATAGTTGAGTGATTCAGGCTTTCGAGTGTCTGTTGTGAAAAAGAGTCCAATGTTAAGGTTGACAGTGTGATTTGTGGTGAAAATGAATAAGAAACAAAGTCCCATTTGACAGGGGAAAATAACAAGGCCTCACATGCAAAAATTCACTGGGAAAATTCCTGCAGAGTGTCACTGATTATAAAACCGTTTTTACCTTTGTATTAATGTGTGCCAGTATGTACACATGTGTGTCATTACTCGACACAGCCCCCAGGGCATGTCCGCAGCTCGCTGCCAAAAGACCTGTTGCCGTGTTTACATGCGTTCGTTTCAGGTAGGAGTGATTGATGGCTGGTGAATGTCTGCAGGGTAGTTCAGGTGGAATGAAGGGACTCTTCTTCCCTTGATTGACTTTTCCACTGAATTCCGTTCCTGGCACGCTTACCCAGTGCTAAAGGAATGGGATGTGCAACTGCATAGATTTCCTTTTGTGTTTTTCATCTCGTTTTTTTTTTCTACTTGCTAATGTTTGTTTGTATATAACAGAAACATAGTCAGGCGGTATTCATTTGTGACTTTGGCATTTAGCTGTGCATATTTAATGTGGTACCCATCTTCAAATCTGGCAATTAACCCTATAAAACCATTTGTATCATATTTGATACGTGAGGTTTCTGAGCAAAAAAAATCACCAAAAATGCCCCATGTATCAAATGTGATACAAAAGAAATAGAAATAATCTAAATAATATTGCACCTCTATTCCTATATGCCTGGACTGTCTGTCTATGCATATATGGCAAATAAAAAATCTTGAATTTCGAATCATGAATTATATTTTGGATTTTGTTAAAAGGTTTAATAAACATCTCAGTTAGAATGTTCTGGCTATTTTTTGATATGTTGGGCTTTACAGGGTTAATGATCAAATCATAGAGTTGAATAGTGGCTGTTTCTGAATGGTGTCAATTTGTGGCAACAATTTTGATGAGTGATCCTTTGTTTAGCTCAGTAGTTCCAGTTGACAAATGCAAAGATTTGCTACTTTTCTCTGTTTTATGTCATTGTGAATGTAACACCTTTGGGTTTTGGCTCCTGACAAGTAATTTTAAGATGTCAACAGGCGTTCAGACTAAGTGCATTAAAGCCCAGCCCCAACACAAGGGGCTGTGCTGGTTGGGAAGTGAGGGGTTGCAGGGGGAGTGTCATGTAGCCTACTCTATGTTAGCACCGACTTCTACCACCAGTCTGTTGGCATTGTGTGTTTTTATGGTGGATTTGTAGCTGTTGCCCAAATTCGAGTGCCTATGGGTGAATGCTCATGGTAACATGGTAAAGAATGGATTTCTCCCCTTGGGCGTCCACATTCCGACTGTCGCCCATATGTGATTGGTCAATGCAGCATCTTGCTGGATGATGTTAACATGCGCGTGCACAAAAAGTTCAGCCAGATCCAACTTTTTCACCGCACGGGGCTGCGTAATTATTCTGGAGCCCCCTGCAGTGCTGGTGCCGGCCATGGTGAATTGAATGTATGAACTGTTTCATACTGTTTTTCAATGGAATGATCAAAAACCAAAATAATAATTTTAATTGCTATTTTCACAATGATAGCTATCTAACAAAAAGTATGATGAAGTCCACAGAAGCTTCAGAAACCACACCACAACATAATCCTCGTCATATAATCATTATGTCCCAAATAATTTTTGTTTTACCAAGATACAGTAAAAGAAACAGTTTTTAGAAATTTGAATCCACAAGAAGGGTGATCTCGGCACAGAGGAACAGTGCTTTTTCCCATATTTTGGACAAACAATGACTGCCTGCGGTATTTTGAGTGGGATCTGTGAACATTTTGATTCATTTTTCTGCCTTGAACAGTTGTAATTTTGGTAGTGTGTACTTTAATATAACATGTTACTCACTGTAAATTGAAGCTGAGGTTGGCAGCGGTACTGGGAAACCTATCACAGTAAAATGAAAGCGTCTTGGACCACAAACTGATTGCATTGGCTCAGACATCCCTCAGAATTCCTGCGTTTTGGTACCTTGAGTGAGGGAGCAGAGCAGGAGTGGTAGAGAAATTGGCCACCACCTGTTCACATTGATGCCATCAGGAGAGAATGATGCAGAGAAAAAGAGAGGAGGAGTGAGAGATTGGAGTGCTGGGAGGCAGACAGGGACTTTCCAGACTCGCCTGCGTAAATCCTAAGTTTGACAGCCCATCTCCAACTCTCAATCTGCCTGCCCTGACATACGCTCTCGCAGCACATATCTCTCCACACGTGCACTACCCATCCCTCCTACGCCTCCATCTGTGTCTCTCAGATCCACCTGAACTGTTTGATGGGCATTTGTTCATTGGCATGGCTGCAGCAGTCTCCGCACTAACCGAGCAGAAGACACCTCTAATTAGACACAAAAACGCAGAGGTTGAGATAGGATCTTGATGATGAGTGAACAGCAGTGGGGGGGATTAGTGGATGCATGTTGTGCCTTGTACTGATCCCTGATTTCAAAAATTAATGTTGTTGACCTTGAACTTGCCATTATGTTTAAGGTGCCTAAGTTTATTTTTCTAATCCTGTCTTCTAAGCTCTCTTTCACTAGGTCAGCATTTCAGTGTTCAGTTTTATATTCTGTAACTGTGTTTGCACTTTAACTGTGCAAAGAGTAAACAGCCATAATAAAAGAAACACCTGGGTAAGTGAGGGAGACAATCATGCTGGTGTAGCCAAAGGGTGAAAGGGTGTAGCCAAGAAACACAAAGCCATATTCATGGGTAATTTTCATCTCATAGAGATGTTGAGCTTTAATGGGACTCAATCAGACAAGTTCCCATTGAGGAAAATGTACATGTAATTTTGTGGAATTCAAATAAGGCTGTGTGAAGCTCACAGTTGGAGAAACTGTAACTTAACTCTAAGTTAGCTTGGTTCAGGAACATTTTCCAGCAGGAACCATTTTAGGAACTGTGGTAAATTAGTCTGTTCCCGCTACTCTCCGAGGAGCTGTCAAGGCAACGCTTGCAGTCAGCCGATCAGTCACAAACCTTGCAGTTTCTGCAACTCTAGTAGCCGTTTCAGTTTCATTCACACAGTAAACATGCACTGGGTGTCGGTCAGTAGTGAGATGTGATGTGGATGTTGCTTGTAATGTTTATTGGTGTAGGAAAGAAAGCCAGTCTGGATTTTTCACTCTGCTTTTCCATGTCTGCAGGTTTCCTTTGCATATTTTTTGCAACAGTAGTCCTTCCAAATTTCCTAATAGTTTGCATAATCTTCACTGTTTGTTGGATGCAGTGAATACACAAACAGTAATGCTCAGCAGTAGCTTTAAATTCCTTTTTTTGTTTCTGTGGTGTTAAGGGCCCTGATAAACCTCTTCAAAATCCCTTGGCTTTATGTTGATATTGATTTACATACAGACCAGTCAACGCCCATTTGTTTATTAACCATAACTTCTGTCTTTCCCAAACTAATCAAGTGTTAGTGCCTAGTCTTTTGTCAAGTTGTTGAACACTGACGTTCGTGTCTCAACACGTTTCACAAGAAAATATAGATAAGAAATACAAAAACAACAAGTTAAATACATAAAAGCAAAGTCAACACAATATTTCATGAGACCCATATGTCAAGGAATAAAAATAAGAGTTATGTTTATGCCACCGGCCTACTGTATGTTTTTAACACCTTAGGAACAACCAAGAAGTCTGCACTCTGCAAATGAAGAGGACAAGCTGTGGTATGAGGAATAAGAAAAGCAGACAAGTGTGTAGGGGCCATTCCCATTAAAATTCTGTGTGTCAATAAAATAAAAATAAAAAAATCTGTCATGAATGGGAAGCCAATGGAGAGAGGCCAGAATAGGACTAATATGGTCAGATTTTCTAGAGCAGCATATTGAACCATTGAAGACTTCTCCTAGTACTATGAGGAAAACCTGAAAACAGCACACGACAATAATCGAGCCTGGACGACACAAAGGCATGGATTAAAGTCTCCACGTCAGGCAGAGATAATACGGATTGAATTTTTGCTGTATTATACAAATGTAAAAAGAGAGTCATGGTTACAGCCTTAACAGGCTGATCAAATGACAGGGTTGGGTCAAATATCACACTAAGATTTTTAACAGCTCAACTTTGCAAAATCACACAGTCATTACGATTTAATGTCCTTTTTTCAAACTGGTGTCTGCAACGAGCCTGACCTATAACCATCATCTCAAGGGCATACATCTCTTTTCATTACACCCAATTCCTGTTATCTGTAAACAGTGAAAACTACAGTATACTGTTCTGGGAAGCTCCTGGTGAACAGAGGCTCTTTTAATAAACTCACAGTTTGCATTTCCTTCAGGTGCTCTGTAATTAACACTACAGGCTTGTGCTGTTTCTACTTGTCACTGGATTTGTATTTAGTATTCCAATGTCACTTGTTGAACCAAAAGCACTTTGGGAATTCTTGGTACTGCGTTACCTGAGAATAACTGACATGCTTATAATGTTTGACAGCAGTGGCTGTAGTCCTCGTGAAGTCTCACATGTCAGACTGTCAGACCGGAGAGTAATTGTAATCCATTTTGAAAAGATTCTGTTCCCAGCGAAAACACAACATTCAATCAAAGCTCATCGTCCAGCACACGCTCCAGCTGGATGATGTCATGCATCCACATCTGTGTCTCACTCTCCCTGTCACTCACTCTGTGCACTTCTCAGTCTCCTCGCTTCGACTTGCATTATGTCTGCATCTCAGGGAAAGGCACACTGGCACAGCGTGAGGAAAGAACAGAACTTTTGTTTATTCTAACAGGTTGTGCGGATGAGCTTGAGTGACATAATTCAAACAAGACAGAACTGGAGGTGGAGAGATTTCCCAGCACGATGATACAGTATAGTGCTGTTGGCGTGGGCCAGCTACAGCAGCACTAACTTAGGCTAAGGCAGGAAGCTTGTTCAAATGTTGCTGACATCTGTAGTAACTTTATGATTAGTGTTTACTTTTACCCATCATGTGGTTGACATAACTTATATGTTTGGTGAAATTTGGTTCAGTTTTTTTTTTTGTGCAGCATACAGTAGAAATAATTTAGATTGTGCCCAGATTGTGAGGTCACTGACATTTTTCACATTAGCTGGAGCCAATCCCGGCTGACACTGGTTGAGAGGCGGGGTCCACCCTGGACAGGTCGCCAGTCTATCACAGGGCTGACATGTAGACACCACACATACCTACACTGACTCCTACGGGCAATTTAGAGTCGCCAGTCAACCTAAGCTGCATTTCTATGGACTGCCGGAGGAAGCCAGAGTACCCAGAGAGAATCCACACAGGCACAGGGAGAACATGCAAACTCCACACAGAAAGGCCCCGGGTCGGCCCGGGCTCAAACCCAGAACCTTCTTGCTGTGAGCCAACAGATCCCACTGCACTTCCTGGTAAATCATCTCTGCAGTGTGTCTTTAGCAGAGCCGCAGGTGCTTTGAGCTGTTCTTTCTAAACTGCTGTGAATTACATGCCTGGTAAAAGGTTAATCTTCACATAAATTGCTGTGCCCATCTAGTATTCTTCTGATCACTGATGCGAAGACAACTGTTCTGCAAACACTCAAAGGAGCAGTGCCGCTCTGAGGCTGTGTTTGCAGGGCAAAGTTGGGTCTGTGTCTTGGATTCTTAATGCGGATGGGTGACACTTTAGTTGATCTGTCTGGCTTTGCATGGGTTGCTAGGTCAGGCCTAAACATTATCCTCCTGGAGGAATTTAGCCTGATTGTTTTTGCCCTATTAACACACAACCGCTCTAATTTCAGTCGGCCTGTAATGTGATGAGTAAAGGTGTAATTGACTGTGGTTTTTCTCTACAAACCCCCACCCATGCTCATACAAATGCACACACTTTCTCTCCCTCCTCTCTCTATTTTTCTTCTCTTCCATACCTGCCTCTCCTTTCCTCTCATGCCTTCTCCACCTCCAGGGCGTCTCTCTGTGTTTGGATGTTTGCATTGGCAGGATGCGCCACAGTCATGAGACAGTGACGCTGAGAGACCGGCAGCACAGTTGCTTTCACTAATTTCTCCTGTAACGTCCGTGGAATCTGAGGCATGATGACGGTTTGCCGCAGAGGCCGTTAATTTGCTGCATCAGTGTTTTACTGTGGTGAAACATCTGAACAAACACCAGCAGACCAGGGAGCAGGTTGGTGTTGTGAAAGGTTTATTGGTTTGGGTAAAAAAAACAAAAAAAAAAAACATGATTTCTTTTGTCTGCCTACATTATATCTATTACAATTTCTTCAATTTATAATACATTTCAGTATAAGAAAGAAGGACATTGAAAAACTTTTAGTTTGTTGGCAATTTCTACAAAAAAAACAAAAAAAAAAAACAAAAAAAGACATGGTACGTTAATAGACATGAAAGAATGTGTTCACTATGTTCACCTCTCCCAGCAGTGACAGATACATTAGGCTTATAATCTATGTACTGTAGGCAAATCATTTGGCTGACTGGCCATTTTTATCCAGATTCGTTGATCTCGTACACACAATTTATGGTGCTACACAGGAAGTGGTGGTCGCCCATTGAGACGGCAAATCAAATCTTCTGACATGGTTGTACAATTTTCAAATATTTATTTTTTTTAAGGCTATAAAATAGTACAATGCGGACGACGGAGAATTTCAGAAATGCACAGAAATGATTATGAAGTAAATATTATTACAAGTGAAATAAAACATCTTTTCATTTCTAATATTAGAAAATAATGTCTAAACAAGCGAATAAGCAAAACTGTGTACAGCTGCAGTATGCACCTGTGTCATCTACTACCAAAGTAAACATTTGTTTTATGATTTTAAATATTAAAATAAAAGCCAATATCATGACAACATAAAAATAATAATACTGCAAACCTCTGAGCAGAAAATGGTTTTCTTTCTGTCAGTAATCCTTTCATGAATGATCATCTATTTTTAACTTTTACCTCAAAATACAACTCTGCATTCTTCCAGCAATGTGTGGATATAACTTAATGCAGATTACCCTGCACTGAAGGCCATACAGGTATGTAGCTCATATTTATACATGTGTCAAGATACTCTGGTATTTGTGAACACACATATATAGAGTCACATTCCTTGGTTTCAAGCGTGCATTTTCACCGAGCCTTGAGTGAGCAGGAAAGAAATTAAACCGCCAAATGCAGCACGTATATCCTGTACATTTAGAACCTTTTTAAACAAATCATTTTTTTTTTCTTTTGGGTTGGATACTTGCTCGGCAGCGGACCCCCAATGCTGACGGGGCCTGGCTGACTTCCCAGAACAAAACAATGTCTGCCAGGTTGACCGAGGGGCCCAGCAGCTGCCCCCCAGACACACACACAAACGTCTGGCCTTTAACCCGTCAGGGCTCAGGCCCTCCCTTACATAATGACAGAGAATGGAGGCATTAAAGCAATTTGTTTGATTTAGGTTGTCAAGGTGTCCTGGACCCCGCCCCTCTCAGCTGGTTTTGATACCTGTGTGTGTGCACGTGCCTTTCACACTATGAAAACCAAAACCTGGATTTTATGCCCGTTCAAGGAAATCCTTAAACTATCACGTAATACTTTATTTTGGTAGAAAAAAAAGTCTTGCGAGCGAACATGCGAAGAACGTATGAACACCTCATTTTTTGAGCTTTAGGTCGCATCTAAGATGATAAGTCACCATTGTAACATTGTAGATACGTCAAAAAACAAGGAAAGCGCCATGGGCTCTTTTTCAACTCTGTGTTGAATTTTGAGGCTTCAGTTTGTGATGGTTTGCGACTGGATCCTGTTAGGTTCAGTAGGTGTTGCTGTTACTGTGTCCACCTTTTGTGTCGGCCAGGTGAGTGGCATAGGAAACACCGTTATCACACAGTATGTGCTGGAATACTGATACTGTATAAGGTGTCCCCTCGTGTCCTCTTGTAAATGATGTAAATGAAAATGCCAGAATGCAAATTAAAAGCATGAGTGGAGCGTCACAGGTAATTACACTGAGCTGCGGAGTGTAATTGAACCTGATCAAACCCGCTCACTGTGTGTGTGTGTGTGTGTGTGTGTCAGCGTGTATGAGTGTGTATGCACTATGAGTGGAATAGAGGCTCAGTGTTCTTAGGTCCCAGTTTTAAATAAGGGGTCTTTATTTAGCTGTGTGTGGAAGCACTAAAGGGCCAAAGTGTTTCCTCCATACAGACATAGCTCAGGCCGCCCGCTCCAGGTGTGGTGACCACTCAGCAGCATGGCTTTTAACCGTCACGCTTGATTTGGAGCCTGAGGCCAACCTGACTTACACGGCTCGAGTACACTCACTCACACAGTCATGCACGCGCACATCCATTTCTGATTTAAAGTTAATTTCCCCCCATAGTCCCCACCACACATAGCCCTCAGCAGTGGAAAGAGGTATTCTGGGAGTTGCAGTATTAAGTTTGAGATATGAACTTTGTGATTGCTCCAGTCAAGCTCCGCACCATTGTTGCCTCCCACTTTTTTCTGGGAGGGTTTTTGGTGACTGTGTGAAATGTGATGTGTGGTAGTTTGGATGTGATGTAAGTTAAAGCTACAGTATGTAACTTAATGTAGCACAAGTATGAATCTCCAAATCAGCCCACTCTGCTCCACCCGGCGCTCCCTCTCCCTGATCCACTGCACCCTGTCCAGCTCTTCAGACATTTGTGGTTATGGAATTATAAGAAGTGAGAATGCAACAAAATTTTATGATTAATCAGAAATAATTGAACATTTCTGATTGGTCAGAGAGGTCAACCCTACTCAAAACCTTTTAGAAGCAAATATCTCTGCACTGCTACCAGTGCTGGTCAATGAGTCTGGGACAAAGGAGGCTTCTGTATCTTTAAGCAATGATATAAATGACTTTTATTTGCATTTGTACCATTTTTCTTTCAGCATACTTTGAAAGTATCTGACCTTCTTTACATGACACACACACTTTACTGTGGTGCTGAAACAGACTTGAGTACAAATCTCTTCTCTTAGTACAACCCTTTTGTACAGTATGCAGAATAGTGTTGATGATCCTTTTCAGAATTTGTCTAAATAGATGGATGAGATTATTCTGTCAAGCTCCATTACTTTCTCTGTCTTTTTCTCTCTCCTCTCCTAGATCTCCTTTGACTTGGCTGAGTACACTGCTAACGTGGATGGTGTGGGTACACTGCGTCTCTTGGACGCCATAAAGACGTGCGGTCTGACCAACAGTGTAAAATTCTACCAGGCCTCCACTAGTGAGCTGTACGGCAAAGTCCTGGAGATCCCTCAGAAGGAAACCACACCCTTCTACCCTCGCTCACCTTATGGTAATTCACACAAATACATAATGTACTGTAAATCCACATGGAAACACAGATAACTACTGTTTTCTACCGTGCACCATTTTTCAGACAATTGTGTAACGACATAAAAACACATGTAGCTTGATGCTTCTGTGACACTGTTTTCTCTGTGTGTGAGTGAATAGAGGGGGGCTTCAGTTCTCAAGCGGCGTTTGAGCTCTCCACACACCCCAAGGCCAAACGTCTGACTGAGGACTGGAGTGACTCTCTCTCTAACAAAGACACCTTTATATCCACAGCACTCAGTACTCACTTTCAGCACACACTCACTTGCACACACATGCAGGCTGTACACGTGTGTGAGCGATCAGGTTTCATGTTCTCTGTTGTCTAAATGTTCTCCTCACTGACACTTTCCCCATCTGTCAGCACTCAATCTGAGCCTGCAAGGGAGATGCATACCATCATGAGGAGGGCTGCTCCTCTATTAATTAAACTGGGGAAGGGGGAGGCGAGGGTTGCCATGGTGACCTTCCTTCACCTCCAGTGTACATCCTGACCTATGGCTTAATTAACGGGCGCCTCCCTGCGCTCACTCTGCCATTTCCCTCATCACAGGAGAAGGAGGAGAAAGATCGTGAGAGGAAAAGTGGGGAGAACTTTTTGTACAAGCCTGCTTTTGGTCAGTCAGCAGGAGACTGTGCTTCACGTTCCTGACCATGAAATATGATCTGTGGTACTGCTGTGTTCAGCTACAGTATGACATGTGGCATAGTTACAACACTGAATCTTTCCCTTTGGTTTATCTGGAGCTTTAGAATAGAGGACCAGTGTTTTTCTTTAGCTTTAATCACCACTCTGTTTGATTGAACAGTGTCAGTAGTGACAGAATGTTTTTATTTTTTGACTCAGTGACTAAAATCATATCAGAGTGAAAGGTCTGCTGTTATAGTCCATAGTGGTGTGAATATGGATGTGAATGTGTGAATGTACAAGAAGCCGTGAGTGATATGTTTCTCTTTTCCTGTTCTTCTGTCCTGCTCCACCTCTCCTCCCAGGTGCTGCTAAGCTTTATGCCTACTGGATTGTGGTGAACTTCAAAGAGGCTTATAACATGTTCGCTGTCAATGGGATCCTCTTTAACCACGAGAGCCCGAGGAGAGGTGAGCACACACATGACATGCATTCAGGTTTGGCCATAGTTATTTTTGATCATAACGTGCAAATCGGGATGTTCCAGCATCTGATAAGAACAGATATAATCATCAGCTCTGTAGGAAATGTACTTACTTACAAAGAAATACAAAAGTCTATTCTAGATCAAATCAAAGTTCACTTATAGGAGTGAAATAAGAACAGTTTAAAGCATCTCATACCATTCCCTTATGAAGTTACATGTGTGGTATAATACACTATAAGCTTGAATTTGTGATGATGCAGCATTGGCTTCCAACGATTATGAAAAGAAGATAATCTAAGTAAAACGATTGTTGTGCCGCACTCCTTTTTGCAACAAATCTCTCGTTTTGTGTTGTATTATAAAGCGCACCCCTGCAGCTCTCTGCAGTGTGAGCATGTTTTGCTCACATCCAGTAAAATAAAACAAAGTCACCAAGACTAATCCGTCAAAACCATGCTAAATGAGCATAAACTTGCAGAGGAGTGATCACTTCAGCTTTGCTCCCAGTTCGTCACACACCGCTAGTGTGCTGAACCAGCTAAGACAAAAGAAGACTGCATGTAGTGTTAAACAAGAGGGAGAGAGATGTTTGTGGTTGTGTCTGTGGTTGTGGTGAGCCCAGCACACAGTCACAATTAGGCAGATGAAATACTTTATTTTTCAGTTGAATCACATCTAAAATTCATGAAAACCCCCTGTTGAAAGACACGTTTTTTGAATTCATGATGTTTCCAAAGTCAAGGAACACTCATGTTTTGCCATAATCATGCGGCCCTAGATTTTTATAATATTATAGTTAAATAACTACCGTAACTACTATGCATTTTATATTGCCAGGTAGGAATGATTGCATCATGCATCATTGTAAAGTTGAAATCTTGACATCACATAGTATGTGGAACTTGCTAAACCCACAATGCAGCAGTAAAAGAGGTAAATCACTGTTGAAGTATTCGATTACTTTATATAAAGTTAGATTTATTCATGGGTGGAGCAAAGTTTTCTCGTAAGTGCTTCACACACCCACTCACACATATTCCAACACAATGAGTGGGTTGTGGTCACATTTTTAATATGTGCTCTGAGCCCCGAGGGTCGCAGGCGCTGGTTTAACCTGATTTACACGCCACTGTGACCCAAAATGAATACCACATGAGTGCAGCCCCAACACTGCGCCCAGGTCAGCTGCTCAGGTGTTTATGATTTATCTCCTAATGAAGGCCCTGGCCACGACCCCAGCCAAGGTCAGGGGTTAGCCAGTAAGCCCTAATGGGTTACCACTGATAGATAGGTGTGGGAACTGGTGTAGTTTATAGCCAGTTCAGCAAAGTTGGTGTGGGCTCCATCGATGACATAGCTGGGCTGTTGTGTGCTGCAGACAAACAAGTAGAAAGGACGGGTTGGATGTCAGGAGTAGTGATGGAGATCAATAGGGACAATTTGTCAGTCAACAGAAAATGAATCTTCAACTATTATAATAAGGGGTTAATTGGTCTGGTCATTTATTAGGCAAAAACGACCAACCTTCTCTGGTTTCATCCTCCCACATCTGAAGATTTGCTGGCTTTTAAACTGAATGTCTTTTGTTTGTCCAAAAAAAGCATTTTAGCTTCTGTT
>NW_018127933.1:1221123-1222505 GCF_001952655.1 Monopterus albus
CACACACCCTCTTTCTCCTTTCTTCTTCTCCGATGGTTCACTTCATGTCATCCTCCTCCTTTCTAGCCGTCAGCATTTCTCTAACAGGCCATCGAGTTTACTCTTGCCACTTCTATTCTCAGAATTACGGCTGTTGTTGCTCATAACACAGGAACGCAGCGCTGTGATGTGGCCAGATGTCCCACAGCCGCCTTGCACAACCCAGTGTGACGCTTGTGTTGGCTGTGCTGGCCGGTGTTTAACCAGGCCCCCAGGGCCAGCCATGACCCTACGGCTGCCACACTGAGGGGGCATTTGGCTGTGCACTCAGTCACCCACAGGGGGGCTTTAAAAAGGGAGAGGTTGATGTGTTGGGCTGCAAAACACTCTCATGGCACATTTTTGAATTGCTGGAGTGTGAGGTTATATTGTAATTCACACAGTGTGAGATGCCTAACTACTGAAATGATACAAGTTGCTGTACAGATTCAGTATTGAGAGATATAGAGCCTCTGCTGCTGCTCCTGCTATAGTACTTAATTTATACATACAGTTATAGATACATTTGTATAATCTGTTAGACTGATTATAATCATTGCATTTTATATTTGCACCAGAAAAAGCATACCTAAATTGCCAGCATGCATACAAAAATGTCTTTATTATTGAGATGGACTCAGGTTTGAAGTTGTATGCTATTCTGTGGCACAGTGTAACAGGAAACTGAAGTGATGGGCTCCTGAAAAGATGCAGTGAGGTGATATTAGTGACAGCTAAAAAATTCACCCCCCCCCATGACAATGACATCACTAGAGAAGCTAATGAGACTCTGAGATCACCAGAGCCAGACAAATTACCATCACTCCTCAGCTTTCAGCCACACCCTGAATGTCTATGTTCAGTGCTTTCGAACACCATCCCTGTCTGTGCTAACTCAGGCAGAGCGATAAAGAGTTATTCATTACCTGCGTGCTGCCGTCCTCTACCTAACACACCACTTATACCTCTGGATAATTAGTCACTAATGAGAGAGCAAGTCCATGATGTCAGGTTTGGTGGCCCTGACCACCAGTTTCCCTCCTTCACACACAGAAAAAGCTGCAATGTCACCGCTTTAGACTGCCATGGGATGTTTGTGTCTGTATTTGAGAAACAAATATGTTTTTGGCTTTTATAAGGAAGTGTTTCTGTTTAACAAGACTTACTCATGACATTTCCTTGAGTGACCTGCCAATGACCAACTATCTCAATTGCGCAGTGTAGTGTGGTGTGGTGTGTCACAGGATGGTCTGGAGGCTGCTGGGAATGGTTGAAGAGGGAGGAGTGATCCCCAACACCCTCAGACTTACTGTCACTCTGTAGGACTCAACAAGGACCTCTGTCTTTTACAGTACCCAGGATGA
>NW_018127933.1:1222522-1223629 GCF_001952655.1 Monopterus albus
CACTTCTGGTTTCTATCTCTGTTCTCATAAACACCCGATCGTTCAACCAATAAACAGCCAATTTCCATTGTTCTGTAGAGAAAGGTCACAATCGGACAGTCGGGAAGGACAAATAACTCTGTGGAAACCCGTGAAGCAAAGCAAACAGAAGCCTACATCTGTCGGCCAGGTCACACCGTGGCTAGCTCCTTTCTGGTTGACTTAGTTTTTAGCCATAACAAACAGTCCTCACACTGGCTCTGAAGAAGGGGATTAACGTTTGCAGTGGTGCTAAATAGACTTCATATTGCTGTGACATATGAGACAGTGTAGTATTACTTTGTCTTGGCAAGAGTAATCTGGAGTGAAACCTGTGCAAATAACCAGTTCATATGTTTATTTGGTCATCATATTCAATAAACATAGAGCACCCCAATGCCCCTCAAAATGTAATTTTCATAATAAAATACAAAACACAAGTTTAATTTATAGTTATTAACAGCATGTTGACTTGAGGCTCTGCAGTAAATCAGTGCCATAATATGTTTTGTGTGTATATCAACTGTTGCTGCTACTGACCAGCTTCAGTTGTAGACTAATCCCCTAGTTTATTTGGGGAAGGCCTATCCATCTTTGCACCCTGAGAGCTCTGTGGTTCACACTTGGCAGTATAGAATAATCAAATCAAATTTTATTTGTATAGCGCCAAATCACAACAAAAGTCATCTCAGGACACTTTACAAAGTAAGGTCTAGACCTTACTGTTATCAATATTATTACATAGGGAAAACCCAACAAATCCTCCTTGAGCAAGCACTTGGCGACAGTGGGGAGGAAAAACTCCCTTTAACGGAAGAAACCTCCGACAGACCCCGGCTCTTGGTGGGCGGCCTTCTGCCTCGACCGGTTGGGGTGAGTGGATAGAGGAGAGACAAAAGAAGAAAAGCAACAAGACACAACAATCAAACACTGATCAGGTCGATGTGGCTGGTGACTGCTCGTCAGAGACGTAGAGCTCCAGGGCCAGGGCAAGCTGCAGAAAGGTACAGGGAGAGAGAGAGGAGACTCAAAGTTATTAATGTGTAATGGTGGCATATAGAAGCATAGGGAGAGAGAGGAGAGGGGAGG
>NW_018127933.1:1226288-1233532 GCF_001952655.1 Monopterus albus
TCTCGATTAAGCTACTAGCTTAGCTAGCTTCTAAACTAGCTGACCTAAAGTAGCAAGTTAAATTTGGTAGTTAGCAAGAACTTCTGCAAAACAAGTGCTTTAAGTGGTGCAAGCGTATGTTGTCACTCAAAAATTCAGATGAACCTAGAAAATAGTGAGTTTAATTCCTAAACAATCTGGAAGCAAGCACAACGCAGTGCAAATACAGAAAACAGGAAATGCGTACAGTTTACCGCAGGAAACAGCAGTCTGTCAAAGGTTCCCAATCTCCACTAACAAAACTGTTATAACTAATATACTGTTATGTTAGGAGAGAAGACCAGTTAGCAACGGGGAAGTTAGAATAGCACTGCCAAAGTCAATGCCACCCTGTAAAACACACACATACAGCCACTTAGCTTCTATATGTCTCAGCTTCATCTTTCTGCTTTTATTGAAGTTGAGCCCAAAAGGTCAGATCACATGATACATTTGTAAGACAATATGTTTTCCATTTATCAGAGAGGTTATTTTCAAAGGAAATCTTCAGCTGGGATTAGCATGGTCAGGGGGCATCAAGGGGATTTGGAGGTATCTGTAAAGACTGGACGCAGCTTGGACCAGATACTTCTTGTTTTTTGGCTTTCTATTTTGTTGGGTGTTGATGAGAAGGGCTGAGTGAGAGCAGCCTAAACATCAGCTGAACTGTGGCCAGGTGAAGAGCGTTGTTTGATGCCTCAAAGCAGCACTGATGACAGAGTCCTCTCCTCCCTACATGCCTTTGACCAGCTTGAATCACGTGGCTCATAGGTGCTTCACTGTGTCTCAGTCTACCTTGACTTAAGGCATGCCACGTGGTCGTGATTTCTAAATTCACCTGTCCCATTTGCCGCTGTCAGAATTGTGTTTGTTGTCCCAGATTGCTATGGTAACCAAGTATCTTGCTGACAGAGTGCTCGCTTTCAGCGGCGCTGAATGCATTGTGAGTTCAGAGAGCATTGTTGTATCTCTGAACCTTTGCCGAGCCCTGTCTAAGCCAGGCTTTAGGACAGCTGAACCTCAAGATGTCGCTCTACTGTATTTTGATTTAGGGTGAAACTATGGGATGCTGCCAGACACAATAACATGTTTGTTTTTATTACTAGAGAGAAACCCTTCACCTCACTGACTCTCGATTCTGCAATGTGGAGGTGGTGTTGTCAGTGTTCAAGCTTAATAAAAACATGTATCATATACTCCTCTCTCTTTCTACACACTCTCCCTTTCTTTCCCCACACCTTTTGTACAGCCTGTGCCATCCATCCATTTTCTTGCATCACACCCAATTTAAAAAAAAGTTACTTTCTTGATCCTTGTCTTTGCAAGCCTCGAGCCCAATTCCGATCCTCTTCACATCACATTTCTTTCCCGTTGCACCCTCCCTGCCAGTTGAGTCAGCCCAGAACACAGGCAGCAGTCTGACAGGTGTGAATAGACGCTGTGTTGGCGGAGCTGAGCGCATGACCTATCTTGGATGTAATGCAAATATTCTCCCTTCGTCAAGGCTCCACAGATCAGTCAGAATGTGAATTGTGCAATAACGGTGATGGCAGACACTGACAGGTCTTTGGCCTTGGTGGAAACTGACCACCCCCCAAACCCTGAAAGATTCTCTTGCAGAATCGCTCTTTGCTCCTGCAGTTCAGGTACATACGTACAGATAAAGATGATGGTTTCATTTAAATGTAGACAGAGCTACAGTACAGAGTCCTGTCGCATGTGGGAGTGGAGATGAAGGTTAAGAGTTGCATTTTTCACTTGAAATTTACCACAAAGCCTTTCATTGCTGCTCAAAGACAGAGTGGGATTATGGGATTTGCAGTTTTGGTTTAATTCCAAAACAGGTGTGTAAACTTTGAGGTAGTTTAAGGGTTTCTATGACCACCCTCTGGCAATCAAAATTATGTCTTGACTTTTTTTTTCACATACCACCCCTGTTGCCAGTTCAGACAAGCTCAGGCCAGAAGATGATTCAATTTTCAACCGTCTGAAAAATGCTCAGAATGAATCTTTGTGTTCAACTTTTTTAAGTAAGCATTTCATGGTCCTATTTTTGGAATGTGGTTTATTAGAACAGTCTGGGGTTACCAAGTCATTCCTCATTTTTATTAGGAAAAGGGAGAAGTCAGTAACATCCTGCAAATCACCTTGGAAGGGATTCATGTGGTGATGAAAAACATACACCAGGTCCGAAGCTGGAAAGAACTTGGCTTAGGAAGGAAGTAGATGTTCTACCTGTGCAAATGTAGCATTAACGATCAACTTGATAAATGCTTGATGTGATTCAAGACTTGAATTTACTCAACTGTTCAGTTTTCCAGAGTTAATATGACATTTGGCTGAGCCATGACCATACACTACATCTTCACAATAAATGGTACAAAGGAGTGATTTGAATAAATCACACTGTGGTTGAATCTCAATCTCTAAACGCACATAAATACTCGTACACAGTAATAAAAGTGAGTGTGAGTCAGACATCTTGAGGTTTGAGTGTTTAAGGGTTGGGCCATCACACAGCTTGAAGATAGACTTCAGAAGTCACCTTTCCTTAGCAGCGTGGTTCTAACAACTGTTAAGTAATCAGGGTCAGTCCAGCCAAAATACCCTGAAACCCACACGCCCCCAGCTGACAGCTCCAGTCCCCATCCTGTCTGGGCCCACATAGCCTAGCACCAGGTGGGAGACATCTCCGCTCATTTCTCCTCACTCCCCCCCCCGTACTTCAGCCCAGCTATGCCAACGGAACCGATGTGTTACGTTTTTCCTGTTGCTTCTCTGGCCAAAAAATGAATAGGGATGATGGGAAAAAGGAAAGAAATGTTTAAGAAAGAATGAGAGAAGGGGGAGGGAGAGAGAGAGAGCGAGTGCAGGGTTCTGGCATGGGTTTTGCTGTCTGCTCAGTTTTCACGGCCAGTGGTTTTATTAGACTTTCCGCTGGGCCATGGGCAAGGTTAAAAGGCCACTGCTGCCCCATTTGGGCTTGAAACCTCCTCTTAGCCCCCCTGGCTCCCCCCGCCCGCCTTGGCTCCCTCCTCCTGGCAGTCTTGCGGTACCGCTGCCAGTAAAGGAAACACATTAACACCCAGCCAGTAACAGAGCAGGCTTTGTCCACAGTCAGGCAGGCTGGACCAATAGGCCCATGCTCTGGTCCACACTGCACCAATTAGACAAGGCAGGGAGCAGGGCCACTCCAAACAGAGGTGTGAGCTTTACAAGGAGACTGCAGGTTTGCTTAGGGGGAAATAATGTACTTTATTACTTACTGGGGCAATATGCTACACTGTATTCCTGTGCCACCTTTTTAAGAGCCAACTCTGCTCTACTGGGTTTAGACAACCTGGGTATACCTTGAAAACTTGTTTCCCCTGGATGTTGGATCAAATCAACCCCCCCTGCCTTCTAATTAACTGTAGTTACCACTGTGGGCTCTTGTTACATTGCCTCCCCCCACCAGGTCCTACTATAAGAAACATGGAGGACTGCTGTTAATGAAACTTTATTATCTTTTAGACAACATGATTTCAACTGGTCAGCAGTTAAAACCCAAAGATATTGGATTTACAGTGACACAAAATGGAAATACACGATTAGCAGAAGTAAAGGGAAGATGTTTAGCGCACCTGCAAACACTCATTTCCAAGTGGAATACTAAAGAGAAATGCAATATGAATGAAATAGCAGTTACTCAGTTGTAATGTTTTAAAACAAAGACTTTATGACAGATTTGAGAAGGTGAAATGTTTGGTTCTTTTGATAAATGACCCAAAATAATTGATTATTGGCTCAGTACTCAAGTTGGGTGCCTGTTTGTGTGGGTGTTAAGATGCATACCTTTTAATGACATCATCTCCAGTTGGATTCCAGACAGTGAACTTTGTTGCATGTCATGACATGCCCCTGTCTCTCTTTCTTGCTCCATCGCTGCCAAATAAAGGCAACATACCTAAAACATTCCACTAAAAAGAATAATCACCTGTTGTCCTTTTATAAATCTGGGGGACCAGCAGGACATACATCAAAAAGAATGTCCAAAATCAAAGCAAGATTCCCTCATTTTTAGTCTCTAAAATTGGTCAAAATCCAAAAGCCCTGGCTGCTACACGTTGTAGTGTGAGCTAGAGAAGCTCTTCACAGCGCTTTATGATTAAACTGGTGACACAGCAGCATTGACATGGGCCATGTGACCCGCTGCCAACAAACATGCTGTATTTTCTCAAATAAGTGTGTCTAACCTTCTCTGGTCTGTTTTTGCTCAGTCTGCCCATGGCTGTCGTTTTCCTATGAAATAATTACTACAAATTTGGTGCATTCGCATGATTGGGTTCATGGGATTTTCCTGTGTCTAAATGGAAGCTCTGCTCCATGTCAGGGCAACAGTGATACAGTGTCAAGACAGAGGAGCGCTTTTATGGCCAGGATGGGTGCTGAGCGGTAAGGCAACATTCATCTCAAGCATGATGAATTTAAAAAGCAGCTTGTCGGACCTTTTAAGAGGCCTCAAAGAGGTTCACGCAAGGTTGTGGGAGATTTGTGTACAGTAGAGATGTTGTGTGAGCTAAAAATAGCCAATGCTTTGATGCAAGCTTCAGGCTCCCTTTGAAATGATTTTTTCACATATCCGCCATTTGAACATTAACTTTAATAAGCTGTTTGAGCTAAGATGGTGGCAATTTTAGATGTGACACCCGAATATATAGTGTTGATTTCCATCTGTATAATGCAGTATGTGGGTTGGAGGGCTTGAACATTTATTCACAGACTATCTGCGGCATCTTTCCTACTGCAGCAGCAGCAGAGAATATGATCTCGAACCTCAGTGTCCCGCCAAAACACCCAGAAACTCCTCTAACCCATCTAGCAGCACAAAAATAGTCATTAGGAGCTCATTTGTTTTTCCGCAGATAATATCGCCATGTGTCTGTTGAGAGTGAGGGGCACCGCTGGGTGATGTGGCAGATGTGTCAGCTGTCGATGTGGTGATCCTGGACTGGACAGTTCACCAGCAGAGCCAGGGTGGTCCTGTTTGGTTGTGATTTTTCTGTGGAACTTCCCTGTTGCTCTTTTTTTTGGTGCTGACAGACTAATACTGTGAGATTTATATTGGCTACCAGCCCAGGTTTGACACCGAAACAGTGAATTAGAGGGGAAAATGAGAGAGAAGAATCTTAAAGGATCTAGTGGCTGTAATGTGAGGTGGTAACGAATTGATTTGACTCAGGGTGGCTTTTTGTTTGACTTTTTAACTTTGGCTAAAGAGGACTTGGAGCAGTAATAGAGGTTTGGAAGGCTGTGTGTGTGTGGTGATGGAATATTATGTAGAGGTTTTGTGTTTCTAAATTCTATTTTCAATGAGGAGGCCTCGACTTCACTTATCTGCTCCTTGTTTCTCTGTTTGACTGTTTGTGTGTGTTGGACCAGGCTGAAACTTTGTTATATTTAGATTCCATGTAAACTGTAATTGAATTCAGAACATGCCAACCAAGCATTTTTAATGTATGTGTTTTAGGTTCAAACTTTGTGACGCGTAAGATCAGCCGTTCTGTGGCAAAGATTCACCTGGGCCAACTGGAGAGTTTCAGCCTGGGCAACCTGGACTCCAAGAGGGACTGGGGTCACGCCAAAGACTACGTGGAGGTAAAGCACACAACCGTAACCACACACAAGCCCAAAGAAATACACACAAAGTGCATGTGTGCGCACCGCTTCAGAGTTGAACAGGGTTCAGATGTGCACATAGCAGTAACAGGGCATGTTTTCCCAGATCATCTGAGGCCACAATATGCAATCTGCATGAAGCCTCCTATGATTCTCTGCCAAAAGAGAAACAGAGATAGAGAAAGAAAGAGGGAGAGGGTCGCATGCTGTGAGGCCACAGACTGCACTCTGGTTTCCCACAATTCACCCATGTCCTAGATCCCTTCAGGCTCCCATCATCATTCCCCGAACGCCTGCAGAAGAAAGAAAGATATTAAGGGAAGGCCACGTCCTGGGGACGATGACAGAAATACAGTGTTTGTGTTAATGTAATGGTGCCAGCAGCAAGCAGAGAAAGGAGTGGGGAGATGAAAGGAACAGTCAGATTGCCTGGTCCAGGAGCAGACAGAGCTCAGTGTTTCTCAATGTGTGTGTTTTTCCCCTCGTGCATACGTGTGTGTAAAGAAGCACACATTCCTATGAGCAGGTCAAAGTGTGTGATAGGTTAAGGTTGGAACTTGTGTGTGTGGCTGTGGAGATGAAAGACTCTACGGGTTGCCATGTCGGACAGCAGACCATGTTTTTATTAGGAGGCGATGGTGGCGGAGGTTGGGGGTGCTCTTTGAGATGGGAGTGTGGGTGAGGAGGTTATGCTGGTGAAGCTCAGTTTTACTGCAGTGGCAGTTCATGCTGTTAAGGCGAAGGGTAGAGGCATCGGTCACTGCTTGATATGGCAGCACTCTTGCTCAGTCATTTCTGACTGTAACCACACCGAATACATTTTTCCTCCTGTGGGAGGACGTCTGACTTCAATAGGAATAATCTGTGATACGGTGGAGAAGTGAATCGCTTTCCCCCACTCTGGGCCAAAATACTGCTCAGTCCGTCTCAAGCCTGCCTTTTAGCCTTTAATGACTCCACTTTGTTGTCAACCTCATCATGCAAAACTCATCTGAAGTTTAATAAATAGAAAAACATTGGTCACTTGAAGTAATGAAATAATTATTTAAGTTGAAACTTAACTGACAAATGGTCCAGTGGTCAAATTTTGCCCAAATAAAGCAAGGCAAAGCCTTTTTGAGGCAAAAAACTGAAACTGAAGTCATCTGTGACATGAGTTTCCATTTAAATTATTTCACTTTTGGATTCTGTATTGATTTGGAACATAGCTACAAATTATGGTTCAGGTTTTGTTCCTAACTGTTTTATCAGTCTGACTGACTAGTCATAGTCATGTTAATTGCACCTATCTGGTTTTATGGGCAATCCTAGTGTTGCTAGACTTGTGTGTGTATGTGTGCTTGTGCACTTGCGCGCTTGCTCGTCCAGGGCACCCAGGGTTGAGACGCTCCAGGTTTCCTGTGGGAACCACCGACATTCTGCTTCTGGTGAATCAGACACCTCCTCACTGTGTCTCTGGTTTCGGAAAGGCAGATTTTGGAAAGATAAACAGAAGTATGAGGTGCTGAGGGGAACGGAGGTGAAGGAGGAGGGGGTTGGGGGGTGTAATAGAGACGTATTTGTGGGAC
>NW_018127933.1:1233563-1234217 GCF_001952655.1 Monopterus albus
AAAGTTCACCCCACCCTGTAGACCATCAAAGCAGTGACTGTCACCATCACCCCCCTTGTGCCTCCTTCTCTCGTTTTGAATATATCCATCCAGCCACTGTCAGCAGTGTGCTACCATGGCAAAGCCAAACAACTGGCAATTTGTAAACACAACCATGTGTGCCTGCTTTAGGCTGACAACTGCTTTTCCTCCCTGTCTCCCTCTCCCTCTGCCCACTCGACCCAGGACGGGGAAATTGCTTGTAATTGGCCATGGATGGATTGTGGGTGGCAGGAGGGGTGTGCTGTGTGTCTGCTCTAACGATGTCTGAAGGCGTGCGGCTGGCTGGGCATTGTCTCAGTCTGGTATCGGGTGTCTGTCCCAGCCAGGCACACAGACCTGGAGCTGCCCAGCATCTCTCTATGGAGATGTTTATCGTTATCTTGGTATTATGGAATAGATGCTGAGAGCTGAACACTTTAGCATAGAATCAGCAGATAAAATTATTTAAATCCTCCTGATCTCATTTTCTTCAAAGAGGTTAAGCTTTGGCATTTTTCAGCCTAGTGACCTTTTACCGTATACTGGGCCCCCTGCAGTATGCCTACCGGCCCAACAGGGCCACCTCAGACACCATCTTGGCTGCCCTCCCCTATTCCCCTTCTCCCTCCTACA
>NW_018127933.1:1234737-1243319 GCF_001952655.1 Monopterus albus
TGTTCGCCTAGGATCCTTTGCAACTTCTACAGCTGTATCACTGAGAACATCTTGACCAGCTGCATCACTGTCTGGTGGTAAAGACTGCGAAGAAGATCACCAGGACTCCACTGCCCTCTTTGCAGAGCATTTACCACCGCAGGGTGCGTAGGAAAGCTGCCTCCATCCTCAAAGATCCCACCCACCCCCAGCACGGACTGTTCACCTTCCTACCCGCTGGCCAGAGGTTCAGAAGTATGAAATGTAGGACCACTAGACTGAAAAACTCTTTCTTTCCCTCTGCCATCAGACTCCTAAACAGCTGAATCAGGATCTACCTCATGTAATTCCATCTGTACTGTTTACTGTACAGATGGTCTGTAAACTGATAATCTGTACTGATACTCATTTTGCACATGCATAATTGCACACTCACTGCTGAATATTTGCACATCACGGCTCCCACGTAGCATACATTCTCTCTTCATTATATTGTTTTTGTTGTATTTTTATTTGCTTCCTTCAGTTGCTTCTTCAAAGCACCTTAGATTTGTGTTATTGCTCATCTACTTTATATTTAACTTGTATTATGTGGCATTCATGTGGACGGCAAAGTAAGAATTTCATTGTACAGGGAAACACGTTTTCTAACTGTGCATATGACAAATAAACACTTTGAACCTTGAACCATTTCACTGAGTGTAGTTCTCTGAAATTTGGCAGCACAGAAGAAATTTCTATATGTGAGGTGTCAAGGAGAAAAGGAAACCCGCAGGCATTGTTCGCTAAAGATTCTGTCTGAACAGATAAAGATGTAGGAGTCTGCCATCATTACCAAGGAGTACCATTTCCCTACCCCATCCTCTCCTCTCAGCCTGTGCTCCCACCCTGAGCTGGCCCATGGGTGGGTACAGTTGTTTGGAGGCCCCCTACACCTCCTCCCCTTCTGGCTGCAGAGAGCCATTTCCTGTGCTGAGAAGAGGACTTACTGGGAGGGAGCAGAAGTCAGCCCTGTGGTTTTGGCCCCTCTCTTCCCCTCAGGCTCCATCCTGCCTCACTTTCTCTCTGTATTTTTTGTCAGTTTTGTCTCCCATCTTGTGTATTTTTTTATTTTTAATGTCTGTTTGGCTACTTAACCTTTTGCTATTTGGAGTTTTGCACTAGTGAAAAGTGGCGTCACTGGATCAGTGTTCCACCAGTGTTCCACCAGTGTTGCGCGGGGAATTCGGCAAGTAGTTACCAACCATTTACCAGTTATTTCCTACTGACATCTAACAACTGGCCCTTATTTTTGTCACTAACTGGAGCTGGCATTACCGACCACGCTGCTGTAGTGAACCAAAAACTGATGCCAGATGAGATGTGATTGAACCACTGACACAGAGTCCTGTGTTTTGTCTGCATATGTATTTTAAATATATAATTGCCTATGAAATTCTGGTCTTTGGAAGGAAGGTTCTTCCTTTAAGTCTTCAGTTGTGTGTGGGGCCTTGTTTTTCTATATTTGTGCAGCCCAAAATCTGTGAGTTACTATCTTCGCGGGGACCGGAAGTCACTTGTGGGGACTGGAGGCTGGTCCCCACAATGTAGTTTGTTGAATTTTATGAAAACAATGGGGTGTAAAGTTAGAGTACTTTGGTTAAGTATTAGGGTAAGGGTTAAGTGTAGCAGTTCTGGTTAAGGTTAGGGTAAGTCTCGTGGAAATGAATGTAAGTTTATGTATGGACCTGGTAAGTGGGGAAAACAAACAAGTGTGTGTGTGGTGGCAGCTGTCTGATTCGTGGCATTGTGTGTAGGCAGCGAGGTGACAGGACAGCCTTGACTGTGTCATTTTTCATGTCCTTTATTTTTCTTATCCTTTTTTTATGCCGCAGCTGCCTCGCTATGCAGTAATGGTTACAGATGAGGCTAATTAACCAATCACAGCTCAGATCAAGTCCAGTCAGAGATGATTGATGAGAGTTCTGGGCCATTCATCACATGTTTTTGGCCTGGGAGGTGACAGCGGGAGCAGGCTTGGGAACTTGGTACAGTAAACTAGACATTTATGGCTACATTTTTAACTTCTTACTAAAAGACGCCTACTGGTACAACATGTGGCCATGAGTAAGAAGAGCAGATATCAGTTATGTGGTTAATATGAGGAGTTCAATGTCTGGTATGCGATGGAGAAAAGCTCTTTAGTCTTGCTGGGCTGTGATTTTTTTCCCCTCTTACTTCATCTTTAGCTCAGTGTTGTGCATATGTTATCAATATGATCTGGGTCTAGGTATTTTCTGGAAGTTTGGTTACTGAAATATGTGCCATGATGTCTTGAAGCTTAACTGTAATGTAGCCTTTCCTGGGCCTTATGGCTGCATTACAGGTAAGTGATGAGACATTGTGTGTGTGTGTCTGCTTATGTGCGTGTCTGGATATTTACAGCAGTGATTCAGGGAGTTGACAAATACCTACAGCCTGCTGCTGTAAGGTTTTAACTAACACAGCTGGAGTGGTAAAGAGCTCAAATGGGAGCTAATAAGGCAGAGGAGAGGGGCATTAGGTTTCATCACCAAAACCTCCCAACTACAACTACAGCTCCCAAACCCCTCAACCCCTGCTGCCCCAACACACCCCCCGTAGCATAATCATAATGTCATCTCTTGAGATTTGTGTGCGTGCATGCTCTGCAGGGGGGTAGGCCAAGTGTCGATCCCTTAATGCAAAAGAGAGTGTGACAGAAGCTACTGTCAGGTTGATTTGGCATCCCACACAAGCAGGATGAGTGAGTGCCACCAGCTGTGTGAGTGTACGAATATAAGTGTGTGTGTGTGTGTGTGTGTGTGTGTGTGTGCAGGTTTGAGGTGCTAATTGCAGGTGAAATTAGACCCGTGGCTTTAGCAGCAGCTCAGTAAGCTGGGGTTTGCCCCCCTGTGGTGCAGAGCAGCAGAACGTCACTGAGCCTCTTGCTTGAACACTACACACATTGGGCTCATTTTACCAACATGTACATTTTACAGGGTGTGATGGCTGAACATTATAAAAACATTTTGTGCCTTTTTAAAAGAATGAGAATCATATTTATTCTCAGGTCTGAAGAGTTCAGTTGGTCCATGGAACCTTTAAAATCGGTCATGTGCGATATTTGAACAACAGTAAACTTAAGGCCAGTTTATGCTCCTGTGTCAAATGTGTACCCTCATGCTCTATGGTGTAGCCTGCTGTGCACCTCCCCAGAAATGCAATTGCACATTGTGGCAACACAGATGGCAACAACTGTGATTGGATACATCAGATTTCCTAGTTCATGTCTTTCAGTGGCCGGACAAGCACAGAAAGTCACCTTCATTCTGCCTCAGTTGGTTCAGTGGTCATACAGACCATCTCCGCCAAAGTCAGGTAGACAGAAGAGTTACACTTGAATAAATGCTCAGGGAAGAGGTGTAGGAGGCGAGATGAGACGATACATTGTATTGGGTGAGAGACTTGTAAGACATTTGCAGGGAGACATTCTTGCCCTGTCATCCCTCATGCATCCAAATCCTAAATCATCAGCTATGAGGCGAGTGTTTACTGTGGCATTGTACCAGAGGGACAGAGCATGAGCTTCGGGGGGAGTCACAGAGCAGCAAAGAGTCAAATATTTTCACAGTCGTGATAAATAACTCCTGAAATGGAGAGATATTGTGTAAAACGGACTCCCTCTTGCTGCTCTAACAGTAGAAGAGCAGATAACAGTTAGAAACCATGAGAGTAGCGATTCTAGGGTTTCTGCTTTTGTGAAGGGGCCATACAAAGGTTACGTTGTGTGTTTCTACATGATGTGTATGGGCCCATAATTTCATCTGGTTTCTTTACAGGTTTAAACAGAAACCTGACCCTGGAGGCGTCCTCACATCTGGGGTGAGATTCAGGGGATTTTAGGGAACGATGTTCTTTTCTTTTATCTCTCTGCTCCTGTTCTCTTAATTTCACTCTCACCCTTCAGTATCTTCCCAGTTCGTAACTGTCAGCTCAACTGAGTGATCGGCTGTAAGAGTTTGAACTGTAAGTGGGTGTAACATGGCGGATGAATGACAGTAAGGCTGATACTGTCGGCGTGTAGTGTCTTTCAGAACACCCACACCTACTATTTTCAATGCAAACCCACACACCACTGGCGAACTAACACACATCATTATGGGTTGATGTTCGTCACTGCATCAGGATGCATATTGCTCTATTTGCCTAGCATCGACGTGTGTTCAAAGAATGAAATACTAAAATGCTCACCCATTCCAGTATCACTGCACTGAGTTTGCACTGCTCCCAGTGTGTGTTATGGCTGTCACATGACGCAGCACCCCCAATGTGTGTTGCCCTTAACATGGAGCCCAGAGGGGGTTCCACTTGGGGTGTGCTTTGGTTAATTTGTTTAACTAGTCATATCGTGCAGTGTTGCTGATCTTATGGTTTAAAACCCCCTAAACATGGAGCAGCTCTTATCCCTTTTGCAGGAGTAGGCATAGAAGATGATTAACTTTGACACCAATAAGGACTTTATTTTTCTGTTTTGGAGTTGTTTCGCTCAATAAACCACTGGAAGTCAAGAATCTCCTCCAGTTTAAGAACAACTTTTGGAAGTTGTAAAGGAGCATTATGTCAGATCTAATACAATTTTATAGCAGGATTGATTGTGAGTGCTTTTACTGAGCCATTGGAACAAAAGATTTGTAATAAATTTACAGCAGGCATGCCAGCAACTTCTACTGCCTGCTTCAGTTGAAAATACCAAAGCAGTGGTTGTCTTTGCTTTTTAGTCCAAACCTGAGGTGTTTGTCCAGCTGGATGGCTGCGATGGCTCTGGTACTGTATGAGCATGGTCTTTTTTTAAAGGAAAGAAGAAAAGTTGAAAGTCCTTCATGTTGGAAAGAACTTTTTGGGTTGTTTTATAGCCTAAATATTAAGAATGCTTCTTATAATTGTGTAAAAGAGAGAAATGGCCATGCTACTGAGCTTTAATGGTCCTCGGCACACTCAGTATTCTTTCCCAGTTTATACTTTGTGCGTGCACGTGTGCACGTGCATGCTGCAGCTGGCCCTCTCCCTCAGACTGACAGGCCTAAGCTCTCTCCTGCTGGGTTGGAGATGAAAGCAGATGCTCTCCTCCTTCTTCTGCCGCTCTGTTTTTCTCTCTTTCTCCTCACCGCCTTGTGTAACCAGAATCCTCAGCTTTCATGTGGAGCCTGCAGGATAGTTCCACCCCGGAGTCCTGTAGAAAGGAGAGTCACACTTAGTCAGGTTGACAAACCTACATTTCCAAAGACAGACACACAGATTGCTAAGTGATCCATTTTTCTGCCAGAATCCTTTGGGCTGATTTCTCTCTTAAACCTAAACTAGTATTTTTAAAAATGTCCTTACTGTTGCTAGTATAGTTTATTTTTTCTTTTCCCAGTACCTCACTTTGATGGATAAAACTGCTTTCATGCAAAGTAAGCCCAACCTCACCTTGCATCAGTATCGAATGCTGTATTAACACAAATCTGCTGCACAAAGACTTAACTATAATACATAAAGGCTAAAATGAACAAAATTTTAAATCAGGAAATACCTCATCAAATAACATGTAAACAAAACGAACAGACTGAACAATACAAGCTTTTAGTGCTTGTGTGCTCTAAGGCTGCCAGTGATTGTGTTGTTTTTCTCAAAGGTCCACTGTATTTATGTGGTTTGTTCGCGTTGTCCTGAATCAAACCAGGAAACGGGTCAGAATGTGTTTATCAGTGTGACCTCAGCTCTGCTGTCCTGTGGTTCAGTGTGGCGTGTCGACAGGTTTGGTAGGTGACGGGTTCGCGTGTGGGGTGAAGTGCCACACACAGATACAGAGTCCTACCTCCCACCTGGACAGAGAGGGCAGGAGGGGGTGAAGGGAGCAGGGGAAATGGATGGGCTGACATCCAGAGCGGGCAGGTGGTGGGGAGGCCCGGTACCCTGCTGGGGCTGTAATAGTCCAGGGCAGGAAGGAGGGTGTCAGGCAGGGTGATGAGTGCAGGTGGGACAGAGAGGGGGCTCTGTTCATCTAGATGTCATCAATGCAATTGATTGTCTTTTAGCCGTCTTTTGAAATTTTGTATTGTATTTAGATGTTCTTTGTTAAGGCTAAAAATGAGCTGAAACACAAATTTCAACACTGCTTCACTTCTCTGTGCATCTTACAAGTGTGTGAAGAGCAGAACAAAAGTTTTACTAAATATCTATTGGAATATGAAATGTTCTTGATATATGACCCCAAAATTCAATAGATACATGAACCTTTAAGAGAATAACTGTATTTTTTCACAAAGTGAAAGAATAATCTGTCACAGCTTGTCCAAAAGCAAAGTGTGTTTTTATTCAGACAAGTTATTTGCTATTATTGTATAATGCAATTTGTTGAATTTTGCTTCTGTCTTTACCTGAATTAATGTGCAGTTTTCACTTTATCTACATTTGTTACAGTATTAACTTGTATCCTTCCTGTGCTATGGAATATTACTTATTTTATATTCAGTAAATGTATTTACTTTACTGCTGTTGCTTTGTTTACATATCTTGTAATCAAAATGTGAATATGGGGGGTCAGGTGTCATTTGAAAGTTTGAGCAGTAGTTCTGATAAGATACCAGAGTTTCAGCACTGATGCAAAACAAACCTTTTTTTTTAATGATTTACAAACAGGAAACAGGATTTATAAACAGGAAATGGTTTTCTTCAAAATCCATTATTTCATTTAAGAATATACAAAACAATACAGTAATTCTCAAATGTTTAATGCTTTTTAAACAAGTTTATCTAATGTTATTCCATATGTTGTTAAAAAGTGCTATACTAATGAACCCGCCTTGCAATAAAAAAGTCATCTGAGTTGGCAACATTATTATCTTTTAAATGAGGATCTATTTGCTCAAAAATGTCTACATAAGATTATGAATCCAGCTGGACAGTTGATGCCAACTTTTAGTTGCTAGCATTGCTCAGTACTCAGTGCTACAGACAGTTGGTACCGAGACGGGTTTTGATTCGATACCCTTCCTTAGTGATGCCAATAAATCTGGGCTGAAGGGAACTGAGCTGAACAGAGACAGAGAGTCTCGGTAGGTAGGGAGTCCACAGCTGGTCTGTGAAGCTGAGACACTCCCTGGCTGGGGAGTGTGATAATCCCTCCCAGCGCTAGTGTGTGTGTGTATGTGTGTGTGTGTTTAGGTCTTGTCATACAGAAAAGGCAGCGTTAGTGACATTTTAGGGAGTGAAGGCTTCACTGGTCCAGCAGACAGGGCTGATGGAGAAGAGGGATGTTTAAAGGGTGGGAGTTGGGGGAGGTCATCTTGTTTTAATTGTCTGAAGAGTCTGGCCGGCTCTTTGGGACTGGAATGTGTGTGACCTCCTGTCTCACTCCTTTACGCTCCCTTGCTCGCTCTCTCTGACTCTCTTACTCCGTTAGGTGGCTCGTGGGAAGATTCTCCATCCAGGCTACAGAGCCAAATATAGATAATGTCACATTAAGACAATGTGGATGGCATTAATTAATAGTCAGGATTAATGTTTAAGAGTGTAGCAGTAAGACTGGAGCAGTGTTTGCTAACCTCACTCAAGTGGTGCAACATTGCAAGGGTTCATACTAGGCAGCGGACTTTTATCCACTCATGTTTTATGGCTCCACGCCAACGACAGCCGTGGCAGGAGGAATCATGTTTTCAGGTTGTCCGTCCGTCTGTCCCATTTTCTTGAATGTGATATCTTGGAACGCCTCAAGGATGTTTATTTAAATTAGGCACAGATATCTACTTGGATTCAAGGACGATATGACAAAGCTCTGCCTCACTCGTCTGTGCTCCTCTGTAAAAGTGAAGACAGCATGTTTCTCACTGGAAATTAATTACCTTAATTATACATGTCAGCACAGTGACAACTTTGATTTTGCCAAAAAAACAAAAATAATTGTATTAATTTCTTTCAAAATTTTATACATATGTTTCACGAGTCTGGACAGACATGCATGCAAACTGCAACTTGACTGATTGGTGGAGGAGCGCAGTAGTAATTCTAGTTCTTTCATGTTTTATGCTGCACTTTGTAAAGCTCTTAGTACTGGTGCAGACTAAGAGCTGGTTTTGGAAGTAGCTGAATTTTTACGCTCATTATTACACTATGATATATGAACTTCTACAGCAATCATCAGCATCAGTTGTGCGACAGAAGATAACTCCTGTTGCAGGTTGCTGCAGCACCACGTTTTGGTTCCACGTCCAGCTCATGAACCTTGCCTTTGACTTACTGCTCTCCTCTGAGAACTGTCTACTCATGCAGAACTGCCTCGTTTAACAGCCCGATAGTGTTGTTTTCCAAACAGAGATCCAGGTGCAGTGAGAGAGCGATTCAGATCCAGGCAGCTTTTTCCCGCCAGGCCCGCTGAGAGCTGCCTTAGTCTATTGAGCGTGGCAGAGACAGCATCCCAACCAGTCCACTTCAAACAGGCCTGATGGTTCTAATGGAATGGAAACATTTGTTGGGTCACAGCACTGAAAGCCTGTCTTCCCTCATCGCACAACAGCAAATGGCTTCCTCATGTTCTCTGTTTTTTATTAACTTATAGTGGATCC
>NW_018127933.1:1243379-1249686 GCF_001952655.1 Monopterus albus
CAGAACCATACTGGTACACACAGACACATCTGTTCCATGGTGGCAGGGTCACGGTAATAAACAATACATTGTGACACACTTTCTGATACCTCTTCACCACCATAGACAAACATGTGCAACAGCATCCGAGACATCCACGCATAGTCAGTGAGGAAGCGCTGTGCTGAGGTGCTGGTCTGATGGATGAGGAGAGAGGTGACATGGCATTCTGAGCCTCTCTCTGCACCACAGTGAGGCTTTCACTGGATGCTGCTCCTATTGGATTCTGTCCTAATTAAAATAGCAGCGATGTAGAGGTGGGTATTTGCTTTTTGACGGTGGGACTTTCTGAGGGAGTGCCAGGGATCTTTTTTTTAATTAGGTGGCCCCAGCAATAAGAGGGAGTGTGTGTGTGTATAACCTGAGGGGAGGCCCTGACTGTGACCTGCAGTGATAGCAGCAGTTTGTTTTCATTCTAAACTTGCCCCAGAGAAACTGGTTTTGCGCCTTGTTTGACCTCAGCTCGACCTGGCCGTCACCTCCCTCTGACCCTGCGCCCTGTGCCAGAGCTGAGGCCTTTTTAGTGACATCTCTCTGTTTGCCTTTTCCTTTAGTCACATGCTTTCGTTCCCTCTCTCTTGGTTGGCCCTCACTTTCTGTGACTCCTTCACCCACCTCACACTCCCTTACTCAGCTTCCCATCACTAATGTGCACTGTGCTGTTGTGTACATGTACATGCATGCATACAAGCGCACACTGCCACTCAGTCAGAGTGAATGATTGCACATTTGTCCTGACAGTTGCTATAAAAAGAGCCACCCACTAAACACTGCAGTTCTCTCATTATATCATTACCGACGCACAGCCGACAGGCAGCTCTCTGGCTCTCCCTCTTTCTGTTTTCATCGCTGTCTCTTGTTTTGCTTTTTTCATTTCTGTGAGCACAGGCAAGAATAAAAAAGCCCAAGACAGAATGAGAGTAGAGGAGAAAGATGTGGGTGGCGCTATGGAGCGAGAGGTGGGGACATGCACCGTGGCCGAGGGGAATCCCTAGCTGTGCACTGTGGAGGAGGCTCCATGGCTCCAGGGGGCAGGCCAGCTGAAGTGTTTGTTTATGTCTGTGGGCCAGAGGGGAGAGAGGGTGGCCATGTTCAGCAGCTACATGAAAGGCCCCGAGCGCTCTAATGAGATGTAATGATTGCTCCCATGTGTTTACGAGATTGCGAGGGAATGAGGAGGAAAGAGAACGAATAAGCACATTTCACCCAGCCTGTGTTTACTCCCCGTCTTTACAAGCCTTACGTTTTCCACAGTGCAATAGTTTGCCTCGTTGCTCACCAAACCAGTGCAACCTCAAAGTATAGACCTTACAGATTGGGGGCTGTCACGGCTTGTCGTGCTTGTTTTGTTCCTTGAGCTGCTGAGCTGCAGACTGTTGTGACATGCCATGAGGTGGGTAGTGTAGTCTCTCATGTGTTGGCCACGTGGCTGGGAAGAGTCAAAAATACACTGGACACAGATTTAGATATTCAGATGCTATGAAGGTTTGTTTTTATCTGCTGAAGAGGCTGGTGAAGATGGCTTCAGCAAGTTTGACCAGTGAACAGTGCTCGTTTATTCCAAGGCACTTTATCTGAGCTGAACTGAGTTTTTTTTTAACTTGATTATACTGTGTTGAATAGGTGTGTTCTGCAACTGTAGTTTGTTCCTCTGAGCTTCTCAGACTAGCAGTGTAAACCGTGAGCTGTGTCCTCAAGCATACTTCGCTCAGTTTGTCTGACATGAATAAACTACACAATAGAAGAATGTCAGCCAGTGCTAATGTGTGGCTCCTCTCTGCTAAACTAAAGCTTTGTCAATGTGTTTTGTCACTTTGACAAAGAAGACGCTGACAAGTACATCCTTGATTATTCCACCAACTCCTGAGAAAAATGTCCGTCTCATCAGTTAGATGGATGTTTCATTTTTCTTACCAGCTAATCGCTAATGTTGTTTGTCAGCTGTTTCTGTACAGTGGGTTTATCAGAGCTTGTTTGCTCAACACAGCTGCTGGAAATGGGAGCAGTAACACTAAAGTAAACGCTTAATTTACTGTAAACCAAAACTCTGAGCTTAAAGTGGCATTATTAAAAGAAAAAATAATGCCAGTGCTGACTTCTAAGAAAAGAGACATCAGTTGATCATGTGACAAGATTTGTGACCCGACATTTTAGCTGAGGTCTGCTGTCTGTCATGTCATTTGTGCAGGCAGATGAGGATGAGCTTTTAAATAATGTGGAACTGGAAATAAGACTGTTTGTATTGACGGGCCGCGTAGAGCTTTCCACTGGCACTCGCACTCTCTAAGCAGAGATCAGACAAGCTGCTGCACAGCAAACACCAACCTGCGTGTTCCGCACACCTCCGCCACTGAGAGCTCTCTCTGTGTTCATCAGACTGCGTGTGAGCACGTGGATGCTCGCCACCCGAAAATAGCATGTGACCCAAATTGCTGCTGCAAACACAGGTGTGGAAAGCCTCCACCCAGATCCCAGACCCACTGTCCAGCACACAGCAGCCTGTGTGTTCCTGTTTGGGAGCACAGGAAGCCTGTGTGTGTGTGTGTGTGTGTGTGTGTGTGTGTGTAAAAGTGTAAAAGCAGAGAGTGACTGCATGAGTAAGTGGACTTGTGCATCTGAGAGTGTGTTGGATGCATGTGTGTCTTTGAGAGAGAGTGTGTGTTTGTAAATGAACAAGTCCAGACCACACCCTTTGAAGTCGGCAGCGCTGTGTGTTGGGGTTTGGGCACGGACACAGCCCCTCAGCTGGCTGGGTGGAAACCCTATACCCCACATCAGTCAGACCTGCCACTCATACATTATTCATATCCCATACACACACATTTAAACACAAACTTTCTCATCCTTAGACTCGCTAGTTTTTGCCTCTTACCTCCAGCTGGCAGCAGAAGTACAGTAAAATAGGATGGGTGCTGCTGCTGCTTGGGGTCTGCCGCCGTGCAGTCAGTAAGCTGGAAACAAAGGTGGAGCTGTGGAGAAGTGACAGGTTTTCTGTTCATCTCCAGCAGACCCAGATTACTAAGATTTTGACTAAACTGTTGCGCTAACTTCTTTTCAGTTAGGTTAAATGATCAAACCTGCCTGTGAAATTTTACGAGTGTGAGGGACTTGTAGTAAGAATTGTCTAAAAGGAAAAGGCCATAAAGAATACAGTTTTTACAACTTGTCTTTATTTTAAAAAAAGCTATCACACTGCCTTAATCAAGAGTCTAGGCTTAGTTTTCATCAAGTGAATTGGGTATGGAACTTCCATCATGTAATAAACAGTTGCATTTAAAGCAAGGAGTCATGTGACCAGTATGCATCTTCTAGAATTGTGTTTGCTAAACTTATGTTTATTAGATACATTATCTAGGAGTAATAATAAAATTGCATTCACCAAGTTGTAATTGCTGAAATCTGCGAATGCAGCAACAAAGAACACTGAAGAGAACAGAACTGGCAAGAAATACAAGAAACCAGTGAAACACATTTCCAACAATCCCCCAGATTATTCAACTTTTTTTGGAAGGCAAATCCATTTAATATCCAAACTGTCTTTGTCCTTTAATGCTGTCCTCAGTTTTAGAGCTTAAATAAAACACACCTGAAATTCATATATGTGAAACCAAGTCAGATTTGTTGTCATGCCTGTTTATAGCCTGTGGAAAATGGATGGGCCCTGTATGGAAACTTATCTGTCATTATCCACCTCTGCCAGAGTCTTTCTCTCTGTCTGTGTATATGTCTCTGTCTCAGCTTCGGTTGGTATTGTTTCCTCAAAACCCCAAATGAGCAGTTTCCAGTCCACTGCTTTCTTCTGACGTCCTCGCTGTGCGTCCTCACATTCTCAGACCACAGGCTGTTTTCTCTTTCTTCTGTTTTCACTCTCAATCATCTGATGCTCAAGCAGATTGAAATCGAGCCTCGGAGGACAAGTTGTGACTGACCTCCTACTGCGCTCCAAACAGCCATCGCCGCCCGTGGAAGACGGATGACAGAAGACTAAAGCAGAAAGCAACAGAGAAGCATTAGCCCTTTCAGACAGACAGGAGCTGTGAGAAAGAACTCAGGTTTGACAAGAGAATTAGCTTTTGTAAACACTTGGAGCAGTCAGTGTCAGGCTACGGACACCCTGGGGTGTCCGACATCTTCAAAGATGCAAAGTTTGAATTAACGGCATAACATTTAAAATATTATATTAAAATTGGAGTGCAAACTCCAGACAGACAACATCTGTTTTGCTGCACAAAGTTATGCTTCATGAAATTTCAAAACTTGTTTATTTTTATGTGAGGTCACTGTTGAATTATTGATTAGGGGAAAAGCTGGGTGAGTTTGTCACTGAGGAAGGGTGTTCCCTGCTTAAACAGAAGCAGATGCCTTTTCGGCTGCTCCGCCTGTCTCTGTCTTCTCTCCATCACTCCTGCCACGTCTTTCTCAGTTTGAGCCTCAGCTTGCTGATGCCAAATGGAAAGTGACCCTTGGCAGGTGGTGCCATATTAAACACAGTGGGTCAATGTCGGAGAAACATGCTGGCAGCTTTTGCCAAAGCACGCTGGCGACTTATTCAAAAGGCATTTTGGGCTATTTTACCCGGCATTGTACAGGTTTTGGCAAAGTCACTCTGACGTATGCTCAGTCTTAGTGAGCAGGGAAAACTGAGCAGCTATAGAGTGACAAAAATGCATTCTGACAAACGAGCCCAGGCGTCATTTTTGAAATGAACAATGGAAACAGAGTATTGTTGATGAGGGGATTCGACTGGCTCTCATGGTTTAACGCTGTTCCAGTAGCCTTTTTGGGCTGGGGAATATTTGTGTGTGGTGTGTATGTGCCTCCATATTGTGTGTGTGTGTGTGTGTGTGTGTGTGTGTGTGTGGGCTAGGGCAGGATATGAGGAAACCTCGGAGCAGCTCACTGGATATTTATTCGCATTAACTTGGAACGTTTAGTTTAAACAGACACTGAGCTGGGTTCAGGTCCAGTTCGCACAGTGTTTGCATCGTTTAGAGAAAATGTAGGACATTTTATCTTACATCTCACCAAAGCTGACTGAAGAATCCTGTGTTGGACTGTTAGTGTGTTCAGATGGGACAGATATGAGAACCGTGGCTCCCAGGTTCTTGTATATTTTCTCATGAAGGACAGGCTCCAAGACTCGTCCCATGTTGATATTACTGGACATTACTCTGAGATATTAAGAGATCATACTTGACTGAGTGAAGATTATGGACCTACTGGGTTACAGAGCTCCCTGTGAACAGACTAGAACTTGCTGACATGTTTTTCTAAATTGGAATAAATTTAATATATCATGTAATTATAGTGCAGGAAATCATGAATTGCAGGTTTTTTCTAATCTTAAACTATCGAGTTCTGGAAGATAATGCCCGACGCTGCAGGGTGTAGTGACTACACTGCACTTTGGCATCCATTCTGTGGGGGTCAGACAAATGTTTTTTAGTCATCAATCTAAACATCTGCACTGTCACAGTTTGACTATGCCACTGCACTAATGGCTCCCGAGGAAGGATATTGGTTGGGGGTTAACACCCTTGTAGAGGTAGCCACAGGGAGTGGCGAGGAGACGTCCCCAATTGGCCACTGCTGCCTCACCGGGAGATGCACTGGTATAACATCAGTGAACAGCAGTTTCCAACTGATGACCCTACAGCTGACCTAATGGCACCGGTGGAGGTGAGGCAGGTTAGAAAGCAGAAGATAACATCATACCTGTACAATGAATAAATGCCAGCAGGCAGTGACTAGAAGGTGCAAGATGTGAATCAGCAATTGGATTAGTATTACTGTGCCTTTTTTATGCAGGAGAATCTAAATTTGTGAAGTGCTGATAAGAACCGTTTGCCAGAGTTCAGTGTGGAGAAACACTGATGGCAGCCGCTGACTGTTTGCATGTTTACTTTTCTGGCTGGAGTGATGGACAAGCTCGGTTTGGCCCTGCTCACCTGTTGTATCCCAGCCATTAGCTCCCTGTGCTCTGAAATAAATGCTGTGCATTAGCCCGTGATATGACCTCACTGCATTCGTTGTTGACCCCATTCATCTTCATTTCCTTTCAATTATTGTCTGTAATTGTAATTGCCATGACTCTCAGCATGCGTGAGAAATCTTGGCATACTGACCATGTCCCGGCTTGGGCCATAATTCACTGGCGAAGCCCCTTCACCCGACTGCTGCCAGCCCATCCTGAACCCATTGAGGTCGGAGTGTAAAGGTTAAAGGGGAGGATGGTGGGAAGGGAGGGAAGGAAAGATCACGGCTGCGG
>NW_018127933.1:1249712-1260215 GCF_001952655.1 Monopterus albus
GCCGAGCTGGAGTCGGTCTCTGCCGTCCGCGCTGAGAATCATGGGAAAACGTGGTAGGCAATTAATCATGACCAATGAGGTGGAACCAGGCTGCTTCACACAGAACTGACTGCAATTATTAATGTGTTGCGTGAGCAGGAGAGCAGAGACGTTTGTAGTGATTCTCTCTGTATACAAGTTTTTCGACCGCTGACATCGACATGTCTGCTGCTGTCTCCTTAGTTACAACACAAAAAATACAAAACAAAACATCTAATAAAGTTCAAGCCGATTATTTTAATTCGTCGGGGAACATCTTGTCCTACCACAAGCTGCAGTGGTGTTATCTTAAACCCACTGTCTGTAATCCTTCCTCTGCTCAGCTCCTTCTACAGCAGAGAGAGCACTGGATCATGTTGTCCATTTACCTACCTACCTCCTCAACATTCACACACCTCGTCATTGGTGTGTGAATGTTGTGTGTGAATGGGTGAATGGTGTATGATCTTCTGTAAAGCGCTTTGGCCAGTGCAACACACTGTGAGAAAGCACTATATAAAATACAGTCCATTTACCTACTGTATAGCACTGAGGCTAAATAACCGCAAGGCCTCTTGCAGGACTGTTGTATAAGAGTGCATTAGTTTCAGCTAGGTATACATAGCAAACTATCTACTGAGTGTACGTGTACAATTGTACATTTAGTGAGCAGATGTCGTCTCCTAACCGGAAGATTAGCAGTTCGATTCCTGGCTTGTCCAGTCCACATATCAAAGTGTCCTTGAGCAGGACACTGAACTCCAGTTGCTCCTTGTGATGTCACCGGTGTGTGAATGTGTGAGTGCTTGGGAGTGTGAATGGCCAAATGGTGTGAAAGTGCTTTGAGTGTGCTCCAATGCACAGAAAAGCTTATACAAGTATAAAACCATTTACCATTTTTCTCTTCTTTATTCATCTTTATGCTGCTGTTGATTGTGGATGTGAGAAACCAAAATATCTACAACTTTCTTGTGCTTGATTGTGTATGAAACAAGTTTTTTCCCACTAAAATGTAGTCACTGTAGGGCTGCTTCTGAGCCTTTTCTCAACGTGCATGCTGGTGAAGTGAAGACAGGTGAATTTGTGTGCTAAAAGGAGAAACAGAGCGAGTCACTGTCTCTGACCTCATGCACCATAAAGATATGTAGAGTGTGTGTAGAGTGACATGCAGAGGCCTCCAGCAGAATCCCCAGTGCTGACAGCAGACCAGTGAATTGTGACGGGTTTGTAGCTCCTCTCTAACTGAGAGTCTTGTGTCTGTCTGTCTGAGTATTAGCACTCCACTTTGCTACAGGCAGAACTGATGACAAGTCGCCTGCAGCAAAACATGTCGGCATACATCCAACAATTACCACGCAAACATCTCCAGCTGTCTTTGGTGTGCAGCTTAAAATACCCCCACATGTTTTTATCTCTGTTGTTTGTCTGTGTTTATTTGTTGTTTTGTGATTATAACAAGTCTAAAAGTTAAAATGACCGAATGAAGTGCGCATTTGGTTTGTTTGACTGTGTGCTTCTAAATCTGACTGGCACAGAATCAAGGCCGCTCTCTCTGAAAACCAGCCGTTTCCGATCTCCGCTGATCGATCGGTGCATCTGTAAGCTTTATTTTTGATTACTGTATTTGACAAGTTTAGTTTATTCTAATCATTTGTTGGATACATTTTGGAAGAAACTTGCTTTGGTTGCTTTTCTTAAACTGTGTTTGTTGCTTTCTGCTGTTTGTTGAATGTAGTTTCAGCTCAGTGGGATCATACATCTGTGCTTCCCAGTTGTTTTGCTTGTAACCCTTTAATGTGAAGCATTAACTACAGGGGATCATATCATATGTTTGTAAGTTCTGCAGTTTAGTCGACAAGGTGTATTCTCATCTGAGGCTGTTTCATTGAAATTATTCTCTGAAGCCCAAAAGTCTAAAACTTATGTTGTGTATCATAATATTGATTTTTCTTATTCTCTGCCTGGGTAGATTCATTTTGAGACCTCTTATCAGGGTCCCAACCCCCACATTGGAAACTATCTGACCTTCTCCAAACTATTTGCTGTAATTTCTTTTGGTGGGAGACAGTTTTGTGTGTGTGTGTGTGTGTGTGTGTGTGTGTGTGTGTGTGTGTACACATTTGAGCTAGAGAGACTGACTGTAATGTAGTGAAGATGGCGTGGAGGAGTTTTGTGGTTACAGGCCTCACGCATGACACACGTATGAAGTGCGTCCAGTGTGTTTGCTGCTCCCCTGTGACTCCCGAGATCATGAATCATGCCTGCTGGATGGATGTTTCAGTGTGAGTGCCTGAAAATGTGTGTGTGTGACACAAACTGCCATTTGTTGTCTTTGTTACACTCTGTGAAAGGCTGTAAGGTTATTTGGCACATGACCCCCCACCCCAGACCCTCCTCTCTCTGTCCCTTCTTTGCATCCTTCTGAGTTCCTGAGTCTTCCGTCTGTCCTCCAGTGTGAGGTGAAGATGTGTGCGTTTCTGTCAGACGTCTGCCATTTGTCGATGCATGTGGTGGCTTTATCCTCACGGTGAAATCCCAGCTCCTGCAGGAGTGTTAGGGTTATTGTTACACCCTGCCCCAGTCCGACTCCAGAGTCAGAGGTCAGACTCACATTTTTAAAGGCCCAGTAGTTTGTTTAGTTGACTCTCTCCTCGCATGTCAGAAGGAGAGGTGGCTGGGCTTGAGTCCTGGATGAAACGGGTCATTCAGATGGGTAAACATCTGAAATGTGTGAAGAAGACAAATACAAACAGGAGCGCCTCTGGTGTCCCTTTTTACCTCTGGAGCTCTAGGAGAGGAAAAAAGACTATTATATTGCATTTTAATTGTCTGTTTTGACTGGTGCATTTTGGCAGCTTTCTTAATGCTGTTAGCAATAACAGAGTATTTATAGTAACTGCATTGCTTGAGATTTCTTAAACTCCCTGACTGGCAGTCCTCACATCAGATGTTTACAGCCCAGTTCAAGAATTCTGGTCAAAATTAACAGGGGTCATTCATCCTGCCGTTATCAAAGCTTACCCGCCCACTAACAGGAATCAGCTGCCAGCGTAAATTCCCAATGTCAGTCTCCCATGTCAAATGGTTTGGCCAATTGCGAAAATTTTGCATATGCAATAATCTTTGGCAACTCCTTGTGTCAGGCCCAAGCTGAAAGAAGAGTTTGGCACAGCAGCTATGGAGGCCAGAGAGAATCACACCATTTGTAAAGTGATTCTTTCACAGCTGCTCAGGGACAGGTGTGTGTCTGTCAGTGTGTGAGTGATGTTACCAGCAGGATCTGTGACCAGGGGTCGGAGTCATAAATCAGGGTCTGTAATCTCTATCGTGATGAAGTTGGTGCCAGGGTCAAGAGGCTGGTAACAGCTTTGAAGAGTAATGTTTCTGTGCACCAGCCTTTTAACTACACTATCTACGTTCCCACACCAGTCACACACACACACACAGCAGGAGATGAGGGAACAATCTATTGCAACATGTTATGAGATAGGAGTCGGGAGGGATTTCCTTGCACAGGTGGGAGAAAAATAAGATAACTGTGTTCTTGAATCCACTCAAATTTTACAAGGTTGAGGATTAATTTGTGGAAGGTGCAGCAGAGATTGAGCATTATGGATTGATAACATCTAATGTAACTAGTCTTTTGAACTATCATCCTCAGCACATGCCACGGTGATGTCAGCTGTCCACTGAGCGGTGATTTGTGCTTGTGTCTGGTCAGATCGTGTGTGGAGGGATTCTCACAGCTCTTGTAAATCATCTCCAGCTCCCCTCCTTAAAATGGAGCAACAAACCAGTCTCCCTTTTGTCAATTTGTCTTTTGCTTTCTCGCTGACCTCGTCCTCATCTTCACTCCTCGCTTTCCTTTTTGTTGTCTGTTTTCGCTTAGTTATACTCTGTTTGGCCTGTTGGTTTTCCCCGTCCCGTCTGTCAGTGCGCCCTCATCCCAAGCCGTCTGTCGATGCCGAGGCCCCTCTACCATTGACAGACAGAGGGACCATTACAGGACCCAGTGGCACACCGTGGCCCCGTTTCCCACATTGATGAGGTGATAAATATTTTAATGAGCCTCCTTGCACACTAACATAGTGAGAGCTGAGGTGTATTCCTGCTTTTTTTTCCCACCGGTCCTGCTGTAGAAGCCTCTCATTGAAATAACTGAGGGGACTGCATTTCTATGTGCAGTGTCAATATCAGTTTGAATACAGTTTTAATCTGGCATCACTGAGAAGGAGAGGAGGCTTGATGTTCCATTTGCTCTGCGTTGTCTTCACTGCTGACCAGTCACAGTATTGTGCTCTCTGTGGTACGTCTGCAGTCATGGTGTGTGCAGGGATTTGCTGTTGTACCCACTGCAGCGTCCTGAGCTCAACACTTCACATCCTTTCTCTCTCCCCCTCACCGTTCTTATTGTTTATTCTTTGCGCCCTCTCCCTGTCGCCTTCAGACTTTTTATGTCGCTCTGCGATGGATTTAGTGCTGCCACGGTCAATTTCACCGACTGGTCTATCCCCACAGCTTCTTTATGGCACTGCTTCACCGGTGTGGTGCGCTGGTGAACTGGCTCATCCTGAAACAGGGGTCTGGGAGAAGAAAGAGCCTGCTGTGTGAGCAGGAAGCTCAGAGGAGGTGGAGCCGAGGGAAGGGGAGGGGAGAGGAGAGCGACCTGGGTGTTCCATGAGAGTGGACCTCTCGGCTGTTATCCTTTCTAATTCCCCTCAGCGCAGAGCAGCAGGGGGGAAGAGAGAAGGAGCAAAAGGGGGTGGAGGATGATGAGGGTGAAGGAATCGTGTTTTCACACCGAAGGTGGGCGGGCTGAGGGAGAGTCTCTGTATTTCTCAGTGGATGCTGAAGGTTGTATCTGTGCTCCAAGCCTGAAGGCCCAGAGTTATGTGATGGCATAGTAACATAATCATTTCAGGTTTTTTTCAGCTTAAGTCTTTATTTCACAGCACTGGTTTATCATTCATGTTGGTGATAATAATACCATTGTACTTAAGAAGTTCATTGTTGCAGTCAGGGAAAATGGCGACATCCCTGAAGTCATGAGCATTGTCAGAAAACTTATTTTGAAGAGAAAACTAGTGTGAACTGTAAATGTCCAGTTTGTTTTTACATCCAACAGCTTCCTGCTTCAGTTTACATCTACCACAGTATAGTTCTGCCACGTTGCTCTCCTGTACACTGATGGAGTTTTACTGCCATTTAGAGTGCAGCACCTCTCAGTTTTACAGTTTTGCAGATTGTGATTAGAGTAGTGTTGTTAGAAAATGCCTGAGATCCTGTGGGAACACAAACTGCTTGCTACTATACTGGACCAGTGAACATCCATCCATGAGCAAATATTTTGTTAGTTATTATTCCTTCTGTTAACATGTGATCCTAGCTACTTTAATGCAGTTTGTAAAAAATTAAAGAGGTTTAAAATGATTTCAGTGAGAATGAGTGGCAGCAACATCTGTAAACATTAGAGACAACATCCTGTAGGATTTTATATCCTGACTGTCAGTATCAGTGGGCCCAGACTTGCCCAGATCAGTTGTGATTCTTAAATCAATCCATTAATCTAACATGTTCGCACAGACTCACACATGTCACAAATAGAGATACACACATAGCCTTCTCCTCATGTCTGGATCCAATATAGAGTCACTTATCTCTGGGTCTGGAACAGATTCACATGAAGGACTCCGGTTCTCTTCAAGTCTTTCCCCCTCCCCAGCCTTCTCTTGTCCTACCAGTTTGGCCCTGCACCCCCAGCCTGACCTTTACATCCTGATGTTACCTCCCTGATGGCCACTGCACCCCACACCCTTTACCCCTACCCCTGTGGCCTGGACACCCCATCATCTGGTTGTGCTTGCCCATCCCATGCACCCTCCCCAAGGCCACAGGAAATAGCTGAGAGTTTGTGGGCCCATTTCCCTGGGGGTGGAATTAACAGGTGCACTATTTGTTTCAACTTTTCCCCATTACCAGTGGATAATGGTAATAATAAACATTGCAGAGCCAGGTGGCTGCAGTGCTCACTTTTCTCTCATAGGTTTTTCTGCCTTCTTGTGTCTCAGTTTCAATTCCTTCGCTGTTCTTTTAGTGAGAACCGTGTTCATTATCTCAGTAAGCTGCTGATGAGGCTTATTGTTTTTGGGTTATACTGTTTGTTTATTTTGACCCAGTGAAGCTTCGAGTGCAATCGAAACATTGTCTATTTACATAAACTTGATTTGGAGTCAGTGAGGGGATGTCACTCTTTTAACAGATGGTTGTGTCTAATACCAGTGCATATAACTGTGCTCCCTCTAATGGTTTTTACTGATCTCCCTGAGGAAAAAACAGAAATCACACACTCACTTTATTTAATTGAAGATGCTTTGATCTGTGTCTTGAATTATAAAAAGCAGCAAATTAGTTTGAAACTTCTTTCAAAAGTATTTTATTCCCTCATGCACCAAAAGGTTGTTCATGCTGCAAGAATAAACTGGTTGTGTTTTACAGTAGTTAAGATTCTTTTACTTTTGTGGAAGTTCAAAAATATGCATGAAGAAGAAAATGAAGAGAAAGCTGCTAAGAAAATGCTAATGAACTACACCAGTGAAAAAGGAAGTGGTGTGTGTGTTTTTGCTACATATGAATTTTTGTGGATTTTTAAAAAATTTTTTTTTTTTCATCCGTTCTCTGAATCAAACTCTTAATAAGTCACCACAACCAAAGGCTAAAGAGCCCTGACTGTATGAAGCTTTGACAGCTTTTACAGTAGCTGCTGTTTCTGGTGCTGTAGATGTTACATGAGGTGCCACTGGGGGGCAGACCACAGTGAAGGGAAGTGAAAGTTCAGCTGGTGTTCAAGAGCTGTTGATGGTCCCAGACGTTTCAGTTAGCCAAGGCCTGTCCTGTCTCCTCTAACTGGCAACCATTTTCCCCAGCTGCTATTTTAGCAGGTAGATCTGCCATCTTGTTCTCATATTACCTGGGATTCCCCCTTAAGTGAGTCATCAGATTGGGTAATAGCGAGAGAGAGACAGTTTAATGGCGTACGGGGTCGTCTTTGAGGGTCGGAGGTGGGAGGTCAAATGTTGCCATAATCCCAGGCTCCAGGTTCAACTCATAAATAAGAGCTCAGCAGCTGAGAGGGAGGAGGGGGTAATTGATTTGGTGGGAGGGAGGGGGGGGGGGTATTTCACCTGAAGAGGAAGCAGAGTTGACAACTACCCAACTGGTTTATAACTGTCGTTGGATTAGCACCTCTGGTTTGGGAGCTGGTGGGACTCGGTAACGTAGAACAATTGCAGGGATTCATGATGTTAGGGGGAATAAAATGATTCCCACAAGACATGCTCCAGGGATTCTGTCTTTCTGTCTCTAAAATGTAATTCCTCATTGACACAGACACAGAGAAAGTTGAGCACCCGGTGCTGATTGTTAGCAGAAGGCAGGAGTAGGTTTTATTGTTAGCACTCCATTTCGTTTTATGTCAGCTAATATGTTTTTTGTAACCAGTAATATGAGACTCAGTCTTGCTGGGAAAATGTTCAGACAAGGTTAAGTCAGAAAAGAAAAGAAACGGTAGATAAAGTTTAGGTCTGTTCCGTGGACAGACGACAGAAAGAAGGTGAGCTGTAAATCATACACAGTGAAACAGTGATTTACTGTGTGAATGATATCTGATTTGTGCTTTGTGTACATTCAATGCAGCCGTGTTTTATGGTCAGCCACCTCCCTAAGGACTGACTTGTCTGCGATTGGACAGTTTGTCTCATTGGCTTTTATTGCCCTGAACTACATTCATCACACAACATGATTCAATCTCAGTGCTTGCTCCCAGAAAACAAATGACGTACCGATAAGGTCACATTCTTGTGCTTGTTTTCATTGATAAACATGTTTTGATTGGCAGAACAATCTCCCAGACAGACTGAGACCTGCAGGATATCAGGAGCAAGCAAGTGAGTGACTGTTTCCTGTATAGACAGGAAGTGAGGGCTTTTATGAGGGCAGTGCATTGATTTCCTAGCAAGCCAGGTCTGGGAGTGCAGAGAAAAGAGCGGCTTCCTGTCGAGAAGAATGCCGTTCTAGTTATCTGACTCTCAGCAATCTCCCAGCACTTAGTGTGAGAGGTTGTGAAAGTTGCCTTGGGCCTGCTTTCTTATCGACCTTCACTCTGCGGTTGAAAAGAGTAGGACATGTGGAAAGAGTACGCTGGTGCAATTTCACAAGTCAACAATAAACCAAATGTGAGAAGGAAGTGGGCAACACTTTGCCACATTACTACACTTTATTCTACTGAGTACAGAGCCTTATGCCTTAAGAAAACAGCAAAAGCTATGACTGAAATAGTCAATACCCCAGGTTCAAAGACTACAAACAACAGGTGATACAGTATAACTGTAACTGAGTAATGGTAAAATCCCTGTTGATCTCATCGCTTCAGGCTTCGGAGTTTTCCTACTGTAACTCCCTCACTGTTCCTTATTTTTTTGACTATGTTTAGTGATCATGTGTCTAGTAGTTTTTTATTCTGTAGACTTGCTGCCTATGACAGTGAATCCAAACATCTACTCTCTGAGCTTGTGCCCTGGGACCTTATATTCTCTGACCACATGTACCATGATGTGTCTGAAATGCATCTTGTTATCATGTGAAGGCTGCAAGAGGTTAAACTTTGCATTTCCTGAATGGTCTTTATATTGAAGAAGTGTGAACAACTGAATGTAACACTGTTATACAGAAAAGTGCACATGATGAGTCTTCTTGCTGATGTGGACAGCACATCACTTTGGCATAATTGATTTAGACCTAGCCGTTTTGTGGTAATTGGTATATAGGCTGTGCTGTTAGCTGTTCTGTACAACAGCCTGATAAATGTGCTGTGCCAAAACATGTTGATAGAATAAAAACAGGTTCCAGTAGCTTAGTTATCACAGTCAGTTAAATTGGTTACAGAGGGAGAGGGTTAGGTAGCGGGTTGGGGGCGAGTTGCTCCCTCAAGTGGAGGAGTTTTTCGGAGTCAAGAGTGAGGGAAAAATGGAGCGGCAGTTTGACAGACGGATCGGTGCGGCGTCCACAGTAATGCGTTCCGTTGCGGTGAAGAAGGAGCTGAGTTGCGAGATGAAGCTCGCAGTTTACCGGTCGATCTACGTTGCTACCCTCACCTATGGCCATGAACTTTGGATCATGGCCGAAAGAATGAGATTGTGGATACAAGCGGCAGAAATGAGTTTCCTCCAGAGAGTGGCTGGGCGCACACTTAGGGATAGGCAGCTCAGCTTCCCCTGAGGAGCTCAGAGTAGAGCCGCTGCTCCTCCACGTTGAGCGGAACCAGTTGAGGTGGCTTGGGCATCTGTTTAGGATGCCCCCAGGACGCCTCCTTGGGGAGGTATTCATGTCCCTCCGGAAGAAGGCCTCGGGGCAGACCCAGGACACATTGGAGAGACTACGTCTCCCGGCTGACCTGGGAACGCCTTGGGGTTCCTCCTGAGGAGCTAGAGGAGGTGTGTGGGGAGAGGGAAGTCTGGGAGGCTCTGCTCACGCTACTGCCCCTACGACCTGGTCTTGGATGAAGCTGATGAAGATGGATGGATGGAGGGTTAGGTAGCAGGTAGCATTCCACCATATCAAGGTGTCCTATACTCAGTTTGTTTCTTTCCCCCAGACTGTGCTCTCTTTACCTCAGACTCCTTTACCAATTCCCTCACTCTTGTAGCATCCCCTATTTCCTAACACCTTTGATCTTCCCTTTCCCATCCTCCCTTCCTCCCACTCTCCCTCACCTCCTTATCTGCCTGCATCTTCCCCTCCCTCCATGTATCTCCACCTATGGTTCAGTGCTCGAACTCATGTCATCCTCCTCCTCCCTGGCAGCTCCTCCATGTTAGCTGGTGGTCTCTCATGAGGTACTGGAAGGATTTAAAGGTGTTCTTCTCCTCATCATCCAGCAGGCTGGAAAAGTCTGACATAATCCTCTGTTACCTCAGAGAGAGGTTAAAGCCAAAATAAAACAATATGAGAGCAGCTCAAACAGTACGTGCACATATACTGTGTATATACAGTGAGGAACAGAAGTATTTGAACACCCTGCGATTTTGCAAGTTCTCCCACTTAGAAATCATGGAGGGGTCTGACATTCACATTGTAAGTGCATTCCCACTCTGAGAGACAGAATTTAAAAAAAATTTCAGGAAATCACATTGTATGCTTTTTAAAGAATTAATTTGTCTTGCACTGCTGAACATAAGTATTTGAACACCTGAGAAAATCAGTGTTAATATTTGGTACAGAAACCTTTGTTTCCAATTACAGAGGTCAAACGTTTCCTGTAGTTCTTGACCAGGTTTGCACACACTGCAACAGGGATTTTGGCCCACTCCTCCACACAGATCTCCTCTAGATCTGTCAGGTTTCGGGGCTGTCGCTGAGCAACGCGGAGTTTAAGCTCCCTCCAAAGATGTTCTATTGGATTGAGGTCTGGAGACTGGCTAGGCCACTCCA
>NW_018127933.1:1261104-1281622 GCF_001952655.1 Monopterus albus
CAATGTGATTTCCTGAATTTTTTTTTAATTCTGTCTCTCAGAGTGGGAATGCACCTACAATGTGAATTTCAGACCCCTCCATGATTTCTAAGTGGGAGAACTTGCAAAATCGCAGGGTGTTCAAATACTTCTGTTCCTCACTGTATGTCTATGTGCAAGAAAACCAAAAAGAACAGCACTGTCTGCATCATCTCCTGGATTCACTCCAACCAGGAATGACAGTCACTCTGTATGTGGTGATTGGCTGTTTACATTCTCTGAGCACTTCACAGTCTCCTCCCCCCCATCCCAAAGGTCAGGGGTGAGGGATCAGAGGTTATAGGTGACCTTGTGGGCTGCTTCTCCTAGAGAAGAGGAGCTGGTGTTTGAGGACCCCTCGGTTAGCCCCTCAGTTTAGACTGAGAGGAGATCAGCCTCCTCCTCCTCCCCTCGTGCACATCTGGCTGCCCCCAGAACGCTCATTTGGAGGGAAAACAAGAATGTTTTTATTTCTCAGGAGAGAAGAAGAACGCCAGAGTGAAACCACAGAGCTAAAACACAGAGAGGCATCCTGGGCTTTCACAGCCTCTTTCTAGACCTGCTTGTGACTAGTTTCCCTTCTTTCTCTCTTTTTGTTCTCATTGCTTTGCTTCTCATCTTTGTATTCTTTCTTTATGTATCTGCACTTTTCTTGTCATCGTAGCAAACCAACACACACCTAGGACCAGCCAGTCTCCTATCTCTGAAGTTATTTGCCTAATTTGCATTAGCGAACATGTTATTTAGGAAACTTTAGGACCTAAATCATGTTTTATATCAACATCACACTGAAACATTAATATTGAATGTTTACGGTATCAGTAAATTATTAAAAGTCAATGCAAAATGAACTTATAGGGAACCTATTTGTAAAACATTCACTGTAAATATATTTATATTCCTTACAGTACCCACTGGTCCTGGTTGTAAGCAGAAGGCCTGGGTAACAAACCTCAAGTTTGGTTGATATGGAACAAAGTGTATCTATTAGCCAGACTTTTAGGAGCTGTCAAGAACTGAGAGCTGGCTTTGCTAAGGTTCATAATTTAGTTGTAATTTTTTACCAGGACCTCTCACTACATTATTTTGTGCAATTTTCTACATGCTGCATGTGTACAGCGTTTGATAATGAAGGACTTTGACTTTTATTAAGACAAATGTTTTGTAGAAAAGCATCCTTATATTTTGCAAGGTTGGTTTGAAAATCTAATGAGAGGACACAAACAACATATTCTATTGTCAGAGCCAAAGCCCTGGTACCATATGATACAGAGACTGATTTGATTTGTTTTCGGCAGCACTCAAATGCAATCAAGAGCCAATTTCTTAAATTTACTAGCAGCTTGCCAGCCTTCTCCCTCAGAAACTCATCTGTGGAATCTCTCAGACAGTCTTAACACACGTGCATGCAACACACACGCACTCGTGCACACACAGCTGTGCTCTATTACAGCAGTGTACAGTAGCCATCTCACCACCCCTCGCCTCCAACCCTCTGTGTGACTGTTATTGGAAATGTAGCGCTGCTACGGGAGCAAGCTCATGGCGGATTTATATGACACAGGTGCATGCTCTGGAAAGCACTGCTGTATGCGTGCACAGATAGACACACGCTTGTATCAGGAAGCATGCGAGTAGACCAGCCCGCAAAGACTGGATCTAATGTCAGCCGCTTAATGTCTACACCACTCACAGTCTCTCACACACACACAGACACACACACACACACACACACACACACACACACACACACACACACACACACACCAACCACACCACATACGTGTCTGAACTGCTTAGAGCTGTATCCAAACCAGGCTGAAAGTATCACCCAGCTCGTCTTGTTTCTGCCGCCTGGCTCATCTGATTCTGATTCTTGACTTTTTGGATGGAATATGACAAAAATGCCTTTAATTTTAACTTAATATATTTTCTTCTTTGCCCCTGTTGTCTGCATTGCTCCTTTTGTTCTGGGAATATGCCAGGCATTTCCGCAGTGTATCCCAGTTTTCCAATAAGAGGGAGGCTGGAGGTACAGTATGCTCCAGGCAGGCTGGACCTGCTTTCCCTCTCTCGTTCTGTGATGGCCTAATGGAGGCAGGCGTACTGGGGGTATGGTTTCCCTCTGGAAAACAAAGACATTCCAAGGAGGAAAGGCTCCTGTGCCTACACATCAATAAGGTCTGCTTAAAACTGTAGCCACGTAGGTTAAATTGTAGTACCTGTGGATCTCACTGGGTTTAATTTTATAGCAGTAAATGTATCAGTTTAGACACCCTAGACTTCCACAGCAAAGAAATTAAAATTGAAATAGATTAACACAGTACTTTCTAACGTCTCAGGACCCAGAGTGTCTGTGTTTTGATGGAAGGACTGTATAACTTGATCCCAGGGCATCACTGTTGAGACATAATTTGGATCTCAAGCTGAAAAATATGAGACATTTGACCTAAAGAGACTGCTGCTGTACACCCACACATGTAATGTAGTGTCAGACATATGCAGCTCATCAGCCCATCCTTTCTGATGTCCGTCCCACTGTGCTGAAGAGCAGAGGGCAGGGAGGCTTTCTGCGCGCCACATGGTATTGATTTAGCCTGTTAGTGTCGGTCCCTTTTTTTAATGAACAAGCAGTTGTGGTATTCTCCCATGTAACTTTTCTGTGTATGTCACAGGAGTGGGGTTATGTTGCTTGAGGTAGTTTGTGTCTGCATCTAGATTTGAGGACAGGACCTTTGGGCAGCAATGTGTGTTTGTGCACCAACAGTGGTGAAATGAGCTGCACTTGCACAGCGGATTTCATAACCAGTGTAGATGTCCCACCACAAAGGTGTCACTTTTGACTGCAGGATTACACAGAAGGCAACAATGTGAACAAAACCGCACTTTACCTTTACCACACAACCTCACTGTACCTTTACACAGTTCCTGGCTTCACTGTGATAAAGTATTATTGTAACATTTGAAGCCAAACAGTGTCAAACATTTTACTCGCATCAAAATGACTCACATTCTGAGGTCAAGCTGAGCGTCTGCCACAGTGTAGTGATTGCTGTCAGAGCCTGGAGGCTTTTGCTGTGAGGCAGCTGCTGGCATGTGATATAGCTCAATGTTAGTGCAAAGCTAGCTAATACTCATGAGGCATAAACTCCCAGTTAAGGTTGGAATAAATCTAAATGTTCTTGCAACTGGAACAAAAAACAGAAAAGCTCATGAAGAAATGAGATAAGCCTTAGAAACGGTTCAGAAAATGGTTAATAAAGAGCATTAATGCAACTAGCAACAGAGAGGTTTTAGGCTAGACCTGTAATGGTGCACCCTGATGCATGTTTGTTTTGAAACTACACAGAGGCGGTCAAGCAAAATTGATTGATCCATTTCTGGATTAAGCAGGCATTTGGTATTTAAAGAATTGCCGTGTCATGTCATTAAAGTGTCATGTCAGAACAGTGTCAACTGTGTTTGTCTTGTTTGGGTTTTTAACCAGAAAGAATGTAAATTCAGTACATAGATAAAATAAAGATTTTTACTGATTGTTTCCCTCATTTTCTTGGTTACATCCTACAGTTTTTTAAATATATATTTTACTTGCTTCTTAAACATTTCAGCACTGCCAGAAAAATAAGATTAAGAGATTTTGCACCCAAAGTGATAACGCTAATGTTGAGTTTGTTTACATTAGGTCATACTGATTCTCTGCCATTTGCACGGATCACCTCTAGGATCATCAGCAGAGATATTATTCACTGATTTTTATGCTAAATAAATTTTCCAGTCATAAGGTCTTTGTGTGGTTGCGTCTATGTAATGCAACCATCAGTATTGATTCAGGCACAGAAAAGTGTTAATTGGAGCCTTTTAGCATGAAGACAGCCACACATTTAGCTGTTAGCTGTGACCACACCTGTATGATGTCATTACCACAGGTGTTTCTCGCTGTGGTTTACAGGTAGGCGTGTTTATCAGATGCTTACTGGAATCATTTTTTTAAAAGCAACTTTGTGGGTGTACACTTTAAACAGGCAAGAGAAAGACAGAGGAACATACTGTAGATGCTTATCGGTGTGGCCTAATCACTGCCATATGCTTTTACGGCCACTTGCTTTATTCATTGAGGCTCTTGGAATCCTAACAATTAGCTTCCCTTAAATTTTATGCCTTGTGTTCGTCACATAAACTTTGCAAGTGAACCGGAGGTTCTGAACTCCCAGCCTGTTTCTTTGACAGAGCCTGGGGCTTTTACTGCCTCTGAGCTCGACTCGCTCACGCCGGTGGTCCACGAGCCTGGGAATCAGCCTCTCCTTAGACACATACATACTGAGGGAAAAATGTTTCTCATGATCGTATTTCCTTTGTTCAAAATGTTTGACTTTCATTTTTACTTTGGTGGAAGGCAGAGCTGCTGATGGTGAGGTTCTGTTTCATTTGGCGTGGGTGATTATTTTGCCTAATTGGCTTTTAATGAGGTTCTAACTCAGCTATGTAAAGAAGCTAGCCTGGTTCTGTACCACCCACCTGCAAGGTCCAGTCAAGGTTAACCCCATCCAGATCTGCACCTTTTCTCCTCTGTTCTTCTTCATCTGCCTCCCCCTCTTTAACTTCGTTTAAAAAAATTGCTTTAAAGGGCTAAGTGTGCTTATGGGGCTTTAGTACTTTTAACAGAATTATTTTTGTTATTTTCCACTTTGTCCTTGTACTCCACTACATTTTACAGTTTTTACTACAGTACGTTTGTGTTAGAAATAAAGTCACTTAGCAGAAAAAGATTTGACATAAAAAGCATATGGTCATGATATAAAATATGATAAAACTACCTAGATACAATGCTATACAACATTAAACTGCTGCTTACAAAGCTGCTCATGTTCCTAAAGTAAACTCACAGTTTGTGTCTCCTTCAGTGGCAGATGCAGGTTTTGACAGTAATGGCATTGTTTTATCGATCACAAGTAATTCCACAAAATGCTGTGTTCATTTCAGTTATGCTATTATAGCTCCCCATTCTTCTTTAAATAGTCGATTGAAGTCAGTCAAAAATATTTGCATCCTTGCATGAGGATTATCCGACGTGTTTGCCGTTTCCATGCGGGAGCGTGTCAGCAGCTTTGATTTGCTTCCTCACACCAGCTGAGGTTTATGAGAGTTGCTTTTCCACCAGAAAAGGAAAACTGAGGAATGATGAGCTCTGTGAGCCTTTGTGTATAATAAACTCAGAACAAACGCACACAGATGATGAGAAGGCCTTTTATCAGAGTGTACTGATACATAAAGAGTCATTGTTGTTGTTGCATTAGTGCCTCACTCAAGCTGCTGCCTCCCTCTGCGTCTAAACTGTTATCTTATCAAAACAAAGGATTCTTTGAATATTTAGATTCAGGGAAACACCCTCAGGCAATTGTGTGTGTGATAGGAAGGAAAATATTTCCCACTAAGTCTCAGCGAGCGTGCCTGAGGGAAATTCAGAACACTCCTGTCGTTTGTTCTGTGCTCCGTTCACTGCCAACTGTCATTCATATACAGAAAGCGCTTTTGTTCCTTGTGAATTTTTGTGTTCCACTCTCTGGGTGGATGTAATTTTTGTGTTTGTTTTTTGTTTGTTTTAGTCTTGATAGTTTTGCACAGTATCAGGTGGTGAAGAAAGAGGGAGAGTTTGTGCTTCATATTTGGGAAAGAGAAAGTGAAAATGGCAGACGTACTTTGACGTATTTTGTCATAGTACGTACCTCAGATAACACTGGTTCCATTGTTCAGAAGCTGGTCCCCAAGTATGAATTGTTTAACCCTGTGTTACAATACTACACTTCAGGTTTGACTTTTTAATGTGTGCGCATGTTTATGACGTGCAGTGTGTGTGTGCAGGTGTGCTTTTTCATTACCCAATGTTTATGCATGCTCATACAGCTGAGAAGTTGGAAATTCATGGCTGTAGATGCCAAGGCCCTTGGCCAGCAGCAGCAGCAGATGAAACGTTAAGTAGTTCCACTGATTTATGCAGCATTACAGAGAGTTTGACAGATGTTGTACTCGAGTGTGATGAGGAAACAATGAAGTTTAAGAAAATGGACTAGTGCACGCATGTTCACATGCATCAAACACATGACCACCCACCTGTTCACAATGCCTTCTGTTGGCAGTGTTACACGGATTTTAACATCACGCTTTTGCCTAAACTTAACCGAGCCTCAGCAGGAGCCTCCCTTGGAACAAGGGCGCCCTGATAGCCAAATGATTGTGATGCGGCGCGCCATATATACATTCACGGTGTGTGTGTGTGTGTGTGAGAGAAGTTGGCGTTTCGATTCTGCACACTGACATTTGTCAGAGGTCTCACCCTCTCTCTGTCTCCCTCATTTACTTCCACCTCTTCATGTGAAACAACAGCCACAAGGCTGCAGAGTCGCTGCTGAAAAGCTCCCATACAAACACAGCCTTGCTCTCTCCCTCCCTCTCTCTCTCTCCCTCCCTCTCTCTCTCTCTCTCTCTCTCTCTTCCTCTCTCCCTCTCTCTCTCATAGCCAGGGGGAGGCATCTGTTTCCTATGTTCAACATGTGGGCATACACACACACACACACACACACACCACTGTTGACACTACTCCGGTCTTATCTTACACACTGGACACATTGCAGGAACATTGCAAAAACACACACCTCTGACGAGCTCAGAGATCATTTGTGTGTCTGTATAAGTGTTATGTTTGTGTGAGTGTGTGGCTGCAGAGTGACCATGTGGAATGTTTCGATGACACTGACGGGTAATCACTTGTCTTGGTTAGTGTCATTTGGCCCTGAATGTATGTATTAATGTCCTGATGTTATCACCTCGATACCCACAGGGACACCGCTCTCATCAGAGCTGGTCTCCATGCTGATAACGCTGTTTATGTGTGTTTGTGTGTGTGCGATCCCTGAGGTCCATAGCCTTTTCTGTGTTTGTGTTTTGTATGTATGTTGTCAATGAAAATCATAACTAGATTTTTGGTGACAGGTAATACTGTCACTTCACACTGAAGGGAAATTTGACAAGAGCAACTTGACAAAATTATAAAAAGAAAACAATTGATGATCAATTGACTGAACCACTTCAGGTGTGTGTCTGTTAAGGCTACATCCTCATATATTCAGAATAAATTAAACAGCTGATTTCCCGGGTTAGTTGCTCTCCTCTTGACATTGACAAACACAACCTGTTTCTGTTTCTTCCCACCTGCTCGTCTCCTCCCTTCACTTAACGCTCTTTGTGTCTCCAGTTTTACTCGTCGGCTTCTCGTCCATCTTTCATCCCTTCACCTCTGTGACTTCTGTGTTAGAGAGTGATGTGATAGAAGCCAGAGGATGAGGCTGGCAGGTGAAAGCAGATAGCTGTTTGAAAAATAAATTCCCAGAGGAAACTTGGTGCAGGCCCATGTGTTTCAGGAAGTTGTGAGTGTGTTTGTGTTTGTGTGGGTGTTTCATGGCTCCCTTCACACCTGCTGCGGGAGTCAGATAACGGTAATGAGTCAACAATTGCTACAAAGAGACACAGGGGGCGGAGGATGGAAGGGGATTTTATCTGCTTTTAAAATATTATGTTGTGCCCATTTTATGTTTTGTGAAATTGATGAATGTGCAGTTTCCCAGCCGTCCCCAACGACCTCAACCAGGTCTCGCTCCATCACCCAGTACTTTATCAGTGTTGTCGCAGTTTAGAAAGATAAACCAGCTGTCAGAAAGAAAAAAAAAAAAACACTGATTTTGTTCATTGAATTCCCTTTTGATGTTTTAACAACACTTCAGTATCTACATATGACAAGTACAAATAGGAGCTGATTAACTTTAGGTAACTAAAACTACTTAAAGTTAGAGAGAGCTAGTGTTAATGGCCAGTTTTAGACTAAATAGAAATGCTGGTTTTCAGTGTAAACTCTCACTGTACATCCAGCCACCACCTGATAACACCTCTCATACTTGACTCACTGCAAAGGTGAATCATTACTTACTGTCTAATGAACATTAGTGCTGGACACAGTTGTGAGTGGCAGAAATATACACTGAGAGCACAGGTTCAGATGAAGCGTCTGCAAACTCCTGGCTCTCAAATGGAACAGACTTTGGCTCTGACCGGCAGCTCGACCCAGACCGTGTCCTGTGCTACACTGCAGCTGCAGCATTATTTTGATTTAAGTTGGTTGGGTTGGACTGAGGCAGTAAAGCAACCAGAGCACCTGGAGGAAACATTCACGAGCATGAGTAAAACATGCAAACTGCTGTCAAAACGGCCTCTGTCTGAACCCCGGACATTCCTGCCGTGAAGTAAGAGCCCACTGGGCCACTGTGAGACCGTCTACTTCCGTCACCTGCTTTGAATCTTATCACACCATCTGGTGGCAGTTATCAATCAATGGCTCTTATTGGGACCATAGAAACTGATTAATAGGGCCCTACTCCACCTCCTAGTTGGCTCAGTAAGCCATTATCATATGCCATGCTATCGTCGTCATGGTTATGATAATAAATTCAAAGTGGTCAGGTTTAGGCCCCAAAATAAAAATTTAAAAAAACTGCTGACTGAAGTAACAAATCACTTTGAACTGGGAAACAAACAGCTGTCTGCTCTTCACAGAAGACATTTTGACACACGCACAAGTTTAAATATTAAAATTAATGCTGGTTGGACTCAGTGTAGCTGCTTTGTCTTCCCTCCTGGTGCTGTGCCTGCTGGCTCATTGTCACACTGTTGTGGCTTACTTTTTATGGCATACTAATAGACCTTTTTCATGGAAGACAGTTTAACTTGTCATAGCAGGAAAAGCAAAGGGGATGCAAATTTTGTTAGAGTTGGCTCCAGTCCACAGTGTTGCTTTTCTTTTCTTTTGTCTCTCCTCTATCCGCCTGCCCCAGCCGGTCGATGCAGAAGGCCGCCCGCCAAGAGCCGAAGTTTCTTCCATTAAAGGGAGTTTTTCCTCCTTGCTGTCACCAAGTGCTGTTCAAGGGGGGTTTGCTGGGTTTTTCTCTACAATAATAATAATAATAATAATAATAATAATAAGGCCTAGACCTTACTTTGTAAAGTGTCCTGAGATGACTTTTGTTGCTTTTCATAACAAATGAATTGAAAGTGCACCAGTGAGACCTGCCAATGAGCCAGCATGTACAATACCAGGATTCTGGAGCTGGCTCACCTAAATGGAATGCATTAATACTCTAACCTTATTAATGACACCGGGACTTTTCATGCTATGACATGCCAAAATATCTGCAGTGAATAAGTTCTATAGTTGCCAATAAGGTGAAAAAACTTAGAAAAATCAACTGGACTAGATTTTTAGGTTGAAGACGTTTCACCTCTCATCCAAGAGGCTGATGAAGCCAAAGATGAAGCTTCAAAGTTTTTTTCAGCTTGCTATGACCTGGATGACTGAGAATCTGCACGGACATCTTGCCAATAAGGGTTAAAGTGTCTTTAGACCAGGGGTGGACAATTCCAGTCCTCGAGGGCCGCTGTCCTGCTTGTTTTCCAACTATCCCTGCCTGACCTGCTGCTGATTACCTGGCTTAGGTGTGTTCAGTCAGTCAGAAGCTGGAAGATACCAATTCACTTTATCTTCCCTCACTCCACTTTCATCTAAGATGGTATCTTCCAGCTTCTGACTGGCTGAACACACCTGAGCCAGGACAGTGGCTCTTGAGGACTGGAATTGGCCACCCCTGCTTTAGACGATACACACTTAAGAAACAACAGAAGACTGCACTGGGGTGCATGTGTTGCTACAGATAACACGTAGAAGATGAGCTATGAATGGAGAAACACCATACAGAAATGTATACAGGATTATACAGTAGTGGAAATTTATGACCGCTGATAGTTTTACTCATCCGCGACATGGTACATAGCAGCATTTGATTAGCCAAAACAAGGACAGCCATTTGGTACGTTGTCCTACATTTTTTGGTGCCCTCTGAGGTAACACCCCCACTTCCTCATGCAGCTTTTGTGTCCTTGAAATGAATGAACCTGCTACATATTCTGCAACACTGTCTGCAATTGACCTTGCTGTGTGGTTTTACATAGTCAATAACTTAAGAATGGGGGCATACAGGAGCAAACTCGTGAAATAGTCCAAGAAACTGCCACACGAGGCCGAGGGAGTTTCTCATTCGTTTTTTAAATTTCCTGTCACTGCTCTCCACTGTTGACCTCAGAAAGAGAGGCAGGGAGAAAAGACAAAATGCTGATTGCAGTGTAAAAACTGCCCTCCAAAGTGTCAGGGTCAGATGATTACTGCCCTGCAGTTCCTACCAGGCCGCCTAATCAATCCAACATGGCCCTCAGTTTGACAGAAGCCCACAGCGGGCCGTGGCCCCTGCACTTCCATAAATACACTCACAGGTTTTCTATGTGACAAAATACTATTAAAGTTTACAGGCCACGGGTCTGTCCTGCTTTTCATCAGGGGAGGAGTTACTCTTCCACCTGCAGTGGAGCAATAAGCAGGACAGACAGAGGATCTAGTTCCATAAAAACCTAACCATGGTTGCTTTAGGCATTTTTTCTCTTTCTCTCTCTCTCTCACACACACCATATACACACCATATACACACCCTCCCCTGATTCTCCAATTTGTAAGCACTTTAGTGGATACAGTAGAGCAGAGAAACAGTAAACATGCCTGATAGCATCTCCTGTGAAATCACTGTGGCTGGAAACATGGAGCATAGACTGAGCCCAGCATCGTCATACATACCAGCATGGAGAGGAAATTAATCTGAGTGACAGATGAAAACCAGTGGACCGTTTGTGAGCATGAGCTGCATTCAGGTCAGTATACAGTGCCTTGCGAAAGTATTCGGCCCCCTTGAACTTTGCGACCTTTTGCCACATTTCAGGCTTCAAACATAAAGATATAAAACTGTAATTTTTTGTGAAGAATCAACAACAAGTGGGACACAATCATGAAGTGGAACGAAATTTATTGGATATTTCAAACGTTTTTAACAAATAAAAAACTGAAAAATTGGGCGTGAAAAATTATTCAGCCCCTTTACTTTCAGTGCAGCAAACTCTCTCCAGAAGTTCAGTGAGGATCTCTGAATGATCCAATGTTGACCTAAATGACTAATGATGATAAATAGAATCCACCTGTGTGTAATCAAATCTCCGTATAAATGCACCTGCACTGTGATAGTCTCAGAGGTCCGTTTAAAGCACAGAGAGCATCATGAAAAACAAGGAACACACCAGGCAGGTCCAAGATACTGTTGTGGAGAAGTTTAAAGCCGGATTTGGATACAAAAAAATTTCCCAAGCTTTAAACATCCCAAGGAGCACTGTGCAAGCGATAATATTGAAATGGAAGGAGTATCAGACCACTGCAAATCTACCAAGACCTGGCCGTCCCTCTAAACTTTCAGCGCATACAAGGAGAAGACTGATCAGAGAGGCAGCCAAGAGGCCCATGATCACTCTGGATGAACTGCAGAGATCTACAGCTGAGGTGGGAGACTCTGTCCATAGGACAACAATCAGTCGTATACTGCACAAATCTGGCCTTTATGGAAGAGTGGCAAGAAGAAAGCCATTTCTTAAAGATATCCATAAAAAGTGTCGTTTAAAGTTTGCCACAAGCCACCTGGGAGACACACCAAACATGTGGAAGAAGGTGCTCTGGTCAGATGAAACCAAAATCGAACTTTTTGGCAACAATGCAAAACGTTATGTTTGGCGTAAAAGCAACATCTGACCAGAGCACCTTCTTCCACATGTTTGGTGTGTCTCCCAGGTGGCTTGTGGCAAACTTTAAAGGCCAGATTTGTGCAGTATACGACTGCTTGTTGTCCTATGGACAGAGTCTCCCACCTCAGCTGTAGATCTCTGCAGTTCATTCAGAGTGATCATGGGCCTCTTGGCTGCCTCTCTGATCAGTCTTCTCCTTGTATGAGCTGAAAGTTTAGAGGGACGGTCAGGTCTTGGTAGATTTGCAGTGGTCTGATACTCCTTCCATTTCAATATTATCGCTTGCACAGTGCTCCTTGGGATGTTTAAAGCTTGGGAAATCTTTTTGTATCCAAATCCGGCGTTAAACTTCTCCACAACAGTATCTCGGACCTGCCTGGTGTGTTCCTTGTTCTTTATGATGCTCTCTGCGCTTTAAACGGACCTCTGAGACTCTCACAGTGCAGGTGCATTTATACGGCGACTTGATTACACACAGGTGGATTCTGTTTATCATCATTAGTCATTTAGGTCAACATTGGATCATTCAGAGATCCTCACTGAACTTCTGGAGAGAGTTTGCTGCACTGAAAGTAAAGGGGCTGAATAATTTTGCACGCCCAATTTTTCAGTTTTTTATTTGTTAAAAAAGTTTGAAATATCCAATAAATTTCATTCCACTTCATGATTGTGTCCCACTTGTTGTTGATTCTTCACAAAAATTACAGTTTTATATCTTTATGTTTGAAGCCTGAAATGTGGCAAAAGGTCGCAAAGTTCAAGGGGGCCGAATACTTTCGCAAGGCACTGTAAGTCCTTTTCCATTGGTGCTTCTCCGGGTTTCAGCCTCAAGGTCAGAGGTCAGGTGTCTCTGGGTCAGAGTTCAAGCTCAACCTTTTGATGAAGGCTGGAAATCCAATTCATAAAGACAGCTTGGACTGACCCTGGTACAGTTTACTCACCAGCCCCTTGCTCTTCTTCCTGCTTCTGCTTTCTCACTTTAATCTTTTAGGAAGGACAAAATGACTCTCCTCAGTTTTTTCCCCATCAAATCTTTGTTACTTTCTCCTTTCTTCCCTTTAGGTCTACAAACAAACAAACAAACATTGCTCAATCTGTTCATCTGGTCTGCCTGATTCCAGTTTCCCATGCCATTATCTTGTTCCAGATTTTGTGGAAAGACTAAAAATATTACACCTCCCCCACAAACTATCTATCTCCTGATGTCAGACTTGCTGCTACAGCCAGTGGCATTAAACTGTCACTGATAGCACAACTTCCTGTGCTATGTATTTTCTTATGTCCATTTCACACATACTTATGGCTCGACCTTATCCTTCCTGTGGAAAAAGCAGACAAAACATTGAACATTAAAATTGTATCCATCAATATTTGCATTAGCATGTTTTGTTGCTAGCTGTGGGTGGTGTGGTGGTGCAGTAGATAGATGAGGGCAGAGCTCGGTTTTGTCTTGTGTGTGGCTCATATTGACCGTGGTACTCCCTCAGTCACATCCAGCCTCTACCTGTCCTCCTGGACCTTTGCCACCCTTTTCATAAGTAAGAGAGATGATAAGAGATGATACTGCTGTTGAGTTTTGTGAAGTGACTGCAGTTTTTTACAGCAGTTAGATTTATTCTGTCGGAAAAAGGTGGACTGCCCTCTCCGGGTTGGGGGCGAGTTGCTCCCTCAAGTGGAGGAGTTTACGTATCTTGGGGTCTTGTTCACCTATGGCCATGAACTTTGGATCATGACTGAAAAAATGAGATTTCAGATACAAGCGGCAGAAATTAGTTTCCTCCAGAGAGTGGCTGGGCGCACCCTTAGGGTTAGGGTGTGGAGCTCAGTCCCCTGTGAGGAGCTCAGAGTAGAGCCACTGCTCCTCCACGTTGAGCATGGCTCGGGCACCTGTTGCCCCCTGGACGCCTCCCTGGGGAGGTATCCCGGGCATGTCCCTCTGGGAGAAGGCATCAGGGCAGACCCAAGACATGTTGGACAGACTATGTCTCCCGGCTGGCCTGGGAACACCTTGGGGTTCCTCCTGAGGAGCTAGAGGAGGTGTGTGGGGAGAGGGAAGTCTGGGAGGCTCTGCTCAAACTGCGGCCCCCACGACCAGGTCTCGGATGAAGCTGATGAAGATGGATAGATGGATGGATGAATGGATAGAATTATTCTTCCACTAAGAGACATGACTCTTTAGCCTGATCATAGGTGGTGAGGAGGGGGTATTTATTTGATGCAGCTGACTCATTTGAATTCAGGAACTGACTGATCTCACAACACAGTACTGGAAACAAATTCCTTGTGTGTAACATACTTGGCCAAATAAAGGTGGTTATCTTTATCCTTAATAATAGGTAAAACTTTGGGCTACATGTAGAAATTATTTTGTTCACTCTTCCCAAATTTTAAAAAATAAGTAGCTGTCATTATCAGTTTAGAATGGTATAAAACAGAAAATCTTGACATTTGAGGAGCTGAAACCAGTAAATGTGACATTTCTTTACTTTAAGAATAGTAATTAATGCTGATAAAACCATCAATTGATTTTGATGCCCAATCCCATGTACCATCCTGTCGGGGAGTTTTCCAGCCTCTGCACATGTTCCATCTTGTTGCAGATATTACATTCTGCTGGCAGTTTGTGGTGTATGGTGACAGATATGTACGTTAATTTAAACAGTCACTTTATCATTTAATCCCTCCTCGCTGATGTTAGATTTTCATTTTGCCTCTTCAAAGAGGGCAAAATAAATAAAGTGCTTTTCTGGGCCTGAATTGTTTGTTCTTATTGATGCCCTTGCTCTGACAGGTGAGGATGTGTGTGTACATACTGTATGTGTCTGGGTTGCACTGCATTAAATGAAGTCTAGAACATCCGAAACCATTGTTTTAAACACAATTCACATCCTCTGCCATTGCACATTGCTTAATCATAATCTAGCTATTAGCATTAACATTGCTTAACTGGTGTCTCTGTGGATGTGTGCGTTCCTGTCTCCCCCTTACCCCCAAAAATGGTAACACACCCACAGCAAATGAGAGGAATCCTTTGAGAAATGTGTTTCTCATGTTCTCACGGTGTAAAAATGACACTATTGCTGAGCTCCAAGAATCAGCAGCACAGTCCACATTACATGGAGCTGGGCCCAACCTGTGTGTGTGAGTGTGTGTGTGCATGGGTGATTTAGTTTGCAGTGCACACAGCGTTTTATGCTTAAATAGTGAATGGCAGTCTTTATGGGACCCTTTCCCTTCCTCTGGTGAAAACATGGAAAGATTGTTTGCTGAGGACTCACTGTTCATGCAGCCAGAGGTCAGAGTCAAATTCAGTGTGTGTCTGAACGTGTGGACTTCCCCTTGCATGTGGCTATGTTTAGATGTTCATGCATCAAACACACAGATGATATCAAAGGGGTGGGCACAGGCTTTTTTCATCAGAGTCATGTTATCTGTAAAACTTTGCTGTGGTGCATCATTAAAACAGGATGTTGGGGAAACTCTAAGGCTGGCGCTGCCATGTATAAATCTGTCCAAAAACTTCCCTTAATATTTTCATCAGCAGTAATAGTGGCTTGTTTGGAGATGAACAGAAGAACAAACTGTGCTGAGAGCCAAGCCAAGCATGAGAAAAACTTCAAGATCCACATCCAACGAAAATCCAACAGTAAGCCCCTAATCAAACCTGTCGGATTTGCAGCCATCATTAACAAAAACCTTCTTTCTAACTGAAACAAAATCTCATTTGCTCTTAGGATGAAGCTCGCTGTGTACGATCACTCAAAGGCTCTGTACCAACGCAGGTTGAACAGACCTGTGCACAGAGCGTGGAATGTTGGAAAGATCGTGGCTAGCTGTTTCCCTCTGCTTCCAGTCTTTATGCTAAGCTAAGCTAATCGCCTCTGGGCTCTAGCTCCACGTTTTACGCACAGACCTGCTGTAAAAATGGTTTCAGTATTTTCTTCTCTTGCACAGAGAAATAAACATATTTCCCATATGAGCTACTTATTCAGCATTTTCTTGTGTTGAACACGATTCGACAGATTTACGACACACGCTAGGCAGCTCATTTTCTCTAGTGGGTCTGTGTCTCTCCATTTTCAGTCAACTGAAGCTTTATGAGCTGCCCTTGTCACAAAAGGAGTGAGCACTTTCTTACATGAAACTGTAACTTGTAGCTGCATGAAGGCATAACATTCAGGACAAAAATGGATTTATCTGTTTCTTCAAAACAGTCTAGGTTTTTTTTTTTACAGAGAGTCTGAAACAGCAAGTGGCTTTAAATGACAGTAAATTCTATGCTAAGCTAGGCTGACAGGAGGGATTTTGTCATCTATTGAGTAGAAAACTCTCTAAAATGTAGTGTATTTCTTCCTTAAGTCAACTTTCCCTTGGAAATGGACTTGATTAAAAATACCTTAGGGACCCAGCAGAAGCAACATCCTGAATAAAATGTTTTGGACCCTCTCTGATTGACTGAAATCTTCATCTCTCATCTGTCAGACATTATGACCTCTTCAGTGTAGCAGGCTGTTGTCTATGAAGGGGCATCCTCTGAGGTTGACCAGTGCTGTGAAACTCAGCCAACAGAGCATGGTCAGAGTGAAATGGACAGTGCCAAGGTGCGGTCAGCTCTGCGTCATCCCCGGCCATGTGACAGCATCCTGTGCATGTGTGTCTGTGCGCGTATGTTCGTTCGGGGTGAAATCAGGCTGTAAATATAGCCTCGTCTGTCTTCGACTCGACATCCAGACAGTCTGTGTCTGCTGCAGTCTCTGACTTTTTTGGTCAAAACACAAAATAGGAGAGAAGAGAGAGGAGGGGGCGGGGGAGGAGAGTGAAAAGTGTGTGTGTGTGTTTAATAATTTGAGTAATCTCTAAAAATAGGGGCCTCAGTAAAAGGAAAAAAGCTGTTCTGCTAAAAATCACAGCTCCCTAACAGCCATTTGGATGATGTGTGCTCCCTGAGGTGGAGCCTGGGAAAGTTAGCTGTGCACACTAGCATGTCGCTGTGTGTGTGTGTGTGTGTGCGTGCGTGTGTGTGCGTGCATGTGTGTGCGTGCATCAGGGACATTCTGTAAATGTGTAGGCCTAAACTGAATGGCCGAGGTTCTTACTTGCATTTACACAGACAATGGTTGGCAGTCTTGTCTGGCCTGGTATGGCCTGGTCTGCAGCGCTGGCCTTGTTTAGCTCAGCCTGGTCAAACCTAATTTGCTGTGTTCTGGTTATGTCTGGTCTGGTTTGTTGTCCTGCCAGATTTACCTCTGCCTTTCACTGACTCAGTACAAGGCCATCAGGGATTGTGGGATGCAGGCACACACAAAAAAAGATGAAGCACAAAGATGGCAGTCAAACATAACTGAGTAAAGTTGCATAAAATATGATGGAAAGGAAAACTCATTTGTTGAAAACTCCTCTACTCAGGAACTTCTGGAATGTTTGCCCACCAGTCTCCATTTCACTGCTTTCAAACTGCTTTCCAACCTGATATCTGGACGTTCTGGCTGCCTGTAGAAAGGGTGTAGCCCGTCATTGTGCCAGAGTGAGTTTCATTTAAATGTTATTTCAACCAGCTGGTTTATCTCGACGGGTTTGTACTTTGGTAGGTGGCAGGACTTAGTCACCGAGCCTCAGACTGAATGTCTCAGGCCCGACTTGAGAAGCACATGACCTTTTCTGTTGTTGTGTTGTTAAGGGCGATTAGGCCAGTGTGCAGACTGATGTCAAAGGAAATACTGCTTCATGCACCATAAGGCATTAAACAGTCTTGAATCAAACACAGCACATTTTAGGCACATGAATTATATGATTTATGTGATATCGTGTAATTCCTGTCTTTGTTTATTGTACGTGTTGATGTAAAGGTATCGGCTGAAGTGAAATCTGAATACAAGACTTTTCCTTGTAACAGAGTTTTTTTACACTTTGGTATTGCTACTTTTATTTGAGTCAATAATCTGAGTACTTCTTCCACAACTGGGGCTATCCAAAGTAAGACTCGCTCTTGTTTGAAATCAGCATGTATGATACCAGCAGTATGGTACAGATACCAAGGAAGGATTTCCTTGGTACCCTTGGTAATGTAAACATGTTTTAACCTATAAAACATTCATGTAATAACATATAGTCAAATTTGAAAAGTTCAATATCTGCTTAAATAATCAAGTACTCAGAAACATTGAGGGTCAGTTGCTGCTCTAATCTAAACTATAGGCTTTCCACCAGTGGTCCAGGATTAAAACAGTACCCATCCGGTCTATCCACCACACAGCAGTGGTCCTTAGGTTACTCCGTAGTCAGAATGACGGTCCCGGAGTCACAGTTAGTCGAAACCCCTGATCTAAGCCACAGAGGAGGACTCATCCTACAGATACATACATTCAGCTACCTGTGCTCCCTTCACCAGCTTCTCTGCTGTGTCAAAGTGTTTATACTGGTACGGATTGTGTGTCAGTGCTGTGTTGGCAGCATTGTGCAGATGTTATGTGATGCACTGTTTAGAGAGGCCACGTCAGTTTACGAGATGCCAGTTTTATTGCGTTACAAGCACTTTGTCTGAGCCCCAAGGGAAGGTGCAGGGTGTGTATGAAAGGGTGTGTGTTGTGTGTGTTACGGTGCTCCAAGAACAGAAGGTTCCTTTGAGTGCAGAGTTTCTGAGGAAGCTGTCAGATGTGTTCATTCTGCTCTAATCTCGTGTTTGGGATTGTCCTGCAGAGTTATGGAATGTCGTTTAACACATGAGCAGACACACAATGCTTTGTCCGTCACTCGTATGTAGCTCCATACGCTGTTCGTTCAGGTGACAGCCGTGCCTTTTCTTCGATTTTTGCTACTGCACAAAGCTGTGTGGACATTCAGGTCGGAGGGGCAGCAGCCCTCGATGGGACCTGGGGAAAACGCCAGCGAGGGACGAGACCAGGGGTCCTGGCTAAGTTACAACTATAGAAATAAATGAAAAACTTTTAAGATACAGTTTTTATTTCTCTGTAGAGCTGTCCTTAACTTTTAAAGAAGTTAAGGGGATGACACCAGGAAGACAATTGTTGCTGGATGATCATGTTAAAAGAAACTCAGTCGAAACTGAAAGCCGCTCTGTCACTGAGTCATTCACTGCAACAGTTTCAAATGTACGTGTGACGTAGAATTTATGCGACACATTTTGAAAGCGACTGTGCCTCAGACTGTGTTACTGTATGTTACCCTCCACGATCATGTGCTTTGTGTGCTGCTATAGCCAAACACAGGGGTGACATTTTACTCTTGTTACTCTTGCACTGTAACATATAAAACATATTTCAGTTTGTAAGCATGCTTTCAAAGAAAGCAAGGATATCTTGTACAACTTGGTGCGCACTGAAAATATTGTCATCAGAATGCTTGCTTGTGTTGACACAAGGTCGAAACTTGGAGAAAAATCTGTTTACATGCACAGGAACATTTTTTTTTAGTAGGGGGTGCTCCTTGGGATACTTGTACTTGTTTTGCATGCTACATGTTTGGATCCATCCATCCATAGTGCTTATTCCTAAATAGGGTCACAGGGGGGCTGGAGCAGTTACATAGCAAGTGCAAAGTTTTTGTTCGTAGTTGTATGAGGACAAAAATGGCCAGGTTTTATTAACCAAAGTCAAGATCTGTGAATGAGAAGTCACCCCGGTCTTTGCCATTCTCTGATTTGTTGTGATGCAAGTAAAGGCTTATATAATTAGAAATAAGATGAATATGATGCTAAATATAGCCGTATGTAAACATCACCAGTAGTGAGAGGTTATCTGGCCTCAGTCTGGTATCAGTCATGGGGCCTAGGTCACTCTGGAGTTGTAATTTCAATACTATTTGCCTAATCTCAGTACAAGATGGCTGCAGATGATTGCCTGTGTATCTGGGAAGTACTGGCCTTGATGGATGTGGGTCTGAAAAGACCAACTGATAACACCATTATGACTCACAGGAGCAGGGCCATGGAGCCGAAATGTGACGTTGCCCATTGCTTTGCTTGTTAATGCACGTCTGTGTACATTCACATGAATGTCTTATATCATAACTGTAAGTGCAGGTCATTCATCTCATTATCGGTGGTATGAGGTGGAACTGGCTGCCTGGAGCTGCATCTGCTCCGATTTCAGGCTTTCCTTCTGACCCGCTCCAAAATAAGAACATTTTTCTTCTTATTTTTCAAGCTTTAACATTCTTGTCTGGCAGATGTGCTAGCATGTTGTGGAACAGAGCTGAGAACCGCTTAAGCTACAAATGATCTGGAAAAGCCGGCTCTGGTCGACCTCCATAGTGGGAAGACATGAACCTGCAGTTCCTCCAAAGCCTGGTGCACTTCCACCAGGGCCCATGTTAAACTCTGATTTAGATTTTAAGTGATTACAATAAAAAGGCGGCCAATATATTTATTAAATGCAGAGTTTGTTTGAAAAATATAACACTGAACCTAATGCTAAACTTGCATTTCATTTGGGATTAGTAAAGTGATTCTGTCTTTCTGTCCCAAAGCTCTACTGTACTTTTATTTGTACAAGAATTTGAATGAATTCCTGTGTAAGAGCATTTGTGTTTACATGTAAATGTGGCTTTATCATATGTGTGAGTGAGGCAGAGAGTGTGTGTTTTGAGCATTTACCCACATGTGGATACCTGTGTGTGCTCAGCCTTGTGTGTGAAACCCAGAGGTTAATGGCATTAGCAGGCGGTGACCGGGGCTGATGGCTTTCTGCAGTCGTAATAGCAGCTCCATGAAGTGTTTACTGGGAGCCATTCCACATGTCAGCTGTAGTCGAGCTGCCAGAGACAGAGGACC
>NW_018127933.1:1281751-1288380 GCF_001952655.1 Monopterus albus
CAGCGGAGGGGTAGGTCTAGATAAGTCATCACTTAAACTGTGGCTTGGAGTTTTTTTTAAAGAAATGTTTTAGGAATTTCAGCTTTTATTAGACAACAAGAAAACAGATCTGTTTTTAGCCTTAGGGTTCACCACGTTAGAAAACCTCCGTCTTGTCTCAGAACAAGACTCTTGTTCCCTGTTATGGAACTGTATCTATGATAAGTTCATCTACAGGGGTTGACGTTTTGTTTCATTTAAATTAGGCAGTAGTTATAGAGAGGTCACGACCCGAAACAGCGGTGAGAGTGCTCTGTGTGATCTGTACAGGCAAATTCTGAGTCAGCAGCTGCCTTTCGGTCATCCCGGGGATTTTCCCGAAGTCCACAGCAGTAGCTCTCGTTGTGCTTTATCTGATGGGCATATGGAAAGGTTTAAACAGAGTACGTTTTCAGAAGAACTTGTGTGTGGCCACCAACACAGCTGAAACCATAAAAACACCACTGTATCAGAGTGGCGGTAAAAATCCCATGTGTTCTCTAGAAATTAGTGCTGAATTGGCATTGCTTCTTTTTCTGATTAACACCTGAATGACTGCTTTTTGTGACTGCTGTTTTTGAAATGCACTAAATTATATATTGAATGTGTTTATTTGTTATTAAAACATATAGATAATTATACAGCTGAAGGTTTCCCACAGCTTTTCAGCATGCAAATCAGATTCCTTTCATAGTTTGATTCAAATTTAGCTTTGGTTTGGCTCTATTGTTTAATTTTACATTGCATGTTTTAAACACTTTGGGACCATGTTAGCATTTCATGGATTGGATGGTTTTGTAGATAAATTAATCCAAAATCTTTTGTCATGTTATGTATAATTTAGCATCACAGTTTTGATATTGTACTATTATACATTTTGAGAAGATCTTTATGAGTAAAATCTATTTTTATGTGATTTAAATAACAGACAGATCAAGGTGCTTCATTATACTGATGTAAAAATCCAATATTGCCCTAAAACAGTCTGATTTGCATCATTCCCCATAACTGGCCATGCCTGTGATAGCTACGACAATATAAACAGTATATGGTGAATTTCCACACAAGTTTATTGGACTGCCATGTTTTTCTACACACTCTGAACAAACCACAGCATCTGAACTCGGGTCACCAGGTTTCCTCTTGTGTGCATTAGAATATAATTCAGGTAAAGGGGATTGGAGGGTTGTATGTGGTCAGTTTCTGAGTGAGGAGTGTGTGATGGGGGTCATCCTGTGGCCATGTGAACAGGAAAGTGTGGGTTCAGCGTGACGGGCTGAACCTCTGAGTTGTTTATCAGATAGCTAATGAAGCAGAGCAATCCAGAGAGACAGCGAGGCAGGGAGGGGGACGAAAGAAAAAGGTAGACTAAAACAGGGTGAGCTGACGTAAAGGAGAAAAGATGGAGTAGTTACTTATGGCAATACCCACAGTCAGTACAGGTCTCTTCCTGCAGCTGTTATCGCTGAGCAGGCTGAGAGGAATAAACGACAGTCTCTCATGATTTCACTGAGCTTTATTCCCACTACAATGAGAGGAAAAATACACATCATGTTATTTATCACATTCCCTGGTTAAAAATCAGCACAGGCCATATCACTCAGCTCCTGCCGTAAACATTTTCTCTGGCTCCGAGAGAAGCTGAGCCGCGTTCCCAGCTCCCACCACCAAAACCTTCCAGTTTACATTCATCAGCGTGGTCCCAGGCAAAAAAGGCAACGGGCCGACTTCATTACCAGTTCAAATAATCAGCCAGTCAGGCGATCAAAACAGTATTAGAGTGTCAGTGTCAGTGTTTGATATTTTAATGCTTCCACTGATAATTAATTCAGCTCACGCTGAGGAAAGAGAGATGGGATTATTTTCAAATGGCAGAATGTGAATTCTGAAAAAATTCTCAGGCCAGATCTCAGGTCTGTTTTGTATAAACTTTCTTAAAATATTATTGTGCAATATGATGGCTGCAAATAATAAGTCATTTTGTAATAATTACTTTTACCACCTACTACTCTCTAATAAAAAACGTTGGAAATTGTACTTAAAAAAAAAAAAAAAGTACTTAAGAAATGAATCTACTATTGAATTTGTGATTGATTCGCTCTCTGCTTCAGTTTCCTGGCAAGCACTTTCAGCCACCTTTGTTTGAAATAATATAGAAACAAACTTATCTAGCTGTTGATTTAGGAAGGATGAACTTTGATTTACTAAATAGATTTATCGTTGTTGGACAAAAGCATTAGCAAAATCAGTGAAATGTCATATAACTTAAAGTTGACTTAATCGTTTCTCAGGCCACCTGCTAATTGATTTGTTGTTTCTGTACTAATAATATGTATTCTTCTCTATTTGTCGAAATGTCTCTGCTTAACATTCATGAAAGAATGGTTAATTGTAATTAACCTCTATGGGGGTTTGTTCGTCTCCTGATCTGTTAAGCCATAACCTGACACAAAGACAAATTTGATTCTGTGAGATAATTAAAGTTTTCTGTCGACTTCACAGACACGGAATGTGGAAACAATTGGAAACACAAATTCTGATGGGCTCTGGTTGTGGAAAATGGACATGCTTGGATCGGTGTGCTCTGCTGTCAGTCACACATGGATGTGCTGTTATTGGCCTGAGTGACGGTGTGAGAATCTGGTTTGTTCATCGGGGGTGAGAGGTCAGAGGTCAGGCTCAGGGGAGCCATGAGCATCAGGTGACCCTGAACGATCCTGAGATAGGACACCCTCTCCTCCCTGAGGAGGAGAATTCCATCACCGCTGGGGTGTGTGCATGTGCATGAGTGTGTTTGAGAGCAGGCATGCCATGCTCTTATACAATAATACAAACAGCAACAAGCAGTGTTTTAAGACACAGGATTGTCAGGTGACACAAACTGATCGGTTTATGTTGTACAGCTGCAAAAAATGGTCTTGATCCCTTATTGAAACTTTGTCATGAAATGTAGCATCAATGAACACTGTCCCCCAATCATTTTGATGACCCCTTGACCTTTCCTCTGTTGCCCTTGCCACGAGTCAAAATGGTCCCTTTACTCAAGGAATTTGAAAACATTATGACAGGATTGCCATTAAGTATGATGAACATATTCCTGCTCCCCAGAGGATAAATGTTTCCTGTTTTGGACACTCCAAAAACTTTACACCAACATGTCAAATGTAAAATTTGTGCAGCATTTCTTATGATTTCCTTTGGCTCCTGTCTGGTCCAGTTTCAGATCAGAGTTTTCCTTTAGACCAGCACCTGTATTTCAAAAACCAATAACCAGGTTTGCATTAAATCTATTGTGAATGTTCATGCTGTCACAGAATTTATTGCTGTATTTTGGTGACACTTCCTCTACCACCACTACAGTATATGGCCAAAAATATCTACTTAAAACTAGATGAATCAATAGGAGTCTTTTTATTTTGTCACATCCTTTTGTTTTGGTTGATGTAATGAACACTGAAACCCACAGGGGCCACTCCTGGGGAGTTTGCTTTTTACTGTCTTTCTCTTCTTGTGTGTGTCTGCAAATCGCACATCTATGAGTACTATTGCAGAGGGAACGCAGGATCTGCTTAATGTGCAGAGTGAGACAGCCGGCTTCTGCTCTGTCCAACTTCACCACATAAAACATCCTGATGTGGCTGGAAGGAACACATAGACCCAGAAAACACACATGCTGCATTCAGTACAAATCCAAGTAGAGCACATAAACTGTGCTTATGTGCTCCTCAGAGAGCAAGACAGGCAAAGTGTTTAAGTCACCTCAGGAGAGGGAGAGGAGGCCAACTTTCCCTGTTCCTGCTGTTTGGGTTGCAGCTCCGCTCTGCTGTAGAGGATCTATGGTTGTGTGTGGCTGGATACACTGCTGCCCGGCTGGTTGCACACATGTCACTGCACTGGATAGTCTTTACAGTATGTGGAAACAGAACTAGTGCTGAAAAGTGGCTAAAACTTCTTTCTGCAAGTAGTTTTTCTTATAACAGAAAAGGTAGAAGGTGTCGCTTCACTTTAAGCTGTTGATGTTCACACAAACTTCTGTAGCACCCGTTTTTATCTCTTTTCAGCATCTAATCAGCTGAAATAAGACGGTTCTTCTTTTACAATTTCTCCTCAGTAATTTAACCTGATCCACTGATTTTGCACAGAAATGTCAGCATCTTAATGTCAGCCCATTTTTTGCACTAAGGAGTTGCCAGTGTCAGTTACTAAGATAACAAGAAGCTGTAGTTGTCTCACAAAATGCAGTGGGACTGACACGTTGACAGGAAGTGTAATGTTTGCCTTGCATGCACTGCATGAGTTCAACTGCAGACTGTACTGTAGCGCTGAGTAGAAAGGATGAGAAGTAAAGTATTTTTTATTTGCAGTTATGTTTTATGATCCAGTAGGTTCTTGGTTGAGATAATGGCAAAACATTGTAAATTAGAACTGAGGTCAATAAGCAGAATCAGAGTCAATAAAATCTCACTCGTGCCCAACCTTATACAACACTTAAAATGTAAACAAGTCTGATTTTGTCCTGACATGCTTCTGAAATGGCCATACATTTAAATTTAGCCTTCCCAGTCCTATCTCTGTCCTCCTCTCTGATTTTATTTGTCTTCGCCTATGCAGATGTTAGTGTCGGTCTGTCCCCGGCGAGTCTCTTCTCATCAGGCTGGATGTGCCAGGGGTCAGCAGCTCTGACCTGCTGGCTCTGGTTCACCATAAATATTGTGGAACCACGCACAGACGCCCTCGCTTGCTGTTTAATATAGTGTGGGGTCCATTAAGGGACTGAGACTATCAGCTTTCACTGGCATATATGGCTTAATAACAATACTGCCTACATTGTGTAGTTAGAAGCAGTGACACAAGTCAGAACTGGGTGCTGTTGTACTTTATGTGTGGAAATTCTTCATCTCCATGACTTCACAATCAACTTTTCATCTGTGTTTTGGTTTCATATTGGTTTTCTGTGAATCTTTTTTGCATGCATATGTGCATGTGTGTTCATGGCCACGTGTGCGTTTTTGTGTGTGCCAGCAGCACACTGGGCTTCTGGGAGTGCTCTGTCCTCGTTTCCCACGATATGCATCCCATGAGCTCTCGCAGTGACGTCAGGACAGAGGTACAGGCGAATGTCTCATTCAGAGGTCACAGGTTCACTTCCTGTCTGTCAGGAACGAGTTGGGCAGCGTCCAGTGTGGAGCGCCGGACTGTCTTTGTGATGTCCCAGTGGTTTACCCTCTCTGTCTCTGTCTCTTTCAGGCCATGTGGCTGATGCTGCAACAGGAGGAGCCTGAGGATTTTGTCATAGCGACTGGGGAGGTGCACAGCGTGAGGGAGTTTGTGGAGAAGGCCTTCAATCATGTGGGCAAAACCATAGTGTGAGTGCACACACACAAGCCCCTGTCAGACATGCATCTCCATGAATCTTCTGTTCACTTTCTGTGGTGGTCTCATGTTTGAAGGTAAAAGTCATGCACCAGTCTTACTACAGTAGATTCAGCCGAGTAGCAGCCAGTTCCTGCATGGCTCAAGTCTGCATTCACTGACATAAATGTTTTTTTAAGGGCACTTAAATGTCTATTAACTATCATTTCATTTGTATCATTTGTATCATTAACATCAGTCTAATAAAACATACAGTAGCATTTTACAGACTTTACATTTATATTAAATGTGAAGACATTCCTCTAACAGTAGAAGAGACTAAAGTTACATTATTAGTGAGGATTTTATTTCTTAGCAGTCAGGGGCAAAAGCATTACAAACCACATTAACCATCTTTAGATCAAATCCACCTAAGTTTAAACTTTTATCCATGTCACATTTTACATGTGTTCCTTGGCAGAACAGAAGCTGCTCTTCTTCCTTGGTATTAATTTCACACGCAGTGTCAGAAAATGAACATATAATTGGGAAGGTCATTCGAACACTTCTGTCACTCATTCACATCTCATACTACATGTCTTCTGCCTCACCTCTAATTCACCTCCTGTGTCCCGGAGGATGCTGACATGTTGCTGAAGGTGTCTGTGGATGGTTGCAATGTTTGTTGTATTGGTTTTATAACAAAGGCAGGTGATATGTTTTGTCTGTGTGCTAGTTAAAGAAACAAACTATAGAAGAAATAATCGGTGAGACTTAGGAATGGGCAGCTGAGCCTTTGAACAACTGTGGGAACATTTTGTCTTCCAGCTAAAATTTGTGAATTTTCAGGTGGGAGGGGAAAGATGAGAAGGAGGTTGGCCGCTGCCAGGAGACAGGGGTGGTACATGTGAAGGTGGACCAAAAATACTTCCGTCCGACTGAAGTGGTAAGTCAGGCTTCTCCCTGTGTTTGTGTGGAAGCATGAAGAACTGCTTAATGAAACAATATTTATTTTAGGCTTGGCCTTACGCATGCCAGTGTTTTGCTGACTTTGAAGGATGTAGTGTGTGTCTATATTAGCTACCACATTATCTACTACATTGCCATTAACTATCACTGGCTTCATAGCTAGGATAAAAAGGACCAAAATGTATTTAAGGGTAACATAACAAACACAGCAGACCATAATACAACTGAGACAGACAAGCTGTCCTAAGCTATAAAATAGTAGGGTGCCCTGGTGACTTAAGATATATATA
>NW_018127933.1:1288796-1294104 GCF_001952655.1 Monopterus albus
CTCATGGGTGATGAGAAGTAACATATTTGACCCCAGGTTACTTTGCTCCTCCCTTTACTGTCAGAAAATACCTTAAGCGTCTACAGGTTAACAACTGCTGTCCTAGTCATGTGTGTGTTTGTGTGTTGTTGTTACCCAAAACTGAGCCCACCATGATCTCCAAACTTATCATATGATTTTAGAGATTTGTAGGAAACAGAAGGGATTTCCTCACAACTGCAGCCTCAGTGACTCATGTTATAGCCAGTTACCTACAAATTGGTTATATTTTATTACTGTGAAACCACTTTTTTTATAAGCACTTGTTTCAGTTTATCTCTGATTTGTGCAATTTATCAGAAACAAGTTAATTACTGTCTGCAATAATAGCTAATTCATATAGCGCCATACAGTTCATGACACAGTACATATTTCCTGTTCTGTACATCTGAATTTAACATGAAAGTACTTTCTATGCATGAACTGTATCTGATTGCCAGTCATTGTGTCTGAGACCATACACTCATCAACTAGAATGGCTCTTGGGCTGCTTATTGTAAGCTTATAAACAGCTGTAAAGAATTACAGGCTGCATCCTGCCAGTTGGTGCCCAGTGGATGCTCATATCCAGGCAAGCAACCATGGAAGGTTTTCTTTAATAGAATGAGTTTGATTGACTCTCTCAGCTAGTGAGGCAGGTATGCTGAGGTAGATGCTAGTTTGGTAGCACAAGAGACAAAATATCTTCTTTTTTTACTAGCTTGTGCATGAATGAGTGTTCTTGTGTTTAACAGCTGCGAGCATCCAAATGAGCAAGTGTATTATCTGTCCGTCTCTGTCTAGGTGTGAAGTGTCTGTGACATTTGGGAGGTCTTTCTCTCATCACTGTGGCCCAGAGTTATTGTGACTGCTCCCTGGGAAGGGTATAGGGTTACCCCAGGGTGTGGCCCAGATTAGCTGTCAGGTTCTCAGTTTAAAGCCAGGAGTGCCCCTTCTGCTGAGCTTTGGCCTAGTGAGATTATGGCTGAGATCCAGTTGAGTGATGGTGGAGGATTAGCAAGGAGGCCCCGCTGACTGACTGCTGTGGCAATGGAAGCAACAGTCACACACCTGGGCCCGTATTCATTGTGCATGATGGCTCATTCATTCAAGTTCCTAACCCTGAATCCACATAGAAAACCCCTCCAGAAAGTGGCCCAGGGAGCCAACAGCAACCTGTCAACAGAGAAACAGTTAGGGACCTTTTCACAAGAGCTTTTGCAATACATCAACAAACAGGAAATATCCTCTGTAGTGTTGATGCCTAGCTAATGTGTTGACACATGATGAGTACGGAATGCAGCGTATGAAAATGTCAGACAACCCATTCGATCAGTAAAGCTGAAAGCAGGTGAACCTTTGAGTGAGTGCAGGTAAACATCCACTCACAGGCTTCAGCAGGGAATGAAATAAAAGTTCATGATCAAAGGAGAAAGTTTCATCGGAGACATGTTGGTGATTTTGATGCCAAATATGTATATTGTGCCTGACTAGAAAAATAGAAGCACCTCTACTCTGTGGTGTTCTGTGGATTGCATTATCTTTTCTACACTACATACAGGCAACGGGGCTCCTGACTGCAAGTGATCAGTCGCATTTTGTGACCAAATTTATATAAGGTTCACTGGGTGTGACTGCAAAACAAACAGGTTAAACACGAACAACTGCTCTCCCTGTAGAAATGGTGGGCAGATGTAACAATCACAGAGACACTGTCATTGCACCGTTTATCTGCAGGTCTGTCACTTGCCTGTATCACAAAGCAGAGACTTCCAATCTATCAAATGTGAAGATCCACACTGACTCCGAGACACACATCATCCCTAGACCCCTTTTTTATACTTCAAGTATTTTTTCCTTTGGTGCATTTGAAGTGTAATCGCCACAGACAGCTGCTTAGATCAGACAGATCACATGCTGTTTATGTATTAGAAACATTTTACTTGAATCTTTTCTGATGAATCAAGCTCCTGGTGTCACTGTGAGCCATGGAGAAATAATAAAATTGATAAATCCATACATTTTCAAAGCAGAATATTTCTTTACAAGTTCTGAAAATCAGTGTTAACTTGTTTATCTTCTCTGCCTTGGCTGGTGTATTGTTGCATATCTTGGCACATTAATGCAACTTGTCTATCAGTGGAGTGATGTGAAAACATTGGAGGAATGTGTAAGAAGTCATTCGTGTGCCTCCTCGTGCACACGTCAGGCACCCACTAATAAAAATACTGCTCTGTAGCACTACTAGAGTTTTAAAAAACTCCACAGGGTTCCCTTCTTATATAATCCTCTTATTTGCTGCTTCTGGACTTTACGCAGCAAGGAAACAGTTGCAGTCTTTTTGTCAAACTTCTGCAGACAGATGGCAAGTTGATTACAAATGTAATGAGCATATTGGTGACATTGTGAGTTATAACACAACAGGTCTGAGATCTCAGAGGACCGACTCTTCGTGCAGTCAAAAACAGACAGATGTGGTTTATACATACAGTTGTCTATGTTTCTGTTTCCCCCTGCCTGGTTTATTGAGTCTGGGATGATTCTTTTTCTGTTCACATGTGGCACAGATGTATCACAAATGTGTAAGTCTAAAAAAAAAAAGATGTGCCTTTCAAATCAGTTTGGGCCACATATGCCAAATTTCCATGTCCAAACCTGGGCGATTGTGCCATTTTTATAATTGTTTGTTCCTCTGATGTCAGATGGTGGATTGGTTCTTTTTGTAGCTTAAATGTGAAATCTGCTCGTGTGCTGAAAGAAGCAAGAATTCAGCACTGGGTTTCTTTACTGTGCCTCTCTACATGACTTTTTAAATTAATAAATTAGTAGTTCAGCATTTTGACATATGAAAATATAGTGAAAAGACTTTTCACAAGTTTCTAAGTTATATTTTATTTGACCAACAGTGACATTTCAAACATTTCATGGCACTGAAAAGGATTTTCTCCAACACAGGGAGGGGACCTTGAGTTTCTCTTAAAAAGACAAGAAGGGTTTTGGATCTTTATATTACAAAGGCTAAAGCTTCAAAGCCTGAATGAAGACTTTCCTCTGCGTATGATGTTATAAATAATCGGTGGTGCTGATTTTTCTCAGTTCATCCCAATGAACAAGTGATGCCACTTAGAAAAGTTTATTATTCTTATTTTGATACAATGTCTGTATTTTGTGATGATATATTTTTCTTATTGACATTTGAACATATTGATTGGGTTGTTATTGTATATAGTAAGTCTGTTACATGCATTTTTTGAGTAGCTATTTTAATAAGTAGAAATTAATGTTTGGTCTTATCATTGAATAGACCTAAGCCAAATTAATTTTGTGACATTCTGGTAGCCTATTTTATTTTGTGCTGGGTCTGGCAGGGTATCCAGATTGTGCCAAAACACCAGTTTGGATGGCCTCTGATTGGGAAAGTCTGATCCTGGACCAGTTAAGCAGGGACAGTTCCTTAGTCTATATTGTATATAGATTGGAAGTTGGGTCATATGAGTGATGAGCAGTGTGTGTTTTTGTTTTTTGTTTTTATTTCACAACAGTTAAAAAAAAGACTGTGATAGAAATCAGAAAAGAGCAGAAATTCCTCAAATAATCTACAACCAGCAAATATTTAGATTTTTTTAAATTAAACTGTTAATCAGTTAACTATTGATGATCAGCTTTTTGATTAATTTAGTTTCAGCTCAAGTTCTCTAAACCTTTATGTCTGCGTTTGCATTTGTCTTCATAAGCTGAAAATATTTGTGACTATCCTGTTTATCAGCGAACAAAGTTTCAGTTTTTGCTACTTTGAACGTGTGTCGCTCAGAGAGAACAGAGGGTAAAATGCTGCTCTGTTTCACTGCCTCTTTATTTCTGTGGTAGGGCTTAAAGAGACTGAAGAGTGTTTAACCTCTGACCCCTCCAGACAGGAAGTGGCTGACGTTGGGCTCACAGCTCAGCATTGTGCCCTCTCCTCAAGTAGAGATTCCTGTCATGAAGTGTGTGTGTGCGTGTGTGTGTGTGCATTACGAATTTACCTGACTCAGGCTCTTGGTGTATTGTTTGCTGTTTAGATGCAAGAAAATTTGATGCATGTGGGGCCTGTATGCAGATTGTGTATGTGTCAGTGTAGTAGTGTATCCTCGGGCTGTGCGCTAATTTCTGTGTAATTCATCATTATCCCTGTCACTGTGTGTGTCTGACATGAGCTCATTTATCTCCCCAGCCCCTTGGGACAGGAGCGAAAAATCAGGGAGGTGTGTTAGAGGTTAAATATGCAGGTGTGCTTCACATGTGGTACAAGTGTGTGTCTGTTTGTGCACTTGCCTGAGTTTATTTGGGATACGATGCCCCGAGGCTGCAGAGGTGACGACGACTTTGTCTGTGTCATGGGAGCTGTGTGCTGAATGTGAACCATGTTGGCTGAAAATTAAAAAAAACAGCTACCAGCATTTAGAGAGAGAGGGCCACATGTGAAACAAACCTGTGGTTTGAAGCTGTCGGGGTTGTTTTGAATGAAGCTTCAGGTAAGTTTCAGACTGCTCCAACTGTCATAGCTGCTGTCCGTTTACATTGTCCTGTCTCTGCAGAGATTTCATTCACCTTTGTCAGACTGTGGGCTTGTGCCAGCGCTGAGGTGTGGCTCAGGTGAGCAACCTCTAGCTGAGCCTTAGCTAAAGTGTGTCATTGTCTATTGTGCTTTAATGGCTATTATTAGCTTTGGTTGCCAGGTGCTATACAGTATCATGGCCATGGAGATTTCTGGAGTGATCAGATAGTTTCCTCTGTCTGGTTCTCACAGTCATATTTAGTTATGTTGAGAGATTTACAAAGCTGGAACAGATCACTGCCTGTGTGTGAGATCCTCCTATGTTTCAGCCAGGAAATTCAGAAGGCAGCTACTCAGATGCTAAAATCTACAGAGCAAGGGAAAGCACAGGTGGAGGAAGAATATGTGTGAGAGTTTGGACAGTAGATGAAGCAGCGTAATCATTAGCTTAGAGATGTGTCTGTGTGTTTAGCTGCTTTCAACATCTTGAGGTCACATTTTAACATAGAAGGTCAAGTAGAGAATGCTCAGCATTCAAGTGATGATAAAGATAAATGTTGCCTTACAACTTTTTTTAAAATGTTAACTAGGGATATTGTAATAACTTAATGTTGCACAAAGAGAGAGAACAAAACAAAGAAAGATCACAAGTGTTGCTACAGAAGCTGAAACGGCCTGTTTTGTTGCTACCTAGTGTCGGTCGAACACCGAGAATGGCCCACTGTATGGTTTACAAAGTCAACAGCAACATAATGA
>NW_018127933.1:1295490-1297501 GCF_001952655.1 Monopterus albus
CTGCCCCCGCCGCCCAGCCTCCCCCTCCACCCTCTTTACTCTACCTCAAACCTTACACTTGTTTGTATGTTAATGTCACCACAGCGGTGTGGGTCTTTCCTGCATTTGTAATAATGAAATTTTGCGGGTGTCTTTTTTAAAACACCCTTGCCTTTCATACACCTGACCACCAGTTTGAAATGTAGGCTTCACATAAAATGTTTCAGTTCAAGACAAGATAACCCTGATGACCACTATGACATCATTATAGTTGACAATGCGCCTCCAGAACTAGAGAAGATATAATGCATCTGTTGTCACAGGGTGAATCGTACTCAACATGACCTGCACTGCAAACTGACCTTGTCTAATGTGTAAAATCATTGGAGAGCCTTTGATAAAAACTTAAAATACAAAATTCAAACATTATGAAAAAAAATCTGAATATTGTAGTTTACAGTTTCTGAGCTATGAGATTTCAGTTCATTTCCACAACAGAGTCACAAATACCCCATCACTGGGTTATATTACATTATAATTAAGCCTTCATGTTAGTGATTTGGTTTACAAGTTAGAGATGTTTCTTTTAAATGTCATTCTGGCTTCCCTTCAGTGTCTGACTTGTCCCAAGATTTACTAGTTAATGTAAAGAGGCAGTTTAGTATCACACAGTGTTGGAGACCAACCCCAGTTTGTCTTTTTAGCACTGGAAGCACTCATTAGTGATACAGTCCTAGTTTTGGACCTTGGTGGTTATGTTAGTTTCTCCACAAGTGAGTATGTGCATGTAGTTGAGTTGGTGTGTGTCTGCGCACATGTACACACGTGTGTGTGTGTGTGTCTTTGTTAATGCAGCCCGGCTGTCATACTTCCAAGTTCATGTGTCGCCGGAGGGTATAAACTGCTGCGAGTTGACTGACAGCTCTGTGGTTTTAGTCCAACCTCTCATGCGGAGGAGTGGTGATAAATGGGAAATTGTCTCACATTCTGTCTTTAGCTCACTCTGTCCCGTTGGTGTTCGTATAACTCTTTTACTGTCGTCTTCTCAGCATACCCTGCTGCTCTTGTGTCTGCCTCCTTCACCCTGATGCAACAAGAGGTGGGCAGGCGGTTGCCCTCTTTCTCATCCGCCACCTACTCAGTCTGCTACTATTAGAGACCAGAATAGAAAACATCATCTTTCTATCAGCTGTTCTTTGTCATAAATTATTATATAGAAATGGGGTTATAATTTCATTAAGCAAAGGGAATGTGAGACACAAGTCAATTAAAAACCTTAAAATCAATAGTGTATATTGTAGAAGAGCTGGCCAGCTGTCCAAAAACAGCCCAAATATATTCAGTTTAAAATGACAAAGAAAAGCAGCAAATCCTGAAATATGAACAGCTCAAATCTATAAATGTTTGACATTTTGGCTTGATAAATGATGATTAATCCATTGTCAGATTTGTTGTTTACTTTTCTGCCAGTCAGTTAATCGACTAACTATATTAGGGCAACGTCACTACATGATCATCACACTGATGCACAGTGGTTCACAGTGGAAGGCCATTTGTCTCTCTTGGGTGTTTCGATTGACACAGAGAGCCATCAGCCAACTGAGGTTCCCATGTGTCAAGAAGAACAAATGTAAATAAAGCTCTTTAGAGTCACGTACCAACATTCCCTGCAGTGCAGTCATACTGGTAATACATGGCCAATTATGCTTTTTTTCCAGATGTAAGGTTATCTTTGGGCAGCACAAACATGTATGTTACATACCACTGCTTCTGCTGCATTAGCCAGCGTGAGACAGTGTTGAGTGTGTGCCGTGTACACATAAACACATAAAAATGCAGTTTGTATCCAGCACTTCCTTTCGCTTTCACCGAGTGCAGCATCCTGCCATTTTCCTCTGCTTATCTGGGACCGGGTCGCGGGGTCAGCAGTCTAAGCAAAGATGCCCAGACTTCCCCCTCTCCAGACACTTCCTCCAGCTCCTCCGGGGTAATGCCGAGGCATTCCGAGGCCAGCCGAGAGACGCAGTCGCTC
>NW_018127933.1:1298194-1311859 GCF_001952655.1 Monopterus albus
GGGGAGGCTGAGGAGTGTGATCCCCCTATAGTTGGAACACACCCTCCGGTCCCCCTTCTTAAAAAGAGGGACCACCACCCCGGTCTGCCAGTCCAGAGGCACTGTCCCCGACCGCCATGCAACGTTGCAGAGGCGTGTCAACCAAGACAGCCCAACAACATCCAGAGACTTAAGGTACTCAGGGCGGATCTCATCCACTCCCGGTGCCTTGCCACCGAGAAGCTTCTTGATTACCTCACTGACTTCAGCTTGGGTGATGGACGAGTCCACCTCTGAGCCCTCAGCTGCTGCTACCTCATCGGAAGACATGGCGCGTGAGGTGTAGCTACAGTATTCAAGTTTGACAGCTATTCAAGTCCTAGACTTATGCTAAAAATCATAAATCTATAAGGCCCCTAATGGGACATTTTGTCTTTCACTAATTCATGAAAAACATAGCTTTTGTTTTCCTAATTACATGCAGTTTCAAAGTATTTTACCTGTCATTCCCTTCAAGTGAATTATTACTTTCACCAGCACCACAGCTCCTGTTAGTCATAAAAGGTGTCCATGACATTTGGCGCACAGTTAGGGTCCAGTTACGCCCACATAATAGTGAAATTTCAGAGCAGAATTAATGAATTTCAATGGCTGTGTCAGTGGACTGTGAGTAAATCTGAACTTTCACAGAGTTCAAATTTGATGAACTTTGAAATGCAAATTTGCACCGCTGACAAATTACAAACCATTTTATGTACCGGAGTGTCTAAAATGGTTCTGAAAATGAAAGTAATTGCTGTGTAATCAAGCTCCCAGCACCTATTTGGCAAGGATGTGTAAATGAATTTTGCTGTGCCACTCTGATTTGATGACACTGTTTAGCCATGGGATGAGGAAATTTTTATTTATTTAGTGGAGATAGCACCACCATAAAATATCTCAAAAAGTTGGGTGGCCGGAGGTCAGATGAAATAAAGCAATCTTGATAATTATTAGGAAAGGAAAATTCCCATAATAACAATAAACCGATGAGTCACTGTCTGCATTTGAAAGGAAAGGAGTTATGTAGCTAAAGTGCAGGGGCCAAAGCAAGCAGAAAATATGCTTAGTTGGAACCAGAAAATTGAGCAACCATGACGAGAGTAGGCGTAGAACAATGAACTGTTGCAAATAAAGGTCACACAACATCAAGGATTTGGAAATGGTTTGAGTTAAAGGTGGATAAACAACAGAGCGATATGCAAGCGACCTCTGCAGGTGAAGATGCGACACGTTAATTTTGGTGGAATCACGCTCATTATAGATCATAGAAATAGACACTACGTACATCTATATGTTTAATTTTAGAAAATAAATCTTATTCCATATAGCTACATGCAGTAGCGGATGATTCAGCTACATCAAAATGTCCACTTTAGTGTTCAGTCTGAGCACAGACAGGACAGAAATTGATTCATCTGTTTGTATCATCTGCTGATAGCTGCTAGCTAGCATTAGCTCCCAAAGCGAGAGATGAGATCAGGGTGCAGTCATTTTTCAGTCTTTCACTGTAGTTGACAGGATCTCCAGGTCCGCTACGAGTTAGCTACAGTCAGCTAAGGTTATACATTCTGAATTACCACAGGCAGTGAAGTGAGATTTGAATGATTTAAGCAACTTTTTAGCCATACTAAACAAGAATGTTTGCAGGTAAATGCAGTGAGTCTTCCAAATCGGCACCCCACCCTCCTAACATTCAGCACTGTGTGACATGTCTTCACATTCTCTATATCGCCCAGCCCTGTCTGCCATTGTATCAGATAGTGGTGCCATGTTCATTATTTATTGCCAGTAATTCTCTGAAAAATGTCACATTTCACTAACAGACTGGATCAAATGCACAAAAAAAGTTTTTAGTGTGACAGTATGTCGTGGTCTGTGACAATATGTTCATTATATTCAAACCTGTGAGATTTTGGGTGAGCAGTTGCCCTGCCTGCTTTTGTAAATCCAGGACAGCATAATCAAAAGCTCCCACATCCAACCCCTAAAAATAGCCATGCTGTCATGCCACACCTCGGTGTCTGTCAACTGCCTGTCTGTGAGTGCGTGTGCATGTGTGAGTTCATTTCTAAACTTCCTTCTTGCTTCAGATGGCTGTCATTCCAGCAGCGATATGAGTAACTGATTTGCCAAGAACACACTCAGCTACATATTCTCATAGGTAATCAGTCTGGTCATCATTGGATGAGGAGCCCAGACAATGGCTCTAGTGAGCCAAGGGATAGATGGTGGGTGTTGCGGTAACCTTTTATGACTGTTGACAAGCAGAGCCAACCCACCTGTTGAGGTCATCACCATGACAAAGACACACCCGACTGATTTTGTTACTAAATGTTGTTTTGCATTGTCAAGCTTTATTGAACTTAAAGGACAGTGCCACTCTCAGATACTCTGACACAATTAGATATCATCAGTACGTGATACAGAATGCATTCCTTGTGGCTTTGTGAATTCACAGACAGAGCCTGAGCTCAACAAAGGCGGACACAGGAACATCGCCTGTTAGCCAGCTAGAAAACTAGTTTGCAAGTAGCAGCCAGAGCTTGGGTTTCACTGTACTCCTTGCAGGTGGTGCAGATTTTATAAACACAGTGAACATTGCAGTTTCTTTTATTTGAAGATTTGAGCTCATTTTGAGTTGCTGACAAGTTGTTCAGCAGATATTCTATAACACCGACTCCACGCCAGTTACTGCCTTTAACCTTCTAGTACACTAGTGATGGGCAACTCATGCACAGACGCAGTGAGAGGCAGTAACCACAGTGTCAGTTCCCGCTATGGGGTAAATTCTTCATCCTGACAATGAGAAAAACAGGTATGGCTCCACATACATGTGTGCTGCTGACATAATGGCTCCTGGCAGGCAGTAACTCAGACATGTCTGTCCTTGTGCCCCAGGGAAGATTTTAAATATTGGCCTGTTTTGTTGCATAATATGAGCTACCTAATGAAGTCTGAAATACGGTGGCTATTTCAGAGTTTCCTCGGGTGGAATTCTGTTTAGGCTTCCAGCTGAGAGGTTTTTTTTGAAGCACAAGAGGCTTCTCAACCCATCAGCTGTTTTATATTCTGCTACTTAAAGGAAAATTGAGCTCTTTTTCAATGTGGATCTTATTCTCATTCTTGTGGGCTTCATTCCTCTGGGTTATAGCTGGTTATAGCATTTTAACCAGCAGGTTGCTTAGACTGTGCTTTATAATGAAGAACTACAGCTTCCATCCAAAATCCAGTGAAAAGACTCATTTGTTGAAGAGCCTCCAATTTGACTCTAACATTAGTCGACGCACCGTTTGTCTGTAGACCAACACAGGCAATAAACTTTTACAGATCGGTCTCGTCTCAAAATTACATACCTGTCAGCCTCACTGAAAAGAACCGGGAGAAGAGTGATGGAAGGTCTGTAGTAAGAAGTGTAATGATGTGGTGCACTCTGACCCCCTTTTCACCCCGGTTTCTGCTCACTATGCTGCTCTCAGGAAGTCGGCTGTACTCCCAGATCGGGCCAGACTCTCGTACTGCTTCCTGCAGTGCCGTTCAGTGTGTCTGCCAAGAGCCATGAAGAAGAGGGATTGTACTGTTGAGCTTTGGTTAGGCCGCAAACTTGGGAAATTCAGACTCTGGTACAACCAAAAAGACCGAACAGATTCAGATTCACTGTAATGGAGCTGTGTCCTGAATCATAAAACAGAATCTAAAAATCCATGAATAATGCAGGGACATTCTGTCAAATGTCCTCCCAGTGTTGCTAGTTTGCCAGAAGGAGAACACGGTTCTCCTTCTGGAGATGTAGTAATTAGTAATGTAGTAATCAATGGATTACTACATTAATCCACTGAGTCGTGTTCCTGATGATGATTTTAAATTTTTAAACTTCCATGAAGTTTAGTGATGCCCTATGAACTCACAAATGTTCCTTCAATGAAATAGGTAATTGGAACTAGAAGGAACTATGGACAAAGGAACAAAAACACCACAACAGTGGTTATGAATAAAACAGGATTTTACTTTTTAATGGACTCTTTTTTTCTTTATTAGAAGCACATCACAAAATTCACCACTCACCTGCCAAGCTAGTGACCCACTAAATATGTTGAACTGGATTCACTGATCTGATTTCAGTAAGGCTGTAAGGATTTCTCATTTGCTAGTTATCTTTCAGTTAAATATGGTTTTGGACAGTGCAGCTCTGTCTGGTCAGCAGGGATAGAAAGGAATAAGCAGCTATTATTATCCTACTTTATGTCTCTGGCAGTGTAGTAGTGTCATTCAGCGGCCGGCAGTGGAAGCCAGGGGACCGGTTAGGACTGCTGGCTCTGTGAGGTGCTTCATCTCGGGGCTGAGGCCGCGTCCTCTAACTGAACCACAGCCATTTGGATGGAGAAGTGCTGAGGCAGCAGACTTAGCCCATTACACTGGGTGGAGTTCCCATACGATACTATATGTCTTAAAACAAGAGGTGGCAGTCGTCTATGAGCCAGTTTTTGACTTTATTATCATGCAGTCAGCGTGCCAAAGCTCCAGTTCACACATCAGTTTTGTTTTATTCCACACTTGTTTCTCAGCGGCAATAATTAGCTCCACCATCTGTGATCAATTTGTACAATTTATGAGTTGGATTTTAGTCTGTGTTTTAAAAGCAGCATGTGTATGTGTTTCACTGTGTCATATGAGGTGTTGGCAAACAGACTGAGCTTCGGGATTCCTCAGATTCCTTTTGGTAGGAGCCAGTGATAAGAGGAAATGCGAGGTAAGAGGAGGCCCTTGTGTTCTGACAGGAGTTTGCCTCATTGATGGATTGAAGTGAATATTTGAACACCAGACAGACATAAAGGAGCAAATGGCTTTTATGACCAGCATGATTTATCCACTGAACAAGCTTTGTCAAGCTTCACCGACTGAATTTATGGCACCTGACACACGAAACGGGCTATCAGCACTGAGTTTGGCTGCTAGGCAGAGGCTCACGGTGCTTTCACACAAAGGAAGCATGAAATATTCGCATTATTTTTGAAGGTTTCTATATATTAGGGAGGAACTGGGTGTCCTTTTCCAAGATGTTTCACAAAGCCATTCACTTTTCCCTTACCTGGAATTCTGCTGTCTGGGAAGAGCACTGGCTCTCTGCTGAAAAAAAGAGGAGAAGTGGTCGTACATTTTCACTCTTAGTTGAACTTTGTCATTGTCCATTAGCACTGCATTAGCATCTGAGAGAAGTGTCAGTGTAGATCTGCTGTACTGGAAGATTTTAACAACTTGAATGAAATATTAATGTATAAGATACAACTTTAAATTACTATGAATAGATTTGTGTTTTTTCACAGCACAATGTTTAACAATAAAAAATATAAGAAAGTAATTAGAGCTTTGTATATCTGAAACTAAAACACTGATTTGCCCTGGATACTAGTTCAGCAGATTAGCTTTAATAAGAAGAATATAAATAAAATTAAAACATGGGCTATAGCAAAGTCTAGTTCTAAGTAAACATCTACATGTAGGGATTTTATGTGTGTGTGCTGCTGTGTTAAACACTGATCACCTGTCAGCTTCAGTGACACTAAGCTCTTAGTCCCATGTTTGATTGAGAGTCCGACTGTGATTAAAAGGGAATTTCCACTAGTGGAGCCACAACATGATCAAGAGCAGATCTGTGTTCAGGGAGAGCAGGCTCATACACAATTCACCCACGTGCACATGTTAGGTTCAGGTGTGGTTTTCTTTAGCTATGAATTAAGCCACTGCACTGCCTAGAATGGACATCTAGAATGGAATCTGATGAGACTGGAGAGGTAGGGTACATCCCAAAGAACAATTCACTACATTCTGGTCCTGATCTGGATCAACATCCAGACCCAGGATTTTTTTAATCTTGACTAACTATCAAACTAATAATATCAGTGTGACTCCAAATGCCAGCAGTAGGTTTTTCAGGGCTCATATTATGGTGTCACACTATCATGGGGCATGGGGACACCGAGCTGCCTTCACAGAGGTTTGCACTGTGTGAGTGCTAGTCTAGTTTCTACAATATTTTTTATTTTAAAAATGTTGTATTTTTTATTACTATACTTACTCTGTCCTTTTGTACTTGCCGTATGTGGCCTGTTTGTTCTTGTGCTGTTGAAACATCTAATTTTCCCCTGGGGTTATGTTATCGTATCTTACAAGCCAGATCTTGAGCTTCACCTCACCATTACCCGAGCACACAACACAATTTTAAGCTTGTCATCGAATGTTTCCCACTAAAAAGTAGTCCCTGACTGGTCTGGTTGTGTCTACAGACTTGTACCTTTGACATTTTATCAGAAGAACCAGTTTTTTTCTGATACAGTTGTTCATTTGTGGACAAACTTTTATTCTGGTGTGTTAGAGTTAGTGTTTTCTTCACTTACCTACAGCGCAAAGAAATGATGAGGTCAGCCCTGTATGTTACAACCTCAGCATTATTAAAATTCACGATTCATATTGTTTACAGGTTCCTGCAATATAAAAGGGGACAGTTGTAGTAGTTGACTCTCACTTCTGGAATCCATGGATGCTCGGAATAGCTCCTCCTACTGTATTTCTCAAAATGACTACAAAGTGGTTGGTTTTCCTTGCAGGAGGTTACCACAGGCTCAGTGTCACCTCTCTGTAACCCGACCCTGTGCAGCACTAAAATACAGCCTGTAACTGGGGTGAAACAGAAACAGACACGCCAGCAGTGACACAGGGAGGCCAGCAGTGTTTTCACATGTTTGTAACCATGTCTAGTTCTTTGTGCGAGTGGTCTTTGAGATCAGAGAACTGTCTGTCAAGTGGACACTAAATCGGGTGTGTGGGGGGTGGGGGTGGGAGAGGAGATGGAGGGTTTCCGATGGATACCACTCCCTCGCCACGCGTGAACTGATGTGAATTTAGGTGGCAGGCGGCTGTAACCCCTGGGAAAGGATCTATAGGGGGAAAAGGGACAGAGAGGACTGAAAAATGGGATTGGCCTTTAACCCTCAGAGTCGGTAATGTGATCCTGGTATCTCTATTGTGGCGAGAGAGGGGTGGGGAGGAGGTCACCAGGGGAAAGGGAAGGTAGCAGCCACGCCACACTGCTGATTAGAACTTCCTGGGGTCAGTCACAGTGCTGCGGCTTGGAAACATACAAATTTAACTGCACACACAGATGCACATTTCAGCCAGAACACTGAAACACGTATACAAACTTAAAACCATAGGATCCTGTAGTAAAAATAATATACTGTATACCACATTTCTGCAGACAAAGATGCTGTAATCTAGAGACATTTGCACAAATAGAAAAAAATAATATAAAATAAAAAACAAGCAAAACCAAAACAGCTTGGTAAGAATTTTTTTAAACGAACATAAAAACCAGGCCAGTTTGAACATAGCTAGAAAACTTTAGAAAATCAAGTAAAGGTTCTGGCAACTAGATCAGCTAAATTTGAAAGTTAACAAGACATGACTTCTTCTACTGCTCTACACCTGATGGAGAGGTTCATAGCACCTACATTCATGTGGGAATCACCAGTGCAGCTACTGGCACAGCTGGACGGAAACCTAAGTCTCTGCTGTGGCAGCTGAGTGTTTTGCCCCAGGAGCACTTGGCAGTAAACCTGAAAGCATTCCCACAGATAAAAAGAGACTCACTCAGCTTGTCTGAAGCACCTTCCAGAATCAGGTGACATTTTTCAATTCCTAGTGCAGCAGCCTGCCTTAAAGTGACAATATGTAACTTTATTCAAATACTTTTGATGCAGGAATCTGCTCCAAAACGCGTCTTAACGTGGAGAGGTGGTGTCGAAGCCTCCTGTGCCCCAGACTCATTGACCAGCACTGGCAGCAGTGCAGAGATGTTAGCTTCTAAAGGGTTTTGAGCAGGATTGACCTCTCTGACCAATCAGAGCTCTTCAATTATTTCTTCTTGATCATTAGGTTTTGTTGCATTGTCATTTCATGATGACAAATATCTAAAGAGCTGGACAGAGCTTGGCAGAGTGTAGCAGGTCATAGTGGAGCAGAGTGGGTTTATTGCTAGTGCTATCTCAAGTTACATACTGTAGCTTTAAGGCCAGCCAGATTTTAAGTTTATATCACAAAGATAGTTTTGGCAGTGACTAGCCCTTAACCAGTTTATTAAACAAAAAGAAAAATAAGGTATTTACAATTTTGTCTTGTGTTGCTGAAGTATTCTGATGAATTAGTGTTGCACTGCCATAATGTAGGGTAAGAAGAGATAATTGTCAAATCAGCAGAGGCAGAGATATCATGACTGTTGGTACCTAGTGTAGGTCACACTCCAAAAGCACTGGATCCTACATTTTCCACTTCTCAGATGCTGCGTGGTTCTCTATGTGATGACTGCACTGTGTTGAATAGGTCACCACATAATTCAGCATTACATATTTCACCACGTCTGAATAGTGGTGAACACGATGGGTGAGTTGTACGCTCTGGTCTGAGTTCTGCCTATCAAACAGTGTCGGAGAGATCAAATGTGGAAGATGTCACTGCCACTTTGTTCTCTAACCTGCCAACACACGCATGGCACACTCCACATATCGTTTATTTTACCTGTTGACATTTGTTTTTCCATTAACATTTCAAGAAAATATGAAAATAAGAGGAAGCCTATCTGCAAAAAACTGATCAAATTGATATCAAGAAACATGCAAAACCGCCTGGGTTTCTTGCATCATCACTAACCTATAAGGATCTGAATAGCGGCGAGGAGGAGGAAGTGATTTATGGCTTTGGATACACATCTCTCTTCTTTTCTTCTTCCTTGGCTCTGTACAAATGTCCATAAGCCTCTTGTAACCCTGTTTTCTGTCATTAAAAGCAATGAGAAAATCTGATGTTGAGGTGAGGGAGGTTTACGTCTTTCTGTTGCAGTTTCACATCCATTGTAAAATGTCTTGAAATCAGATGACTAAGAAGGAAAAAAGATGATGTTTAGGCTCTGTAGACAAACCAGACTACAGTCCAACAGCTCTTCCTGAAGATTAATTTATGTTCCTCGTCTTGTCACTCCTCTGCTAGGAAACAACTCGATCAGGTTTTACTAGTCTGAGAGAGGTTGGCTCACAGTGGCAGAAACATGGCTCTACAGTGATTTATTGTTTAATTGAGCTGACTTGTTAAAGTTAGCATAATTCATGGCACAAAAAAACTTGGTCACCAGCCAAACTCTGGGTTGTGTAACACCACAGGTTTAGAAGCAAACTGCCATATCTGAGTGTGTTAGGCCAAACAGGGCTCTGTTTTCTGATGACATCTTTGCATTAGAAGCTCAGTCTGACTGTGCTGAAACGCTGTGAAAGAAGACCACTGAGCGGTTTGTGCAGCAGCTTGTAGGAGAAGGAGAAAGTGATTGTGTGTGTGTCTGGCAGTTTGGAATTTCCTGAAGGAGTTTCCTCCTACGGTCAGAGCGGAACCACCCTGGGCCCCTCAGCGGTCCAACCCACAGACTGACCCGGTACTGCTCCCAGAGAGAAACAGAGACATGGCAGCAGTGTGGAGCCACCTTGGATATGAAGGTGTATGAACATAAAGGAGCATAGATAATGATGGGGCCAAATAGTGGAGTAGGTTGTTATTAAGGCAGGAACATGTGGTCTTGTAAATCCAAGGCAATATCTGCTTCCGGCTCTAGGAAGCTTTCCATCGGTCTCAGAGTCTGTTTGATTCTGTGTTGCCCATATTTACATACTGTGCTTGATGGATGAGTGTATCTTTAGCACCTTACAGTAATTTGTTGATCATGGTCCACCACAGAAATAGTTGGGTAGCACCGCAGGTTGAGGGCCGGAATTCCTGTGCTATCAGCCAGCGCAGGGCCTGACGAGAGAAGCCTTCCAGAAGAGGAGGAAAGAGAAAGGGGGGAGGGAGGGAGGAAGGGCCTTGACGAGGTGAGGGAGAGAAGGGTGAGTTATGTCAGCCTGTGTCTTTACCCCCCAGACCCAGCTGGGCTTCATTACCTAGAATTCTCCCCTGAGCAGCTCTGGGGAACATGGCTGCCGGATTGTAAAGATGTACCAAGGCTTTTCAGGAGAAGAGGAGAGGATGTGGCCAGGTGCTCAGACCATAGTGCCTGGGTCAGACTGGAACCTCTGCTCCTCCTAATGTAACTACATCTTTATAAATGCTGCTCTCTTCTGTTTTGAGTTTTAGGCTGTAATGTTAAGACTTTGACAAAGAGAGTCAGAAAATCAGTCTTCCAAATGTTGTTTAGTTCCTAAAGACATTTTTGAACTCCAGTGGTTGGATAGTGGTGTATAGAGGCACAAAGTCCATGTTGGGAGTAGACTGGGGTGAATGGTTAGGTGCACGCAGCACAGGACTTTCCCTCAGGAGACCCAAATTCAATTCTAGTGTTTGGCTTGTGCTTTTTCAAGAGTTTTTCTTCCTCAAAGTAGCATGGTTTTGTTCCTAAACGTGACCAAGTCATTTTTCCCTAATCATAACCAAGTGTTGGTTGTGTGGCAAAATGTAAAGAAACCGTGACAGTTTCATAATTTTAACTTCATACCTATAACAGTTTCCAAGATGATGGAGTTCAAGTAGCTCGCTGCTAGCTAGCCGTCCATTATATGATTATGGCTGTTTCCATGATGACAATGATGACATGACGTCCGTAAAGCCTGGTAGTGCAATATACAGTACATTGTGGTTAGTCTTGATGGAAATGTTGCAATTCCTCCTCTGACCATAGGGGCACAATTTAATGATGCTGTACTCTCCTATGGGTCACATGAGAAGGAAGGGACAACCAACTGTATGGGTTGTATAGGTTGGATGACTTTTTGGTGCACACACCGGTGATATTACCAGTAATGACGTGGGGCTCAGTGTCTTCCCCCAGGAATCTTTGACATGAGACTGGAAAAGCTGAGCATTGAACGTCAACCCTATGGTTAGGGAACAACCCATTCTACCTCCTGAGCCGCAGTTTCTCCACAAAATGTCAAGAGAATGTAAATATAAAAAGTTTCAGGATTTGGACAGAGATCAACAGTGCTATTCTGGTAGGTGGAGGCTTATTCCACATCTTTCAAACAGAATCAGTATTTCTGAACAGGCAGTTTTATCCTCATTGAGGCTGGTACAGTATGTGAGTAATACTGAATGTTCTAAAATAAGGAGGTAATTCTGGAAAATTTTTGTGTGTCAGTGTTGATTTTTAAAACTCGAAATTTGAATTTATGTGTGTCAATCTGAGACACCAACTGATAAATATAGTCTACTGGAGATGATGTCACACTCTGCAGAAACACCCCTCTGCTGTCTCTGGTCTTTACTGTGAGCGAGAGCAGAGGGAGAGAACAGGAGCGGAGAGACTGAGAATGACAGGAAAGACAGGAAGGAAGGAAAAGAAAGGAGGAAAGTGAGTGAGGGACAGAGGGGTAGCTCTGAGGGAATTGTTGAGATTTTTAATGTCTCAGCTAGAGTGTGTGCATGTCCTGTAGTGGTTTGTTTATAAATCAGTGAGTCGGGCAGTGTGTGTCTTGCAGGATCGGTGTTTCCTGCAGTGTAATCTGAGTCTCTGGTGGAATGTGTGAACCACATCCGACTCCACTCCACTCGAGCCCCTGACTCACTCAGTATCCCACTGTAAACAACTCAGGTCTGCCAGGGTTTCTGGAACGGGACAGGTAGAGTCACGAAACCCCCAAACATAACAAAGTACAGGAAATGCTTCAAAATAAAAGCACATTGGGATGCAGAGTCAGCAAAAGTCGGTTCTGTGACTTTCATTCAGGGTTTTCTGCGGTGAACCTCCACCTCTGTTACTTTGTCACAGGGAGTGTGTCTGGTTTGAACTAAGAGGTTAATTATACAGTGACCTCTCTAATGTCTTTCTCTCGCTCGTTATCTTGATAGGGTAATTAATTCTAGTGCTGCTCTCTTCAGTTGCCCCAATCTTCACACACTCATAAGTCTCTCTTTCCCACACACATGCACACACAGACTTTCGAACCCTCCTGAACTCAAGAGCCCCCACATTCCTGTAACATTAAAGCTGCTCCGTTGCATTACTTTTCCTCTCTCACTCTCTCTCTCTTGCTCAATTTCTTTCTCCTTCTCCTCGTTGTCGGAGTTTTGCTCATCTGTCATTTTCTACTCCCTCCCTCTTCCCACTTCACTGCTTTGCTTGACCCATATGATAAGAGGAAAACTCACAAAATGCAGAAACTCCAAGAAAGGTCCTGCTAACTACAGTTTGCCATTAATTCCATCAGTTACATTAAAGCCGTCCTCGCCAACTACTGCAATCACAAATGTGGCAACTTTGTAAAAACTAAAAATAAAGGGGTGGTAAACACGTTTTGTGAGCAAGACAACAGGAGCACACCTGTATTGTTGCTGATCCTTTCAAAATAAAACCATGAGTGTGTGCACTGGTAGTTACTGGAAAATCAGTCAGGAAACCGTTGCTGTTACAAACAAACACAAACAATTTTGGTATTAATTTTACCAGCGTCATTTGTTTCCTTTATTGAAGAAGATTGGCTAACGTGGGGATTTGTTTAAACTTCATCATCTGATTAGCTGACTACCTGTGGTTCTTGCCCCATCTGACCTACAGTATGTATATTTAGTAAGGTTTCATTTTATCATAGCATAGAAGGAAAGGCCACATCACTGGACTTAAAACCTATCAATAATATAGCATAGTTTTCCTTTTAGTTAAAGTACAGATCAGAAAAAAAGCTGTCATCATCATTATTATTATAGGGAGCCAGGATTCAGAGGTCGGAAACATTCAACTTTAACAGCAGCTGATTTGGAAATGACCTTGCAATCATCACCATAGCAACAGGCCATTTATATTTGTATTAATATTTGAGAGAACGTCACCAGTCATACAGACAACGTCCCCCGTGGTTTTATTTGCTTCTAATATTCAGTAAGCATGTATGAACAGGTGATGTGTGGAAACGATCATTTATACACTGATGAATGTTTTGTATGAAAAATCCTGATCTGTAAATTAAGTGGTGATCACATCTGTCAGAACAATGCAGTGCTGTAAAAATGTCTATATTTCCCAGCGAAAAGATATGAAGTATAAAGCATAAAAAGGAAACACCAAAGTAAAAATTCTGCTTTAAATACATGTTTGTTGAAATGGGTTAAGTGACTTTCCACTACTGCTCGACTCTCCCGTCCCTACCTCTTTTGGACAGGGCATCCACTTCCTCTGAGTGGCAGACAGCTCACTGTTTTTCTCCCGGCCTTATCACTCTATCACCAGCCAGTAGTCATAGAAAGAGAGAGTTAGTGTGAGAGAGCGAGGGAGTGATTTTTTTTTACTCTCTCTCTCTCCTACACGCTCTCAAGTCTGGCTCTCCCTGTTTGGGCACGATGAGAACGGCAGATTACTGGTGCTGATAAGATGAGGAATGCTGCTCAGAGAGGAAGCGCCGTTCTGGGGGAGATGTTGCCTATAGAAGACTGTTCCCTCATCGTCTGCATATATCATCCAACACCCCCTCAATACCAACAACGACCTTTCTCCTGTCCTTCTTTCTTCCTCCATGCCACAGTGGCAGGATGTACAAGAAGGGAAGGGAGTAAGGATTGAAATTTGCTGACCCAGGACCAGTGGGCATGCCCATTCAAGCCTCCTCCTTTGTCCTGCTTGCC
>NW_018127933.1:1311869-1321380 GCF_001952655.1 Monopterus albus
CCTGCTGTTTTTACTTCATGTCTGTTCAATAATGAGACACCGTGTAGCAGAATCACTGCAGAACTATCTGAACAGTTTTCACTGGAACTGATTTCTACAGAAGATTACTCAGAACAGCCAGAATCCACTGATTCCAGAAAAGATGTTACATTTAAATTTTAGGGAGGAGTGTGTTTACACTTTTTGATTGTGACGCTTTAATAGATAATTCACTTTTAATACCCCTTGGTTTTATAGTTGCAGGGTGAACAGTGTTAAATCGTGAAGTGATGACCCAGACTGACATCCTGGTTCAACTGTGACCTACCATACGTAGCATCCTAGGGGTTTCCTGTACACTAGGGGATTACACCAGGTGCACTCACTTTTGGTTTTACCATCAAATCTAATGATTAACACCATCTGTCCGTGCTGGACTAGTTGTTAGACTTCACAGTATGTTGGTATGTACGGTGTTAAGCAGAATAACATTGTACACACCAATTTATGGTGTGTCCTACAAGCAAAGCACAAGGTGGAGGTGCGTTGCATATGTGATATTAATTTTACATGATGTGATATAAAAATCAGTTTCTTGCTTATGATCTCATTAGCATTCAGTAGGCATGACTTCTATCTCATACAGTTTAATCATCATGCACTTGTTTTACAGTTGTGAGTGGGCTTTGGTTAAATACTCACGCCACAGTCTGTCAAATTATTACAGCACGTGCCCTGATAAATGATATCTGAAAACAGAACACACTCATTTTAGACAGTGAGAAGCTGCACCTTTTGTTCTTTGGGTTGGAGAGCTTTGATTTTAACCCTACTGTACTTTACACTTCTAAATGAGCAGTTTCCCTGTTTTGCCACATGCACTCTTTGTACTAATTGTGTCTTGCAGTTTTAGCTGTGTTTTTCTTTCTCCAACTAACTGAGAACACAAGGAGCTATTCAGCAATCATCACCTGTACCTTAACACTGAGGCCCTTCAGTGCTTTACTGAGACTACACAACAATTAAGATAAGACTGGATGACATTTTCCTCTCCCTCTCTGTCTCTCTCACTCCATCTCTCTCTTTGTTTTTGTTACATGATTGTGAAGGCTGTTCTTTAAAGATTGTGTAAAGAAGGGGACTGATGTCCACCAGTGATGTGTCCTGACATATGAAACATCCAGAGGCTGCACTGCACATGGTGCTACCTCATCCAAACTTTATCATACAAACATGCAAACAGACTAAACATACCTTGACTTTTCACTAGAAATGGCTTAGCTGCTCACTTTCAGTGGAAGTGGACCCTCTCAGTCTGTAACTTTCTGCTGACTCCAGGAATTATGATCTGTTTCCCGTCCACAGGAATAATAGAATACAGGAGGTGGGGTGGGGGGGGTCGGCGAGAGCTCTGTGGAACAGTAGTGAGGAGTCCAGCTCCACTGTGGTTACACTGTGTGTGTCTGCAAATGCGTTTATATCCAGATGTGCGATATTTTCCTCTTCATTTCCATAGACTTCACACATTAAAAGATTGTCCTTGGACGTGGACAAATACACACAAGCACAAATTAAACCTCGATTACTGGCTATAAATCAACAGCTTCCTCCTGTTATCTTGACAGTAAACGCCCCACATGTGTTACCACGCAGCAGGCTGTGGATCTCTCTACAAAGCGCTGGCGGAGACTCTGGGCACTTAACACTATCAGCAGTCACATCCAGCTTCTCGAGTGTGTTTGGAGTGTGTGTGGAGTGTGTCCTCAGCCACGTAAATATTTATCACAGGCTCCCCCAGGAATTTTAATGAGCACTGATGGAGAGCAATCAGCACAGCAGAGCGCAGAGGATGATGCGCATTGTCAGTCTGGGATGTGAGGTATAGACTTTTTAATATCACAAGTGACTTCTAGTGTTTTTCTGTGGAGATTCACACTTTGCTACTTTTCCTTTAATTGTTTCCTGTTGTTTTTCTTTTGGTGTGCGGTGTCGTTTTGCTAATCGAGATGTTTACTCCACTAAGTTTTTAGGCTGTCTTATATGTCTGTTTCTCTGCGTGTGTGTGTGTGTGTGCATGTTCATGAGTGTAGCGTACATGCTCATCAGGGTGACAGGGCCACCCGTTAGAGGTCACTAAACACATTGTGTGCAGGCCAAGCTGCATGAGGAGTCAGGGAAGGAAACCTGAGCTATAACTCACACTGCTCTCTCTCCCCCTGACACACAGAGAGACGCACACACTGGACCTGACCTGTGACACCTGGCTGGGAGTGGCTAATAACTGTCTTGGATTCCTACAGACAAAGCAGCTGTTTAAGTTTACTTCAGTGATGCTTCATTAGCTTGATTTAAAAAAAATGAATAAATGAGAATTGAAAATCACTGAATTGTGCTGCCAAAGAATTATCTTTAAGCTAACTCACCAAACTTCATTCTGTCACTAGAGCCACATCCCAGGATTTCTTTTATATTTATGCAATATTTCTATTTGCAGCCATGATGGAATGCTTACATTTCCATATGGTGTAAATGGCTTATAGAGTCGGAGCAAACCGATGCATGATACACTGTATATGATACTTTCATACAGAACAGCGTTCCTTTAAAGGTGTTTCCTATATTAAAGCTGCTCAAGGGGAAGCTGCATTTTAAGGGGTTAAAAAACTACACATTCTAACAGGATTTATGGTAAATTGGAAGTCTCCCTCAGTTCAGTGAGCTTTGTTATCAAAATACACATAATGTGGACATACTGCCAAGGCATCCATTTGAACATAAATACAAATGGAATATGACAAGTAATAAAATACAGTTCACTGTAAATCAACCAGTTCAGCACATTTCTCTGGGTAACTTCTGGCTGTTTCAATATGGGTCCATGTTTCCAATTTATGTTTGTTTTAGTAGTAAGAAATATGAATTTCATTTGTGTTGCAAAAGCATAGGCATTTAGAGAATAATGATTAAAGGGGAAAACACAGACAGTAAAAAAATGTTTTTACAATACAACACAGCTGGTTGATGTGAGAAAAGAACAGAAGATATTAACATTTAATATAGCATACTGTGTGTATGGGTGGCATGGTGGCACAGTGATTAGTGCTGTCGCCTCACAGCGAGAAGGTTCAAGCCCCAGCCGACCCGGGGCCTTTCTGTGTGGAGTCTGCATGTTCTCCCTGTGCCTGCGTGGGTTCTCTCCGGGTACTCCGGTTTCCTCCCACAGTCCAAAGACATGCAGCTTAGGTTGACTGGCAACTCGAAATTGCCCGTAGGAGTTGAGTGTTTGTCTGTGGTTGTCTACATGTCATGTGATAGACTGGTGACCTGTCCAGAGTGGCCCGGGCCTCTCACCCAATGTCAGCTGGGATTGGCTCCAATCCCCAGCGACCCAGGGATAAGTGGTATAATGAATGGATGGATACTGTGTGTACTGTCCTACGTAGTGGTGCTCAGCCTTTCTTGCTTGACTTTTGTTTTAGAGACGACTCATAGGTTTCATATGTGTAATGTGTCCTCAGCTGGTGTTGCTTCAAATCAAATCAAGTTTATTTATATAGCGTTCTTTAAAACCTCATGGTTACAAAGTGCTTTACAAAACAAACAAAAGCAAATTAAAAACAGGTCAACAATATGACATAAATAAGAACAGTTGAAGTGCACAAACATTTAACACAAATGAGATTAATTTACTCAAAATAAACCAGATCACTCTAAGAACTAGGTCCTTCAACTCTGTCTCAAATGCTAGTGTGAAAACGTGTGTCTTCAATAAAGATTTAAAAGATTCCAAACTGGAATTCTAATATCTTGTGAAAGGCTGTTCCACAGTCTTGGACCAGCTATTGCGAAAGCAAGATCACCTGTGAGCTTGAAATTGGATCTTGGCACCTCCAGCAGTGACTGATTAAAAAATCTAAGTGAAATGCTTGGACAATAGGGGTGAAACAGCTCAGTTATATATGAGTGTGCCAATCCATTTAGTGTTTTAAAAAATAAAAAAGAGAAGTTTAATATCAAATCTAAGTTGCATGGGGAGCCAGTGCAGTGTAAGGGAAATGTGGTCTCTTTTTCGTGTATTAGCTAGGAGGCCGCATTCTGGACTAGCTGGAGTCGATGAGATGATTTGCTGACTCCTGCATAAGTCATGTACAGATAGAAGAGGTTTCACCCTTGCTAAGAGTCTTAGCTGGAAAAAGCTTGCTTTGACGACAGTACCGATTTGCTTTTCTAACTTAATTCATCATCCAGTAACACCCCAAGGTTTTTTCACGCGAGTTCTTGCTTGTCCTGGCAGACTGAGAAGTAAGCAACTGAATCCAGTCCAGTCCTGTTCCATTATTTGTTAATAGTCATGAAAGTAACAAATTACTAACAAGTTCAATCTTGGAAAAAAGCAAAAATTTGGGGAAGTTGTAAAGGACGAAACATGTCTTGTTCTTTTTTGTCTTAAATATCATCCCACAGCCCCTGAGGTTTGTTTTGCGCTCCCTGGAGGGCCCTGTCCCCCCAGGTTGAGAAAGACTGTTCAGTCAAATTCTGATTTACCTTATTTGCATGTCTGTTGTTGCCAAAGCAGGTTTTAACAGTTCCACAGCATACTGTAAGTATTGTAATTCATCATTTTTACAGAGAAGACAACCAGTGGCATGCACTTCACCACAAGAGTCTCTGATTTCATGCCTCCCTCATCACTTCTGTCCTGCTAAAACTGGGAGCCTTTGTACTTTAAAGGAAGTGATAAGTTGGGGCGATGCTGGTAGAGGGGCATTAGAAATTGACCGGTGACAGATTTGGGGCTCTGGGTCTGAGCAAATGGGAGTGATGAAGCTTTCTCTCTCTTTTTGTTTCTTTTGGAAGAGTGTCCCCACCTGCACACACCTGGTCGCACAGCCAACGCAGCAGCCTCTGTGCTCCTGCAGACAGACAGCAGCAGTGGGAACTGCTTGTTCCTTTTCATGCCTGCTCCATGTCCCCATCGCTGCGCAAGAGCAGTTCATCCTGGGTATAAAAAGGATCAGGGTTGAGTTCTTCCATCCAGACCCCAGCAGGGTCAAAGGTCAGAACATCTGGGTCTGCTGGGGATGCAGAGACCGTGAGTTCCAGACTCTCACAGCGTTCTCTGCAGATTTTTCTGGTTTTCTTTGAAGTCTCTGTATTTGCAGCCTCATGTCCACTACTGTACAAATACCAGAGACACTACTGGGCTCCCAAAACCACATCATAGTCTCCCAGCATGCAAAAGAGGGAGAGTGAGTTGTTTTCTTGAGAACGTTTGAGCTGACTCCTGTAAGCAGGGGGATTCCAGTAAGAACGAAAATAAATACAATTTAGTTTAGTTTAGTGTTTTTTTTCTACCTGTCCTTAACCAAAACTGTTGTGGGTGTTTGTGTTTGTGTGTTCACACGCGGCTACATATTTGTGTGTGTGCGCCATTATGTGCTTGGGGCTCAGCCTCTGCGTGCTGTGTGATTTACAGACAGGTCTCACAGTGATACCAGAATTCCTTTGCGTTAAATGCCTGCTCTGAGTGCCTTTTATTGCCTGCCTGCTTTATGGACCATGATCACACTCCATTTGTCTCTCGCTTGTACATTTTTAAGGATTATTTTTTACAGCATATTAGAGTGGACAGTATCAGGAAACTGTGGAGGGATAGGCCATGAAGCTGCTGAGCTGATCTCGAAGCCAAGATGCTGCATGCGTTAGCACTCTTCTCCTTAAAGTGTGAGATTGTATTGTCAGAGATATGGCACTTACAGCCTCTTTTCAGCTAGATTTTGAACAAGCAAAATAATCTTTGTCTTGTTTAAAATAACAAGGTTTTCAGTTTTCTGTCCAGTACAAAAGTCCATGTCTTTTTCCCCCCAGATATAGACAAGAGATTCTAGGAACATCTTCTAACTTCACAGATTCATCCAACCACCAGTTATACCCGTTTGTCCCTGAGGGGTTGGAGCCTTTCTCCGCTGACAGTGAGGCGAGAGGTGAGAGAAACCATCATCGATCACAGGGCCGATCGCTCATGCTCACATGCACACCTATGAACATAGAGCTGCCCTTCAGTTCAGTTCCAGTTATTTCACCAGAATAATACAGTCACACTCAGTATTGGTGGAAAAAAATTCAACTGAGCTCAAGTGGCCAATCTGAGAAGCTTTAATATGTTTAATATGGCATATGAAAGAAGCTTACATCCAACCCAGTGGCCTCAGTAAAGCTGGGCAGTCTCCCGCTGACAGTGGCAGGTGTTGAGTCATTAGAGCAACATTAACACCCGGATTAGCATGAAACCTTTTTAGCTGAATCATCAAGTTATCCAGACGTTCTGGTTCACTGGTCCACGTCTGTGTCTGTAATGAATTAAGGTGCGGCTAATGGCAGAGCTGTGAATGAATTCAACAGTTTGAGTCAGTTGATATATGGATTTTAGATTTATTCTGAATTTCACCCACTGCGGTGAGGTGGTTTGTTACTGATTAATGCCGCAGTGCTGTCTGAATATCCCTGAGACTTACATCTCTAGCTGGCGTCTTCTCTGCGGCAACATCATGGGTGCTGTAGTATTTAGTGATGTTCAACACATAAAACTTTATTTCTCAAAAACAAAGACTAACACTGAGGTTTCTGCTGACAGTGACCTCACAGATCCAAATGTACAGTATGAAAAAATGCTTTAAAAGCGAGGATCAAACTGCAACTACATGATGATGATTATCATTGTGATCAACAGCTGAAAAGTATTTGTATTTGTCAGACTGTGGCGCTCGCTCACAGCCCTGCAACATGGTCTCAGATGTTTTCTTACATATATCCAGTGTTCACAAGATGAGCGACACATTTTCTTACAGCTGATTTTCAGTTTTCTTCTACCAGTTGTTGCTGTTGTTGCTGTTTCATATTTTCAGACATGGGCAGAGAGCTGCATTAAACAGGATGTACCAAAACATTGGGTTTGGTCCCAAATCAGATCCATATGAAGATTACATTGTGGCCCCATCTGTTAGTAGTTCATGTTGAATTATTCGCTACATGCTCTGTTTGGGGTGAGTTCACTTGGCCGCAGAACGCTCTTGTTAGCAGTTTGGGGGCAGCTTTTCTTCCACTGAGCTGCAGTCTGTACACGGATCTGTGAGACTGAGACTGTCACCTGCAGAAATCCCAGCTGAGAAAGACCAGGCGCTGGATTAAACTTCCTGGATGCTGAACTGTGTGGTTGGTGGCTAAGACGGCGAAGTTTGCAGTCAAGAGTCTGATTTCAACAGATGGTTTCCTGCCAAACTGAGATGGAGATTTCAGAGGCCAGGCATGATGATGATGATGATGATGGTGGTGGTACAAGGCACAGCCCTTCATTTTTCCTGATAGCACTAGTTATATTTGAAATGTGTATTATCAGTAACACTATATCAGTGCAGAAACGGGAAGTTTGCTGTTTTGGAATACCTTGAACTGAGCACTATCAAGTAAACAAAGCTATACATCCTACCAAGCATCTGACAGCCAACTTCTGGTATGTGACTTCTTGCTTGTCGCGCAAAGGATTGCAGTTCCCAACTCTCATTTCTGGTCAGCAAAAAGAGATATGAACTGGACTCTTACCAGTGTTGGAGTCACTAATACTGTTACATCAACCTTGATTCAGTTGAAACTGGCCCTCAGTATGTGATGTCACGAGTCCAACTTGGCTAATAAACATATATTGAGCACAGCGATCACAGGCTGTAGACAATATTCTGGTCATGTGTTCTTCTTGTGCAACACAGGGTGGTGACACACTGCCATTTCCAGACTTAAGATGCACAAAGGACGGTGCTGTTTGTATTGGTTGCCTTGCTAATCCACTGGTTAAACTGGGACAAGGTGACCTGCGTCAGCCTCTCACTGCAGCAGTTCAGCTGCACTGCTGACCTTCTCCCATGACAGCAGCTTCTGTTAGACAGAGATTCCTTTATATTGGTGTTAAGATGGAACTTCTTTATTGTGGATTTGCCCCTTTACACTGAACTAAAATCCCAGTGTATTTTTAACACAGATACCAGCATCCCGGTGTTTAATGTGACGCCCAGTGTAACGTGTACCTATGAATATAACACACACCGTAGAAACGTGCTGGTAATATTGATGCTTTCGAATCAACAGTGGTGACAAACAGAGTAGGGACATGCTTTGCTTCTCCTGCACATTTATACAGTCACAGATTCTGTTTCTTGTGAACGGCGCTATATCAACACATCATCAGAACTTCACACACCTCCACCCACAGCCCACAGAGTAAAGGATGATCAGTGCTGACCCCCGTGCCAGGTTGGTAGCTTTTATATAGAACAACGCGGTGATGAATCTGTGCTGGAAAGGGGCTTTGGTTTCACTTGTCACTTCATCCGTTGCATCCATAGGGTGCTACGTCACAGCTCAGAGTTTTTCATTCAGTTTAAACATACGTACAGATAGAAACTAAACAAAGAGGGAGCATACAAACTTCCACACATTTTTTATTTCCTGTTTTGTGGTATCTGCCTTTGACAGGCTCATATCAGATGGGGGATACACATTTTGCAGCAGGTTTAGCTGAACAGAAACTTACTGTACCTCAGAGAGGCTTCAGGGATTCGTGACGAGACCAGTTGGTGTTTCCTTTATGTCAGCTATGAAATGTTCTCCATTACAAACCTTACTCAATATAATTATGAAGCAAGTGAATTATTTAATGTAATTATGGAGCGAGTCGCCCTGTAATAATTACATTCAGCACCATGATAAATGATGTCTCATTGCTGTAGGTAATTAGTCTGAAAATGTTTCCAGTTATGGCTTCAGAGCCAAAATTGGATGTGAGTAATGTACAGGGCTGCTCACATGAGAAAGAGCTGTTTGTCCTCCTGTTACAGACGCAGTGAAAGTGAACTGTAGCTTTCATCTGCTGAGCTGCATGTAAACCACCTGAAGTTAAAAATAAAAAGACTGCTCATTGAACCAGGTTTTCAGCTCTGACCCAATAAAATCAAACTAAACAGTGTCAGAGACCGAATCAGCCTGTACTTGTTCCTTGTGTGTGTGTGTGTGTGTGTGTGTGTGTGTGTGCTGAATGTGTCTGCTTTTGTGTGTAATTGGGACAGTGTGATTAAGCACCGTGGAGCCTGTATGAAATGTGGGTCCCTGTTCTCTAAAAGGCTGAACTATGCCACTGCTGCTGTGAGCGTTCCTGTGTAATAAGATCACCCAGAAAAGACATTTTCAAGAGGTCCAGTGTTGGATGTAAACACAACTCTCTTCTTGCACTTCATGGCCCCTGGTGTGCTTTGGCCTGGGGTGTGTTAGGCACTGCAGTTTCAGTTCATCAAATCTTAATACTGACGCATATACTCGTTTCCTTCCAACTTTGTTGCTGCTGTTTGGGGAAGACTGTTTCCTCTTTGCATATGACAATGTCTCATGCACAGGGCACATCCTTAAAGGAATGGTTTTCCCAGGTTGTTGTAAAAGAACTTGACTTCCACTCTAAACTTGACTGGCCTGCTCAGACGCCTGACCT
>NW_018127933.1:1321401-1321874 GCF_001952655.1 Monopterus albus
GAATGCCGACTGCGAGCCAAGCCTTATCGCCAAACATCAGTAATGTTCTTGTGGCTGAATGGGAACTAATTCCTGCAGCCAGGTCCCAAAATGTGGTAGAAGGCCTAAAACCAAAGGAGAGCAGGCTCTTACAAAAGTAGGTTAACACTATAATCCTTCAGTTCTGGTTGATGTGGCCACACCTGGAGCAGAACGAGCTCAGAGTTCTGTTTTTCAGTCACATGAACTCATTCCATCATATTTGATCAAATCAAATCAAATTAAATTTTATTTGTATAGCACCAAATCACAACAGAAGTCATCTCAGGACACTTAGGCCTAGACCTTACTGTTATCATTATTATTACATAGGGGAAACCCAACAAATCCCCCTTCAGCAAGCACTTGGCGACAGTGGGGAGGAAAAACTCCCTTTAACAGAAGAAACCTCCGACAGACCCCAGCTCTTGGTGGGCGGCCTTCTGCCTCAACCG
>NW_018127933.1:1323290-1329736 GCF_001952655.1 Monopterus albus
ATTTTGGAAATAAATGGGAGATTGGATATTGGTCTATAATTAGCTAGGACACCTGGGTCAAGAGTAGGCTTTTTGAGTAGAGGTTTAATTACTGCAAGTTTAAAAGCCTGTGGAACATAACCTGTTAATAGAGAGAGGTTAATCAGATCTAGTATGGATGTGTTGATTAGGGGAAAGATGTCTTTGAGCAGCCTGGTCGGGATGGGGTCCAGGAGACATGTTGATGATTTAGATGAAGCGATCTCTTGAGACCAGCATGCAACAAAAATATATGCAACTAAACGCCCCAAAAATAGAGATCCAAATAGAAGTCGGAGGAAGAGAACCAAAGCTAGAAAGACAGGAAGCTTTAAAAACACAGAGGATGTACAGTCTTTTTTCTCTGTCTCTTTGGTGGTCCAAGGCCGGGTCTCGCTGGGTCTTGAAACCAGCACAAAACACAGCAGGGGGAATAGTGAGTTACAGGGTTGGGGGTGGGTGGGGGTCCTGGACTGGGGGTTACACCACCAGAGTCCCATAATTCATCATGCTCTGGCACCCACGGGGGCTGTCTGGACAGATCGGTGGTGGGGAGCCGGCGGGGGGGATTGATGACCAGCGAGACTCTGTGACCTCCGTTTTTCCCTGAGAGAAGAGCAACTGTGTGTCCTGCTGCAGGATTCTCCTCCTTGGGAGCGTCCGATCAGACATGACAGATGATTTGTTTTTCTTCCCCTCCCCCTTTCGCTCTCTCTCCCCTCCCTCTCTTCCTTCTAACAGGACTACCTACAAGGGGACAGCACCAAAGCTTATCAGAGGCTGGGTTGGAAACCGAAGGTGACGTTTGAGGTGCGTCACTCTGGTTTACAACACACCTGGTCAGGCACAAGCACAGATGTGGAACAATTAGCTGAAACAATTTATCCAAAGAAAAGATCATGTCGACAAATAAAACACTAAAATAAAGCAATTTAATAACAAATGGAGGTCAGGAAATGGATCTGTAGCTACAGTACATATGTAGAGAGCGGGTGGGGTTAACACACAATGTGGGCGGGAACATAAGCTGAAGGATGTGGCTTTACTGGCCTACTTTTTTATTAGGTTCAACCTAACATGTAGTGATAAACAGAGATGCACTGAGGGCCACAACAGAAAAGTAACAGCAGGCCAGTTTCTGCCTTCCATGTCTAAATGTGTCCATATTTTATTTGAACCTGCTCAGTGTTACATAGGAAGGACTATGAAAGTTCTTCCTTCACTGAAAAAGATTTTAAGCAAAACGTCACAGTGGAAGGTTTGAATAAAATATGCATCATAATAATGACAACATATCCAACATATTTTGAGCCACATAAAGAAAACCTGAATGTTGAATACTGTTAACATCCCCACACTGCACTATTTCTCTTATTTACCTGTATCTATTTACTTTTTGCTTATAGGTATTGGTATAACATGATATGTTCATTTACTGTGGTAGCTAAAAGTCTGGGTACATTGTTTAGGATTCTATTAACACGGTGCCTAATTTTCAGTACTGATAAACAAGATGTTATTTTTTGAGAAAAATACTTTTTTAATGAAACCTTTTGTTTCATTTACCAATAAAAATCACTATTTTAATATGTTAACAACAACCTTGTCTAAAGAAAGTAGCATTTGTTGCTGACTGCTGCAGCCAGTGTACCTCACTAAAACTGAGCTGTACATTTTTAATGACAGGACAACAAATAATTTCTGTTCCTTCACGATTCCTCAGTCATTTCATAAACACATGCATGGCTCAGTTTTAGCAACACTGACTGGCTGCATGTTTATGAGGATTCGTCAAGGAACTGAAATAATGTGTTTTCCTGTCATTAAAAATGCATATTATTCTAGTATAATATCCTAATGCACTTCCCCTGTGGTAAACTCACAAACAAGCTGCCTTCTTGTGTAAGTGAGTCCTGTTCCTCTGCAGGCGCTGGTGAAGGAGATGGTGGACGCAGACATCGAGCTCATGAGGAAAAACCCAAACGCCTGAGGCCGAATCAGTCCGAGCAGGACGCAGAGAGTTCAGCTCCAGTGTTCTGCCTCTGAGACCAACAGTGCAAGGAACATGTATTTTTTTACCTTTGTGACTTTTCCAAATCAAGTGATTGTGTCCTTTCTTATCTTAGATTAATTAAACCATCCATTGCCTTTGTTGGGGTTTTTTTCTAGTAATATTTTATTGATTTAATTGTATTATTGCAAATGCGATAACACTGCTTATATCATAATCTATAGAAATGGATTTAAGGGATTTTTTTGGTGGACGGAAGTAATTTCAAAGGCATGGTTGAGATTAATTCTTTCACGGGGTGATATGGAAGAATCTATAAAGCAGCAGAAGAATAAAGATTTTACCTTTTGACAGGAACATAGGAATTAATTATCTCATATTTATTAATGACTGGGATTTAAATCAACAAATGAATCATGTGGTACAATAAAGACTGGTGTTTTACATGTGCTGTTCTTTTTCATTTGCTTTTTGCTGATACACAAAACTGATAAAGAAGTTCGACAAGGGTCCAGGTGTGTGGCAGATAAATACTTGTGGGTCTGTTTCTGTTTGTGCGTTTTTGTTTCATCCCTCTAGGCCAACGAATCAAAACGCGAGGCATGGAAACTGTAAGCAAACCTTGATCCAGGTTTTAAATGCAGGTACGTTAAAATCAGGGTGTGTGTATCGGGTCTGTCCAGGTTGTGCACAGGTCGCTGGCTCAGCGCGCCCCGGGGTTTGTCTTTGGAGCACACTGCGCTCTTTCATTGGGCAGGAAGTGCGTTTTTCTCCGCTCTCAAACGCCTCTTGTTTGACCTGGCTCCAGATTTCGAGGGTGTAGACCTGGATCCGGGCAGGGTCTGGCCCTGAAGAAGGTTGCTGGGTTTATTAGCAACGACCATTGACACCTTTAGTCTTACAGAAGCCATTTAAACACACTGAGCTGTCTTCTTTCTCTAAAACAAGTAAGATGCCTCCACTTGCCTGCAGTGCCAGATGTCAAGAGTTAATTGAAATATTTTCCTCAAATAATCGTGATTTCCTAATTTTCCTCACTTGTTTTTTCCAAAAAAATACATACTTAATTCTGACTAAAACGTCGGAGAAAATGTAGATTTGACTTTTAATTCTGCTAAGCTCTCATTTTCTTTAGACTTTAAATATATCATTTGTCATAATAACATTTTAACCCTTCATCAGTGAAACGTCAGCTCCTGGGAATATTTGCGTATTCCAGTATTTTGGGGCCGTTACCAGAGGATGAGAAAGTAGTTCGATTCTTTAACTGAGTAAAATATAGTTACAAGTAAAAGTCTTGCATTCACAATCCTTCTAGACTAGTGTCTGCAAAATAGAAAGTGTTCATTATGCTGCAGAATGTTGAATGTTTCCTGTCAGTGTGTGATATGTTACAGAAGTGTTATTACTGATGCAGTATTTAATGTATAGCTGGTCAAGGTGGATCTTATTTTATCTGTGTTGTTAGGAAGTTATGTCTAAAGCGACATTTATGAACTTAAAAAAAAAACTGGAGTAGAAAAGAAATGTGATGGAGGTAAAATATAAAGCAAATAGAAACACTTAAGTGGCACAAGTAGGACTTAACAACAGTACTTCAGTGAATGTACTTCTTAAATCACTGGTGTTATTTACGTGGTGGAGCGGTTTGACACTGAACTTGTGAAGCCCTGGGGGTGTCCGAGGGGGGTGGGATCGCCTCTGTCTGTTTTTGAGGTCAACACCTACAGGACGTTTAATAGTCTCTCTGTGATCGTGCTGCACCGCGCCGCATCTGTGCGCACTCGAAATTGGAAGCAGATGTTGCTCTGAGGTTGTTTGGGCCCAGAAACGCACAGTGCGCCTGCAGCCTCACGCAGGTGCACCGCGCACCCCTCGGCAACAATTAGCCAACGCACGTGATTAGGTTTACTGCTGGCACACAACGAAACGTGAAGCTAATCAAGATTTGGACCACAACTGGAAAGAAAGAACAAAGGGTTCGTGCAGCTAAATAAACATTTTATGGGATTAAACGACTCTCACGGTCAAATTAAACTCAGGAGGTGGTCGCAGAAGAACTTGTCAGATAAGAATATTTGTGTTTTCTGTCAAATCTATTGGACAATGTGGACCTAAGGGGTAAATAACCTGATAGTAATCCTGCAGTGGGGAGCAGAAACGCTTCGGTTTTCTTCTACTGCAACAATAAAGTTGTATATTTAGGTTAATGCGTCTTAACTGATCACATTTTGATTTAATAATTTTTTTACCGTAAAAACTAAATTTCATCGTCAGAAAAGAGAGATTCAGAGGCAACACGTCTAAATAAAAGTGTTAAAGCAGCAGAGGTTTCATCATGTGAAACCTTCAACTGACCTGACCCAGGTTATATAAACAGGCATCGCTAACTAAATATTAAATAATATAAGGGAATATTAATTTGCCTTCTTTTCAGATGACACCGTTTTAATTGACATGCTGGAAATGTAAGTTGGCAAATTTGTAATGCATGGGAAATAGTGTTAACAGTATCCTTTGCTCTATTTTAGAAGTGTTGTCATAAATATACAAATACAACCTTGGCCTTACTAAAACATACATTTAGGGGTGAAATCACTGAGTTTTACACGAGAGATTAAAGTCAGGAAGATTCTAAGTATAAAATAACGTGTTCTTTAATACAACTTGCCAATAAAAGCTGTGGTAACGCGTAAAACAAATTGTCTCCAGTTAATTCATCAGCATTTAGTTTCACCTCCTTGGTGCTAAACCACGGGTGTCACTGCTCTGAAAGCTTTCATATGGAAACTGGATCAAGGATTTAGCTCAGCGGGACTTCACCGATGTTTACAGGACGTGAAAACACACCGAGCAGCTTGTGAGTTAGCTCTGCTCGGGTACTTTTCATTTTCATATAGAATCCACGTTATACTAACTTGATACAGTTTTGCAGGATGTTAGAAGAGAGACTGTAACTGTTTCTGAATTATCCTTTTAATTTCAATATAAAACATAATATATATGAATAAGAAAAAAGTCAAATATAAGAGACAAAACAATATAGACCTGTTGTCATTCAGCTCGCAGGAACAGTGCGTTAAGTTCAGTGGTGTCGCGGCGCCATGTACAGAAGAATTCAGCTTTTAAAAGACTCAGTGTCTGCGCAAAAAAAACCGGGTTTTCCTCACTGTATATGTCCCATGTGAACACGATGACGCTCCCAAAAGTGTTCAGCTGCTTTCTGGCTTGTCTTTTTCTCCGAATGCTGTGTGTGCGCGCCAGTCACTTCACACACACACACACAGCCCGGACTATCAGGTTACTGTACAACTGGCACTGACGCAGCCATGACTTAGTCGTCTTTCTCATCATGGTGTGAACTCTGCGCTGATACGTGTGATTTGTCAGGTATATTTTGACGTTAATTATCCGTGATACTGATCAGAACATGAAATACAGCATGGCGCAATAACCTAATAATCCCTTTAATGAGCCTTTTAATGCGCTCTAGTGCGCATTAAAAGCGTATTGGCAGCGTTTCCAGTGTGAAGAGCTGTTCTCTCCTCCTGTGGGAGTCTTCATTTCACCGCTACCGGCCTGTAAAATGCCACACAACAGCTCATCCAGCGGCCTGCACTCAGCCTCAGCCTGGGTGCTTTAGATAAGGCAGTGACAGACTGCACTGCAGCCTTCTCGCCGTCCTTTCCTAAAGTGCATTGTTGACATCCTCTCCATTGACCTCCATCACCTCCTCCTGTCTTGTCTTTCTAATGAAAAATGATTCGCAGCTCGCAGTGAAATTTCCTTCCTGACTCTCGAGGGTCGCATCAATCACAAAGAAGCAATAATCTCGTTTGTATCCTTTTTAGGCAGCTGTCTGTGCACGGGAGCTTTACATTGCAGATTGCAGGTAAATCTCGGGATAAACCACTGGTGGAAGGTCCAGCACTGGAGCCCACAGCGCCCTGTTTACGCTAATGGACTTGACCGACCTGACTGGTGCCCTGGGAAGTTGCACTGGAATTTTTAGTTTGACTCATTAAAATCTCATCTATACAGGCCTAAAACTGACAGACACGTTAAAGCCACCTATTCACCGCCTGCCCGGCCGTGCACAGACACACACTCACAGATTTGGTCCCAGAGGTATTACACTGTCTGCCATCAGTTCGCTCAGTGCCTGCAGGCTGCAGGATCAGAGCAGAGGCTCAGGCCAAGACGCTCTGGAGCGCAAATAAACAAAGAAGTCTCTGTTTTTTAGCATCCATGCACTGCAAAAATACCCTTATTGTTATTATTATATTTTCTTTCAAACATCGGCCTATGACCTATTTTACGGTTCCATAAGAAGGATTTCCACCTTATACATAATTCAGGGTTATTATTATTATTATGATCATTCCATTTAAAATAAAGACATTTAAATAGGCCTACA
>NW_018127933.1:1329826-1332711 GCF_001952655.1 Monopterus albus
TCCTCACGTCATCAAGGAAGTGCTGAAATAAATAAACATTTGACAGCAGCAACATTTCAGGTCCGTCACCAGGTTAGTGCTGCTGTAATTCTCGAGCCTTCAGGACACAAACCGAAAATCAGGCCGCAGAGTCTCCTTGAACCGGATCATATCCACCAGTCAACGGAGGCCTTTGGGACCTGCATCAGAACAGGCGCAGCTGCGGTTGCTAGTATCCAAACGCTCCCATCATTAACAAACAGCCAGACGGAAGCCTCCTCACTTTGTAATGACTGATTTGTTTTGCCAGTGAGTTCAAACCACACTGCTGAGCTGCTGCCACACGTGTGTTTATTTACTGCCTGCATTTACACTCCAACACTGAAAATATACACCCCGTAGGTTAGCCTGAAGCTTTTACTGTGGAAGTAAAATACATTTGCATTTAATCTGCTTCGCTTCTATCAGTCTGATACTTGAGGTCACCTTGGCTCCACAGCGTGGCCTGTAACCAGCAGCCCGGGAGCTTTGTAAAACAGTCCTTATTGAACCAAATAACCCCATGAATGATTTTCTGTTTATTAGTGGAAAAGTCCAATTTATGGTGAATTATTAGAAGATGTATATGCAGGTGGAACGCAGCTAAAACGAGATTTGCGAGTTAAAAAATATTGGCCATTTTCAGAGAATTTAGAAACTATAAATAAATGTCAAATATCCTGAATCTGAAATCGCCTACATTTTACCTCCTATCAGGTTTTTCTTCGGTATCTACTTATCAATTTATTTAGCATTACCAGTGCTAATAAATCACTCCAATTAAAATCAAACAGATGACACTTTATTAAACAAACAAAATGTAATGCCTTCAAAATAGTTTTAACAAATAAAACAAGATGAATAAAATAAGTCAGTATAGGCTATAAGGTCCCCTCTAGCTCTACACAAGAAATGGGACAATTAAAGGCAGCAATAAGAACTCTGGAAAAACGTGTACGTGTTTGGTCCTGGACATCCAACCACTCCATTTTCCTAAAAAATAAATTAGCTACTATATTAGGCTATAATTTACAGTCTGTTATAAAAGCAGGTATTTGAGCCATCGTTCTAAACAAGTCTCAAAGTGAGAGGGAAGAACACTTACGTGTTTTGGTGTTACACACGCCTCGACAACAATCTGTCCATTCGGAGTGTAAGAGACCAAAAGTACAAAAAGTATAGAAAATATATGTTAGAGTTGTTAATTTAAAAGACACGTTTGGCTTTCAGAACTTGCTGCAGTCATAAACAAAAGCTCCTGAGGTGCGGTAGATGGACTGGCCGGACGGGAAGGCCATCTGACAGCTATTATTCCCGTTGACCGGGGAGCCGTTCAGCCCGATTCGCTGGGACTCGAACATCTCCCGCACAGAGTGGAAGTTCTGCTGCTGCTGGTAACCCGGGCTCAAGTGACTCAGGTCCCCGTACCAGGACGCGAGCCGACCCTGGTGCGCGTGGTGGCCTTCCTGGCCCGCCTGGCTCAGGTTGCCATGCCCGAGCGGGGACGCGGTGGTCGTTGTGATGCAATAGTCGGGCAGAGCCTCCTCTACCGTGGTGGACGGTGCCAGGTGGCCGCCGGATGACCTGTCCCCCGCGTACAGACTCATGGCTTGCATGTTGCAGTGATAGGTCGCGTTGGAGTTCGTGGAGATGACGTTCTGGTTGCAGGTCGTCGAGCTGTAACCGGATGTCTGGTTGGGGGAATAGGTGAGTGACAGTGAAGGGGTGATACCTGTCCGAGAGGAGGCGATGAGAGGCGGGGAGAGCTCGGCCTGCGGAGACCCCCGCAGGGAGGTCATTATATTATCCACGCTGAAGCCCTGCACCGGGGCCTGGCCGTGGTGCTGATGCTCGGGTCCGTCCATGCTAAGGGAGCGGGTGGACGGCACGCTGTGCGGACTTCCCGCTGACAAGCTGCTGCTGCTGTCAGGACTCTCGATCTTGGGTACGGCGTTCAGGGTTGGAGACTCGGCCTGCGGCGGGGTGGAGGTCCCGTTCTCAGTCTTTATATCCTGGATTCGCACCGGCTGGGAGCTCTGCACGGGCGGGTCCTGCTCCTGGCCCGGGGTGCGAGAACAGGGGTCCTTACTTGGCCTGTCCCGATCCTCCTTTTCCCTCTGCACGTCCTTCTTTTTGACCCTCCCCGCCGCAGGAAGCTGCCGTTCTCGAACATGTTGTAGGAGTCTGGGTCCAGGGTCCAGTAACTGCCCTTACCGGGCTTTTTATCGTCCCGTGGCACTTTGACAAAGCACTCGTTGAGGGACAGATTGTGCCGTATGCTGTTCTGCCAACCCTGCTTGTTGTCCCGGTAGAAGGGGAACCTCTCCATTATAAACTGATAAATCCCGTTCAGGGTGATCTTTTTCTCCGGTGAATTCTGGATCGCCATGGTGATGAGGGCGATGTAACTGTACGGCGGTTTGACCATGTCCTTCGGCTGGTGCTGAGGGGTGTACGGTCCGTACGCCCGGGCCATGCTGGTCGGGTACTGGTCGTGGGCCGCATGGGAGTACATGCTCATAGGCGCAGGCATCCCGGTGTATCCACCCCCGGCGCGGTAGTAGCTCTGGTCGCTGCTGATGTACGGTACAACTCCCAAAGAATTGGGACTGGAGACAGAGTAGCGCGCCTGCATCCTGCGCAATGCGTAAAACTTCCCCAAACTGCTTCCCCCCCAGAAACTTTCACAGCTCTTGCTTGTACTCCGATTCTGTTAAAGTTCCCTTTCCGTTTTTAAGCCACAGCTCGCCACGGTGAGCCGAACAGAGCACACACTGCTGCAGTCAACATTTGGGAAACTAAGACGGCGAAAAGTCAAGCTTGACGAGTCTAGAGAGGAGGGAACTTTTTTTTTTACCCTTCACATT
>NW_018127933.1:1332828-1378475 GCF_001952655.1 Monopterus albus
CCGCGGCTGCGCCTCCCCGTATGCGTGCTCCATCATCCAATTGGAGGACGAAATGAACCTGTGGAAAAGCTGTATGGCAATAAAGGTTACTACACCTCCTCCCCCCGCCCTCCTCTTCCCCTCAGCTCAGACACGGAGTTGTTAAAATGCTGGGAAGGGTGTGCCCCTATTGCTGAGATTATTACTAAATGACAAAAAGTGCTAGATTTTAAAAACAATTTCAAATGTATATGGGGAGCTATAAAATGACCAAATGTATGTAAAGCTATTCTTAAGAAGGCCACGGTGAGTTTGGGCCGTGTGTGTCGGAGCAGCTTGTGCTGCCTCATATCCGTCTGTAAAATATCAAAAGCTGTGTAAAAGTGAAAACCATCTCAAACAGAGCAGCCGACATTAACCGCACAACGCCACTCACTAGTACAATCCCTCATGTTTGTTATAATGTGGCGTTTTTCCCAAATGGAAACTTTACATTTGTGTTATTAAACATTATTAAACCTCCAGTTAGACCCGAGGTATGAATGCAGAGCGAGCTTGAGGCCCCGGGATGTGAGAACCTCTCCTCAGCTGCGTCTGAATCAACAGATGGACATTAAAGACAGCGGGTGCTTGGCCCCTGCTCCCCGACAGCGCCGATGGGCGACGAGTGGAAGCTCATGTGACCGAGGTGGGTGAGAAAAGCCTCCCTGGGTGCGAGGTGTTTCTAAGATGAAGACCTCCAAATGTCATTCCCAGTGAGCGGGTGTGAGAAGTGCCACCACGTCTCCTCACATCCTCTCAGGCCTGTTTCGTTGTGTTAAATGCAGAAGCCAAAAACAACATAACTAGTGTTTTCAGTGTGATGGGAATAATCCTTTAAAGACAGGAGACAGTCATTCATCCATCTCTACAGGCCATATAAACTCTCTGTGCGACGTTATGTTTATTATCAAACTGAGACATTTTGCATAGAATAAATATTATTAAACGTTTGTTTGATTTTTACTGGTGATTTCTTAGGGAGATATTTAGATACATTTGATAATTTTTTAAAGCATTTGTGTTAAGAAAGATGGCCTCACCAGTTTTATAAATTCTAAAAATGCATAAAGAAAACGTAAATGATGTAAATGCTGGCGTGCTCTGGGGTGTAGGTCTGTGTACTCGGTGTCACATCTAATTTTTTTTAAATGTTCGTACAAAGCAAAATAATAAACGTTGCACAACAGTTTTATAGACTTTATTAAATGTTTGAGACCCTTCTCTCTTTTAAGTCCATGGATTCAGGTTTAACATATTCTGATGCTTATTCCTTAAATTCCACAAATATATCCGAAACGAAAACATGTCTCAAATCTCTTTATTGACAGAAATGCGCAGAGGACCCGCGCACTGAGGATTAGTCCACATAAAGGCTGTGCGCTTCGGAGACCAGGTGTGTGCAAACTTTGCCTTTTAACTTAACACCGTCTTTGGAAAAGCATGGCATTTATTGGTGTTAAGGTGGATCCGAAAGCCTGATGGGATTACTAAAGATAATAAAGGCCTAAGGCTGAACACGTCCAGCACAGCTTCTTTATGTTCCCGGAGAACAGCAACTCTTCTACTAGATATGTAGTTACAACGGAAGAGAAGGGAGGGAAAATTAAGAAAACTCGAACATTCTGATAAAACAATGAAAATCTGTGAGAAGACTCAGTTTCTCACTTGTGTGTTTTCCTTGGTCTCTTTGTTCTGCGATTTGCATGTGTGGTCAGAGCTGTGCCGGCTCGGAGTAGGGGGAGGAGGGGCGCACCGTCACCTGTGGGAGCCCCGGGGCCGCAGAACCGGCCGTGAGACCGGTGACCCCTGCTGGTGAGTGGGGGACCACCTGACCCGCAAGGACCTGTGCCTGCATCCCAGAGGCAGATTCAAGGGATCTAGTCTGTCTTTATTCGGGTGATTTGCTACAGGTCTGAGAACTGCTGTTAACACCAGGACCCGTTCACATCCCTCTCACGGTCACTGACAGCCAGACGCAGAACGCACATGGCATAAAACTACCTTCTTTATAAATGACTTTAGTACTTTATTACACTATTATGTGAAAGTGTTATAGTGAATATTACACTATTATGTGAAAGTGTTATACATTGATGGTGAAGAGAGTTTAATCAGATATTTGGGCTTTGAACAGAAACGGCTGCTGGAGCTGTTCTCTTCAGAAATGACACACTCCTGCCCCCTGGTGGCCGCTGATGGCGATGGTGCGTGTTTGTCATTAGAGCAGTCCTGAGGCCTAAACGGCTTTAGTGGCTTCAGTAGCTTCACAGCTGTCACTGTAGCTCAGTTATATGACATACACTTTATTTCTGGTTATCATTTGTAGGTGTCATCATCGTCATCGTCATCATCACCACTGGATGTGTGGTCTGTGTTGCTGCCAGTCTCCCAAGCTTGTAAGTCATTTTATCACATGCACACTGACATAAAGCAGTGGCATAGCGCCCCCTGCTGCCACACCGATGCACATGCACGATTTTCAGTTAGCGAGTGCAGGAACTGATTTTATGAGCCAGTGGTTTAGTCTCACTCCTGTGGGATCGAGTATGAAGTTGTTTATAGGTCCTCGCTGTGTCATCAGCAGCGTTTATATTAAGAACTTAATTAAACACAGACAGATTTCCAAAACATCCCAGGACCTCAGGGTCATGCACCTAAAAGCACACTGGAATCGGTTTTCAAATAAATAGCTGCCAATCATCCATGTGCAAAACATTCATCGAGGGTAAATCTGTTCTCAAGGCCAGAGAATGAGACATTTAAGACCATGCAGGCAGCTGAATGAGTGGCACTTCTTTGGAATCCCAAATAAGGACTGAAATGTCACATTAAGACTGAGCTGCTTCTGATTTAGTTGCCTTTGATGAATTGATTCATTTTGTTCTTACTTGTACACCATTTGAACTCTGTATTAACAAACACGCTGCGCAAACGAAATGTGTAGATCTATTTATGGAAACAGGGAAGATGTAACATCATAAATATCTTCAAGATATTAAATAACAGACACTGTCTCTAAAATGTTAGCAGCATTTACAATCTATATGTAACAAGCCAAATAACCCTGATGGTGGCTTTGTTTGTCTGGGCCTTTCCACGCTACAGTAAACATCTAAACAACCAACTAACTGTGATGATTATAAAGCAAGGCAAGTTTGTTTATATAGCATATTTTCAGGCACAAAGGCAATTCAAAGTGCTTAACACAATGCACACAATTAGATAAAACATTAAACTGTATATCTACTGTGTCGATAAAACATTAGAATACTAATTAGATTAAAACATACAAGAAGTAATATTCTTTGTAGCCTTTTTCTACTTATTTCCAAGACTAAACACTTTAACTCTTGAGGTGGGTGTAGATTCTTGCAGAAATCTGAAACATCAGTGTCTGTGCAGTCAGCTGAACTGGGAGCTGGATCCAGTTGTGGGCAGTATAATAGCTAAAAGCACTTGTTTATTTCAAACTCTAGGCACCACTAGCTGGCCAGTCCCTGCAGATCTGAGGTACCTGCCGGGCTTGTACTAAGCGGCTGGAGCAGGTCATCTCCTAACCCGGGGCGGGCGGCTTCCCAGGCTTCAGCCTTTGTTTCCTCCCAGTAATGTCACAGGTGTGTGAGTGTTTGTATGTGCAAATGGGTGAATGAGAAATAGCTTAAAGTGCTTTGGCTGTGTTTCAATGTGTAGAAAAGTGCCACTGTATATGAGACCATTTACCAACCATATCTCTGATGCACTTTGATAAATTCAATTCTGTATTTAAGAGGAATATCAGACATAATAATTCAACAAATATGCGCTCTCTTAGTTTACAGGCCCTGAAATTATATTTTGTACTCCTAAAAACTGATCTATTGGGACAGTGTGTCTCTGTGAGCTGCACATTCTGCCCCCTAGTGGACAGTCAGCACCATCCATCCATTATCTGTACCACTTAGAGGGTTTCAGCTCCAGTGAACTGTTTCATAGTGCAGGTTCAGAGTGATCTGTATATGTAGGCTCAATGTTTTATTCAGCAAATATATCACAGAATAATCAGGTGCTATGGGCTGTCCAGCTTTAAGTGTGTGAAGTGAAAAAGGAGAAGCTTCACCATGACATAGAGAAGCCACTTAGTGCTGGAACAAGAAGCTGTCAGCCACCACCCGTCAGTCGGGTGGAGAAGTCCTTGGCAGACAGCTCAGCAGGAGGACAGTGCCGTGACAGAAGCCATGTCTTGGTCTTGTTGGAGCTGGTGTGTGACTGGGCAGCTGCAGCGTGGTGTCCGGCATGTCTGATCTAGGACACTGAACTGAGTTGAACTGAGACAGATGTTGAATGAAAACAGCCTGCGCAGGAGGAGACTTTAAGACTGTGGCCCCACCTCTGAGGGAGGAAGAGTAGAAAAGCAGCAGATGGTGCTCGATCACTACCAGAGGTTCTTGCTTTTTGTAACTGGTCTCAGTTCAGATGAAGAAAACACCAGCACTCTTGGTAACACTGAAACAAACAGCTACACACGACTTTCCAAACGTACAAACTTTCTCCTACATGCTGCAACATGGTTTCACAACCCCCGGTAAATGTCACGCTATGGACTCTCACGTATTTAATTGCTTCTAGCAAGGTGGTTCATGGGTAATGCAGTTGAAACTACTGGATGGATTGCTGTGAAGTTTGTTACAGAGTTTCATGGTCAGTTGCAGTTCTAAAGATTACATGCCAGGTGTTATGCTACCACAGCAGCTTTCTAACAAGCTAAAATCTTTTACAGGATTTGACTGTGAGCATGTTAGCATTAGCATATCTTTGGCATGCTGACATCCAGGTAAATATTATAAGTTAAGTTGCACTGTATTGTACTAGCTTTGTTAGCATGCCAACATTAGCAATCAGTTTGAAGCAGATCTGAGCCTAAACTGATGAAACCTCCTCTGATGAAGCTGCATGTGAGATGCTTGAAAGTATTCAGAGACTAAAACCTTTAATTGTGAATACCTGACCTTTCCTCAGCAGCCATCTACAAGTGTCCACTGCTAAAGGATCTAAGAACAGTAAAGTTATCTTTCCATGTATTGTACTTGCAGCATGAGCATGAAACCTCTCAGGGCTGCTAGTGTCTGTATAGATTTACTTACTACTCAAAAGGTCAGCAGGGCAAAGATCTCATTCCAGTACACATGCACATCCATATTCACATGCCAGAGCAAAATTTAATATTCCAGGTCCTGGCAATTAATCAAGGAGCCCCCAGTAATCCCATTTAGCCTACAGTAGTTCCTTAAAATAAATAGTATAAAAAATATATGAAACCAGTAACAAGCTCACAGAATCAGACAGAAAGTGCTCAGCTGTAGTCTTGTCATTATGCTGAAAAAACATAGAAGAAATCATCAGGACATAGTTTTAGGTAGAAGACGTTTCACTTCTCATCCAAGAGGCTTCATCAGTGGATTAGATTCAGCCATAAAACATGGAAGTGGCTTAGTTTTGCTTTCCCTTGTTTCTGTCTGTCCAACCCTTGAGGAAAAGTGCTACTGTATGGCCAGCACGCTAACATGCTCACACACCTGGATGTGGATGTTTATCAGGTAATAATGTTTACCATAGTCACTGTTTTTAAACCAGTTAACATTAGTATAATATGGGAAATGAAAGAATGTTTGTACCAAATTTCCATCCCAGCCCAGAATGGAGATATTTAACCCTGAACAAAACACTTCAGTCTCATGGTGGAACTAGAGGAAAAGTCAGGGGGTCACCAACGTCAGTGGACTCCATTGCGCTGGGGACCGTGAATGTTTGCCTGAAATGTAATGCAGTCCACCTGCTGCAATATGTAGATGTTTCATTCTGGGCCCACGTAGATGGCCAAACTAAGTGGCTAAAAAACGAATGAATGGATTTCATCTAAAGTTCTTGTGAATGTTTATGGTCCTCTGAGACCGGTTCCTAATCATTTAGGATTTGCTAACTTTTCCTTTCACCTCACTGTCGGGCTAAAAATTGCTTCTGTCAATAAGTGCCCAAACTATTTTGGCACTAAATGTAGTCGTTCATCTGCTCTTGACTGTACCATTTTCTTTGCATTGCTTTGACAACCTGTCTTTACAAAGCCCTGAATGTGGATGACCGTTGTGAAAATGTAATGGTACAAGTGCAGAACAGTAAATGAGCCACCTATATTGTTGCTCTATGATCTTTGCTATTAGTCATTTTAGCCGTTGCCTCTCAGAGCACAGTGAGTGTAAATGGGCCAGTTTCTGCATCACGTGTTCTTCAGTATCGTGCTTCAGCAAAAAGAGCTGTAGCACGGTTTGAGTCACTAGATGGCGCACTACTCCACTATATTGAGCGTTCATTACTTTAAAAGCCTGTCATGGAAAGCAGTTGCAGGGCCTGTTTGTGTGACATGTCATTAGGAAAGACTCTGCTGTCTTGTCAGTGATATTCTTCTTCCCTCTCATAGTAGCATTTGGTGTTTGTTGTTGGCCACTTCTGTAAAATGAGCATGGATTCTCAGGCCCTCCCCCACTGTTGTCCTGACACTGAATCTGGATCTGAAGCTTGCTTACAAGCAACAGCTTTGATTGATGATGTTGTTGTTCCATGGTACAATTTGCTGAGAGATCCTTCCATTTTCTCGGCAGCATATCAGGAACACATAAGCATATATCACACGTGAAAACCGCTGTACCTGTAGCTTTTTGTGCAGTTGAAATGTGAAAACATGCTCTTTGTAAACCTTTAGACTCTTAAAACTGCTGGAGTGCTGCTCTGTTTTCCTACACAGTCACTTTTAATTGACTCAAGAAAGAATATTTATATCCTAATCGATATTAATCATGAATAAAATGTTTAAATTCTGAGTAGTTTAAATTAGTAATAAACACAGAGGTAACAGATGCCAAACATCTCAGCGTTTACAGCAAAACTAGTGACTCCACAGAGAATTTTAGGAAATTGCAATGACATCAGTGGCCTGATAAACAGCAGCCACTGTTACATCCTATCTGCATGCCTGTGTTAAGGATGCTGCATTAGTTGCATGAACAAAAGCCATGCAGACAAAAACCGGAGAAGCAGCACAAGTGCAGCCTCCCATGTCTGTTTCTCCTTAGTGTTTGTGTGACGAGGCAGCTTTCCCTGAATCTGATCTGTTTACCACACTCTAAAAATACCACACTTTTGCATTTCCATGGATGCAGGCCCTGTCGTTTCAGTTGTTTATATGTTGTCTTCAAGTGCTGGCAGTCCTACATGTCCACATGGAAAGGAGCAGCCTCAGGATGCAAAAGACTTTCAGCTGTGTTCGACAAGCTGGAGGAGGCTGGGAATTATCCAAACTGAGAAAACTCAGATACACTGAGGGGCCTCCTTGTTTCGCTGTCATCTAGCTTTCAGAGGAAGTGTTTCAGTGGTCGCCCTGCGTGGCTCTGTGTTTTGTGTACTGCTTAGTCTGTGCAGAAGTTGTGATGTTTCTTCATATCGCTTCTCTATCAACACCTGAATCAGGGAAAGTAACTAAGAACATTATACAAGTGCTTGTATTTTACTTAAGTATGTTTGAGCTGTGCTACTTTATACTTCTACTCCAATACATTTCTCAGGGAGATATTTTACTTTTGATCCTCTGGAGTTATTAGTTACGTTGCAGATTAAGATTTCACATACAAAACAAACCCATCTAATAAAAACAAACCCCAGTCCTTCCAGTAAACTGCACTTCTGCCTTATGCAATCTCGTTTCCATGTTAATCAATCAGAAATGACGGTGTGATTTGCCATCATACAGCACTGTCAGGAGCCATTCAGCTGCGTAACACTACCTTTACCTCTGATCCTTTAAGTTTACTTTTGTATTTGTGTATATTAACTTCGATTTAAAAAGTGGGACTTTGTCTCATAGTTGTGTACTGTATTTTTATATAGTTAAAGCAAGTTTACTTAATGCTCGGCACCAGTGCAACACCCTCATTATGGCCACACCTGCGCATCTACTGAAATCGTAATACTGACACCTGACCATCACTGGTGGAAGAAGTATTCGGATCCTGTACGTAGACAAAAGTAGCAGTACTGTCAGTGTAGAATAAAAACGCTCCATAGTAACAGTCCTGCATTCAGGCCCTCAGCAGAATGAACAGCAAAATGTACCTAAAGAGTCAACGGTGAAAATAGTCATTGTGCCACAGGTGGTGACTGTCAGTGTTGACTTAGCACGTATCTTATTTTATTTCATGATAATTATTAACGAATTAACAAGCAGTATTTTAATGTCGTAACAGTGCGAAAGCCAGATGAATGGAAGTGCACCACTGGTAGTTTGTGTAATGCTTCTTAAAACGGCAGAATGCAAAGTGACCACATGGCTGCATGTTAAATCTCCTTCTGGAGGTGTCATGTAAATGCAGGGAAGTATAAAGAAGCAGCAAATGACAAATACTCAAATAAAGTAGAGATGTCTCCAAATGAACCATTAGCGATATGCAGAATGTAACTGTAACGTGTTTCTGCGCTGTGCACGCTGAATATCTCCTTTAATACAAATGAAATACGTTTTCCACGTCACGGACACGGATGTCCATGGAACCACAAGTCTGAGTGTAGCCTAAAATATAGATCAGCTTTATTGAAACCTTTTACAAGACAAAAAGTTGGCAAAGATTATACAATAAGTGCAACGTTTGTTGAAGTTCATGTTTGAATATAATTTGTTTGCACGTGTTACAAGAGCAAACGCATTTAAATTCGTTTTTCTGAAGCTTCTTTTGAAGAAGGAAACGCTTGTCAGGGTTCATATAGGCGAAGTGGTTTCTCTAAAGGCCTCTGGGGTTTCTTCCTTCATTTCCTTCAATGCACAGTTTTCAGCTCCTTCGGCTGCAGGGAAGAGGCCAACGTGAGAGCAGACACCTCGGTGCATCCAGGTATGAATGCTCCAAAATTTAAAAAAGCAAGAAAAAGAAAGCAAATCTGTGCGTTTTGTTGTTCTGGTGTGACGGACCTGCAGTCTCACTGTGGCCGTCGTTGCCTCTGAAATCCACAGTGAGCGGAGGACTCACATCACGCAGGGCTTGATGTCCTGACAGACGCTCTGGGGGTGGTGGTGGTGGTGGTGGGGGGGATAGTAGGAGCCGCCAGCCGACGGGTGGAAGGAGGAGATGCCGTTAAAGTTCAACACAAAGTCCTTCCTGTCGCACACCGAGGAATGGCTCTGGTAGCGCGGAATCCCCACTGTGCAGGCAGAGAGAGGAGGTGGACACATGAATATTCATCAGCACACATATTTTTATTCCGACCATTTTTTTTAACCGAGTTTTGTAATATATTATTCTGCGCAACAACAGCGTGAGCGAGGTGAAGATGGTCTGTTTTGACCAGAAATTCATGCTTTTACATGTGAACTGGCTTCAAAATAAAATAAAAAATAGCCTACACTGTTTCACAAACCAGACGTGTGTCCACCTTAGTTGTGGGTTTAAATGTATAAATCTAAGGAATCTAAGACAACCCTTTAAAAAGCGCCACAAAGGTCGCTCTGATATTGTCATGGAGTCTATAATTAATAATGTGGCAAAATGAACTGACTGAGATGAAGTGGTATATGTTAATTAACGATCACGTTATTATTGTTTAGTAAAGTCTAAACCTCCCCGTCACGGCCTCGCATATTTTCGGATTCATTTAGTTACAGAAACTCGTCGTTTCTTTACCTAAGAGCACAACAATCTTTTGCACATTTACCTGCTGTACGCCTTCAACGATGTGAATGCACAATACCGTTCATTTTGTTTGGAAAGTCAATACGCCCTTTAAGGCTCTTTAAAATGTATTTAATGCTTTTCTTTTTCCAGATTCCTTCCCAACATCAATCATCTATACGACTCATTTGTCCTGGAGAAGCCCAGACCTGTTAAATCTGATTCACTGACCGTCATCAGTGAGCTTCTCTTTCCAGAAAGAGAAAAATAAATGAGGAGGCTGTGGTTTCGTCAAGGTCATAAGGACTCCAGATGTGACTATTTTTCAGGGGAAGACAGCAGGCTTTATCCTGCGGGCCACAGCTCGCTGCCCTCCGCCCGTTTTCATACACACAAGCCTTTCTGACTGGCAGCAGTGTTAGCGGCCGTGCACTGCACAATCCAGCACATTTAGCCTCCACAGGCTCAGTTTAGACGCTGCGTAAAGCTTAACAAGGGCTTCCATCTCTGGTGGATAGGCGGCGGTTGAATCCCTCAGCCGGTGTGGTCCGACCTGCACAGTCTATGTTTAGTTAACCTCTGGGACCCCTTCGGGCTCCAGCATGGGCTCCTGGCCTCGATGAAATCCCCGGACTTTAGTAAAGCCTCGCTGTGTTGTGTTAGAGTAAATGACCGTGAACCAGGGAGGTGCGGTCACAAAATAGCAGTTTTTCTTAATCTGTTAATTAGGCCAAATGCCCCGTGATGTGCGATACTGAGATGGCTTAGAAAATACTGCAAACCGTTGATGAAACAAGTAGAAATAATACAAGTTATTCAGGTTTAATTTGTTTACTGGCAAAAAAATTAATGTTAAACCTAGTCACCCTTTATGTTACTGAACAAGCTTAGCAGTGCACGGTCACGGGTTTATAATTAAATAATCAGTGTACTTTTAGTAATTAATTCAGCTTTTGTTGGTCTATTTTGTAACTCACAATATTTAAGTTAATATAGAATTACACAGAAATAACGAGGGCAAATCCAAATAAAACTACATCGTTGATAAATGTTTTCATTAGTGGCCTTGCACAAATTTATAAAATGCTTTTTGGCATTATTTAGTCTTTCAAATCAACTCGGCCATCCTCATTTTAAATATTAGTTATATTTATGAAAAATAATATTCAAAAGTGGATTTTAGTCTTTTAAAGCATAAAAACTGGCGTAGGCCCGTGGCGCAGAGAGAAACTCTACAGCATCTTGGAGTTTAAGGTGGACATGCTGTGCGGTTCGTGTGCTTTGATTCTTTTTTATTCTAGCTCTCAGAGGTATTAGATGTGGTTCGCCATCGCGAGCGTGAGCTGTAAAGAGTTTGGTGTACCTGATATGTCGGTGGAATGGCTGCCCCTGCCGTTCTGGTGAAGATAACTCTGCTCCAGGGAGTAAGGCGACATGCCGGAGTGTAAACCAGAGGACGCGGGACTGCTGGAGGCTAGAGGCTGCTGTTTGACATAGGGGGACCCGCCAGAGGACGCCCAGTGTGCAGATGTACTGGCGTACGGGGAGTGACCGTCCAGCGCGCTGGCCATGGCCGGAGAGGACGGTACGGGGCTGCTGCTGCTCTCCGGTCCGTACTCCCCATTAGGCGGCACAGGACAACTTGCCATGTATGTGGAGCCGGGGCTCGGGGACATGTGGGGAACGTGGTGGCCACTGCTCAGTCCGTCGTAACCCCCGGCCATTGAATTGCTCATCATGTCCAGGTTGTAGCTGTTGCTGTGACAGGCGAGGGTGGCTGATGGAGCCTGGAAGTCAAAACTCTGAGGGAGAAGGGATGTGCCGAAGCCTATGCCGTTCATCATTCGATACATGGGCTTCAGAGCTTGACATTTCCTTCTGAAGCCTCTGGGTCTACGACGAAACGAACCCTCCTCGAACATGAACTCACTGCCTGGATCGATGGTCCAGTAGTGGCCTTTACCCGGCCTGCCCAGCCCTTTGGGCAGCTTGATGAAGCACTCGTTAAGCGAAAGGTTATGCCGAACGGAGTTCTTCCAGCCCTGATATGAGCCCCTAAAAAAAGGGAAGCGAGCCTGCAGAAACTGGTAGATCTCACTGAGTGTCAGCCTTTTGGAGGGGGAACTCTGTATTGCCATAACGATGAGAGCAATGTAGGAGTATGGCGGTTTTTCTGGTCGCCTTAAACCGGAGCTCGCCTTCTTTCCTTTAATGGCAGTGGACGAGTTTTCTGCGGCGGCTTGTGGGCTCAGCATGGCGGGATGCAGGACTCCGGACACCGGGCTGGATCTCAGAGGAGGTGGAGGGTCCAGCTGTTGCTGAGGGGTCTCGGTCGTCATGTCAGCTCTGACGTACGACTCGCGTAGGGAGAAGAGAGGGAGGGAGAAAAGACGAGCTTTGAGATGTTTCAAAAGACAAGTACGTCGGAATTCAGCGGTCAGTGTCCTTGCAGGTGAGAGTTACACCGCCAGTGGTCCTCAGAATCCCAGCGCAAAATGGAGTGAAATCTTTCTGCAGTTACGCACGGCTCTCCCGTTACGCACGGTGCTCCCTTGACGCATGAAGACACGGCGGGTACGCACTAACATAGAGAGGAAGAGGAAGAGTGGGTTGAGCTGGTTATCCACTGGAGACTGAGTGTCCAGGGCTTTAGCTCGTCACTCGGGATCCACTGGGTGTCACAGCGGCGCTAAGTGGTGCTGCGTGGCGCAACGGGTGGACATCTACCTTCCTAATAATTCTTCAAGTGGAGGAAGCACGAAAACCTCCCGAGTTATTGCGCACAACAGTGCAGCCAAACAAAGCTCGACCACCTATCATTGCAAAAATCTTTCTTTCCTTTGCAAGAGCCCCCCACCCCTTCTTCTCATCCGCACTCTGCGCCAGCAAATCTCCAAGAAATCAGTGACGATAGGAGCCACCCCCCTCCTACCCTCCTCACCCACTTCCCAAATCTGGCTCATGTCCACTTACCCTTCTCAGCAGCGTCAAAGCCTCTCATTCTCTCCTCTCTTCGCCATCTCTCTTCCCCTCCCACCCCCATTCTCCAAGTTCGAACTACACGCAATTAAGCCATCTATCAAACGTCCAGCAAACATCCCAATCAACAGCGCCACACGCCAGCCGCACAAGTTAGAAACGAGCTTCCTCCCCCTCTGGCTCTGTATGTATGAAGCTGTGATTTCAGCACAATGTGCTGCAGATTACATTTTCCTGACACGAATAAACCACCACAATATGTGTAAAAGGTCCAGCTTGCAACTAAAACCATGATGTTCAAAACATTCTCACGGGCCTATGATATCTGCTGCAGACAATACTCAAAGGCTTCGTGGTCAAGCAATGAAAAACGCACCATCTTGTATTATTTGTGTTTTTTGCTCATAATTTCCTTCCAAACTGGTCCAGAGGATAACAAAAACAAACTGTCGCGGTGCCGGACTGGGGCGAGGAGTGTGAGAGATGGAGAGGTGGTGGTCTTTACCGTGCGTGTGTAAGTGGGGGGTTGCTCTGAGTAAATGACTTTGACATGAGTGGAAGCAGGCTTTTTCCATCAAGCCCGGCCCTGGATACCACACACAGCGCGCCAGTGTCAGCTTACCGCCCGGGGCCAGAGCCGGTCCCAAGGGCCCCGCGTTCATTAGAGAGAAAAGCGAAATTAGGCGAGCGGGCGTCGACAGTGCTCTCCCCTTTGGAGACATCACACACAGATTTGTCCAACAGGATGGAGTTCTGTATCTCATAAAGGTAATATCAACCTCCGTGCAGCGACGGAGCGGAGGTCAGTGGGCTCTGGAAAAAAGCAAAACGGCACCGAGAGCTTTTTGGTTGTGTGTCTCTCTCTGTGTGTGTGTGTGTGTGTGTGTGTGTGTGTGTGTGTGTGTGTGTGTGTGTGTGTGTGTGTGTGTGTGTGTGTGTGTGAAGCGATTTCTTGTTATTATTTTTAGATGTGCATAGAAAGTTATATTTTTTTTTCTTGGTAATAAACGTGCCCTCCTTTTTTTCAACAAGTCCTGCACAAAGTGGGTTTTGGGAAACGCATAAACCACAACACAATCAGTGAAACGTTTGTACTATAAAGAAGTTCATATTTTTACACATATTCCAAAGTGCTTCTGTGCACGTGATTGGCGTCACGGCCTTTTTAAGTCAAGATGTAGCCTGGAGGATTTTCCAAACAATAACCAGCGACAATAACCTTTGCACTTTGCACAACAAAGGATGTGCGGATAAAATCATTTTCCACCGTGACACAGAGCACTTTGGAAGACCGTAACAGCCCCAGAAATTTCCTGCGACTTCAAAACGTACGACCCCCGTCGAGATCAGGATGCGTTGGCTTGCGGAGGGAATCTTTGTTCTGGGAGAGCTTTGAAGACGGCGCTGCTCTTACGCACCCAGATTATACGAGCTCCTAATTTAGCGTTTTGGAAATATCAAGTGATCAGCGGCCACCACGAAAGTTATTCAAAGGTGCTTCTGACAGAGGAGTTGGTCTCTGGAATACAGTCAGGGCTGGAGGCTGGAGGCCCGTATGAGCCTACTGCCGACACCTCAAGATCTCCTGTTTGTTTTATTATATTTAGGCTTAGATATATTGTTTATCCCCCATAAAGCATGAGGCAGATTTAGAGAAAATATTTGCCGGCCCGTCCTGACTTCGAGTAACCCACCAGGTCTTTTTGAAATAATACGAAAGTAGAATAGTGTAGTAATAGAGCAGTGTATTAGGCTAGCAATACGGTAGATTTAAATATAAAAATGAGGCGTTTATTTCTGTTATGTATATAAAAAATGATCAGCAGCAAATGTTTTTTAAAAGTCTGTTTAAAAAAACACGAACACTGTTTATATAGACTTAATAGTTAGATTTATTTATCCCATGTTTTATAGTTTTTATGTATGAGATAGGCCTGTGATAAACAAAGATAATCAAATGCTGTATTTCACTTATCTAATATGCTTTTGGCCGCTCCGCCTGTTTCCTGTGGCGGTGACCGGAGCTTTTGAGCTCCCTCTCCGGGACGCTGGGAGGTCAGGCGCGGTTCAGTCTGCCGGAGTGACAGACTGTTTGGACTTCCTAACATTGTGCCTCCCTTAAGGTTTGGTTTCATAACACTGTGGGCCTTAGTCAGCCTCGGAACGAGCCTGAGTTCCTGCTTAGGCTGCATCACCTTCACTCAACACACACCGGCTGAATCTAAAAGCAGAGAAAGGCTGTTTACGGATATGAAGGATGCGCGTCATGACAACGCGGATGCAAACACAGTAGGGAAGCTGATTACAGATGTGACGGGCACACAGACAGGTGTGCTGTTCCGGCGTCTCACCTCCAGGTTGCAGCATTGTCCCTGCAAACTGGAGAAAGTCTCACCTGTCACCTGGCACACGGCTGTGCGCGCTCGACTGTCCGCTTCTGATTCATTGAGTGATGAAGGACATGAGCTGGGCTGCTCAGTTCATAGGCCTAGTTGTGTTTGTCATCTCCAAAGCGTATTTACAACGCTGACTTAAATATACCGACATATATGTAAGTATATTTACTTATATTAACTTATTATTACTTATACATATACATGTGTACTTGTGATAGTCTACTTGGTTTTGTACTTCATCGTCCTGCTGCACCAGAGGCGTCCTGGACTAGCAGCTGTGTCCCGGGGTTATTCAGCATCTGTGAAGTGAAAAGCATCCACTCCTGTTTCCAAACCTGAAGACGTAGCATTTAAGTGCGTGACTCACTTTCCTTTAATTTGTACACGCACCTTGATTAATTCACTGGCATCGATCATTTTGCTCTAGATCAGCTGTCATCACCTGGGTTTGGCGCTAAATGTCGGCTGCATCTTCTAACTAGATACAGGTATCCTTACACTTTCACAAACACACCCTTAAGGAGATCAGCAAAGTCACACCAAGTTGTGAACATAAAACAGGACTAATTAGTGCCGGAAAATCTGTGAAACACTAAAGGCCATTAGTAAAACAAACCATTGCTGTTTATGCTTTAATTTTAGATGCACTCACTGAAAGTTTGGATCGGAATCAAACTGTGGTTTGTCGCTGTTGCACTGAATTTAAACGAACTATTTAATTAAAACCTGGGGTCTGTGTTTTCAGGACCGCGGAGAGCAACTGGAGCCCCGAACAGGAAACGGCCTGCACGACGGCGGGTGCACGTCTCTCAACATAATGTAAATCTGAAGCTGGTGTTATTCAGGGAAACTGACATCTCTGTTTTGTTGACGGGACAAATTACTGCACTTGCTGAGCAGCAGGACGCGCACGATGTGGACAGGCGTGTGATTAGTTTCTGATAAAAGGTTGTGTAGTAGAAACAAGGCAGCACCAAATATTTGAACCTATTTCTGTGAACTTAACCGTGGAGCTATTAATATCAGTGGAGCAGTCATATGAAATAAAATATGATGATCACAAAAATAATTTGAATGTTTTGTGATGACTGTTCCTGAACAGATCATTATAAAACAACTGAGTTTTTGTGTCAGACTTTGTGTTTTTGTCTGACATACACACTGCCACTGCATTTTGGAGGCTTATACAACAACGTGGGCTGGGTACACGTTTGTGTGTGATCAAATAAATAACAGCAGCATAACTAATTATAATTATTATCAATAACAGTGGCGTATTTATGTTTAACCTGTATTCTCTGCTCTATTTTTTTTTACTGTTGTCTTGATTGAAATGTATTGTAATGAGCAATAGTATTTAAAAATGTAGTAAGGCATCAGTAGAAGAGCCCTAAGGCAATATGCTGTGCATAAAGTTTAATTCTGTTATTCTGACTTGGAGGATTTGTGATTCAGGACTTTTCTAAAGACTGAGACAAACAATTGCCTCATGTTTTGGCTCCACCGTTTGTGCTGTTGAACAGGTGTGGGGTCCATTCTTTTCCGCCCCACTGATCTGTCCACCTGCAGATCCTCTAACAAACACCTTGTTCCTTTATGTCTGTAATGAATGAGTCATTGAACACCAGGGTCCCATTGTTTCACGTTTTTATTCATAAAAATACCAGGCATGCAGGACTCAATCTTTGGAAAACATATTTCTCCAAGCGTTTCTAGTGCAGCCACGTGATTCTCATCGCAGCTCAGTCACTATTTTCACATATATACAACAATATGTTATACAGCAGATCATACAAACATGGAAATATAAATAGATTAATGTTTCTACATGGCGCTTGCCGTCTTACAGTAGAAATGACCAGTGATCCATGAATACAAACAGTCTCTAAACATCCCTAACACGCACTCTCTCTCTCTCGCTCTCTCTCTCTCTCTCTCTCTCTCTCTCTCTCACACACACACACACACACACACAGACACAAACACATTGTGGAATGTCCTGCGATGACAGCAGATTTTTGCTTTGACATCACGCAGTAAGGGCTATATTGAGAACACGCCGTGCTTGTTTGTTTGTTGTTGTTTCACTGCAGAATCACTCGCAGTGGCCATGATGAGACAGAGTCCCAAACAGTTAAACAGCTAAAGCACTGAAAGCTAAAAGCCCCCGCAAAAGTGCTCATCATGGGTCAAAACATACAAGTCTGACGTCAGTCCGGGTGTTTCATGACAGCAGAGAGTCTATGTGGAAACTTCGCGCCTTGCTGGGCACCTTGAAAGTGACCCCCGGTGCGACCATGCCCGGGGCTGTGTGCTGGAGGTATCTGAGTGCATCCCTGCTGGGCTCTGTGCTGCTGTACGCCGCCTTTGACAGGTACGTGTGTTGTGCCGGATAGTTCAGAGTATATGGAAATATTTGGGGGCCTGCAGGCCAGTAGAGCCGGGGGGCGTAGATGTCTGCATCAACATGGCTGTCCTCCCTCCGTTTGAAGGGTGTGCTGAGGATGCTGTCAATGGCAAAGGAGCTGGAGAACTTGGCCCCCAACTTCTCCTCCGGAGCGGGAAGACGAGTGTCCTCGCTGAGCAGGTCCGGGCTCTCCTGCTCCTTGGGGGGCCCCTTGGTGATGCGCTTCCTCCTGCGACGGAACACCCCGTCAGCGAAGGTGTACTCGCTGTTCGGGTTGAGCATCCAGTAGTTGTCCTTGCCCCAGGGCCTGGACGGGTCCCGCAGCACTTTGAGGAAGCAGTCGTTGAGTGACAGGTTGTGGCGCACCGAGTTCCTCCAGCCGGTGTAACTGCCACGGAAAAATGGAAACTTCTTCATCAGGTAGTCGTTGATTTCTGCCAGAGTGAGGCGGCCGCTGCTGGACTCCCGGATGGCCATGGCGATGAGGGCGATGTAAGAGTAGGGGGGTTTGGGTCTGCGGGTGTAGGGTTTCCCCTTGCTGCCGTCGCTGCCCTGGGTGACAGGTGCCGGGCTATTGGCCACGCAGTCCCCGTCCGATCCCAGCTCGTCCCCGGACAAAGGAGATGGGACTCCTCCATCTGTGTCCATGCACAGCTCCAGCGGCTTCTGCACGAAATGGTGCGCAGAGAAGACTTCAAGTTTCATTCTCCCAAAAAAGAAGGATGATCTTCCCACACAGGTGTCTCCTCTGTTAGTCTTGCCTCAGCAGAGCAGGTGTAGCAGCCCTGACAGCAGAAATGTCTGTGTGTTTGTGAGGAGGCACCGTGAACCTCAGTCTGGAGCTGTACAATACAGATCTGTCTCGAGAGACACGCTTGTCTTCCTATAATATAATGCCCCAGCAAGGGACGGCCCACAGGCGGGGTTTCCAGCCCGAATCCATTGAAGCGATTGAGTGATATAGTTATAATTGGACGTCACCATACCACGCCAGTGAAGGAAAAACAGCGAGGGGGGGTCGAGAGAGGACAGGTATGAAGATAATTAGTCTAAAATCTAAGGATATCTATCTATCTATCTATCTAGAACTACCTGCCTTCCCTGTTTCCTAACACAACACTTTATTGGATCCGAAATTTGCGTCTGATATTAATATTAAACAGTTTTCTGCGAAATGAATCCATAAAAAACTTTCAGTAATTTCCAGTTTGAATGGAAGTGCACTAAACTGAACCTTTTGGGAAACGTATTTGCGGTCCCGGGGAATAAAAAATCTTTTCTTGCTGCTTGTGAAATCTCTAGAGGAAATAAAATTTTTGTTTTTGTTTTTCTTCGTGGAAAAAGAAAATGCCTTACGCACAACTGTTCCTGAAGTGCTCACAGGTTGAATCTTTGAGAAAATTAGACAGAAAATCGCTGGGCAGGCAGAAGGAAAGCGGGGGAATAAAAAAGAAGGAGACAAAGTTGTTTAAAGCCCTTCACTTCAACCTGTTGCTGCCTCCACTGACGCCCCGGTGGAACGGGGAAGTAACGCACACGTAAAACTGAAATAAAAGAGATGGGCTTGGAAGAGCTCCACGGAACGCTCAGTGAACGATACAGTTCTCTGGCTGTGCAAGGAGGCTGAGATAATAAAAACACACAGGTTGGCGGAGAGGTCAGGTATAGTTCAGAGGAGTGGACTGGTGCACCTGCATGCAAAGAAACACCGGGGCCACAGACGCCTGGTGGAAAACAAGTATTTCACTCTGAGTTTAAAGCAGTGATGCAAATGAGCACCTGGGGGCGGGGGATCTGTATGTGACCCTAACCATAGCTAGTGTTGTATTTACTGTAAGTAAAGTTCATTTTCTAAACTGTAGGGTCAGTTGTACTTTGGATTTAGCTGGTGTTTCACTGATTTAGTTACCTAATAGTTCAAACTCTTAGCATAAAGAAACAGTGACATGTTTGTTTTAGTTTTGGTTTTGTTTACAAAATAGGGCTGGCCAGAGCCCATACCAAGAGGACAGAGGTCCTCACCTTTTTGGCTACAGGCAGTGATGACACTTAGGTACAAAGTTTTTTTTTTTTTGGTCTGGCTTATTGTGCAGCAAGCAATTAAAACTAAAATCACCATGAACTGAGAGCTCTTTTTTCCAGCTACAAAAGAAGCTCATTAGGTCCTAATGCAGCCTCGTAGTAAATTCAACCAGTATAAGAGAATATCAGCATAGATTAGTGCTGCAACTGTAATGTTTTACTCAATTCACACCAAAATCCTCAAAATTAAGTGAGTAACGTGCCCGTTGTGAACATTTCCAAAGTTGGCGCCCCCTGCTGGAAGTACGGAATCGGCCTGCTCAAAGAGAAGTGAAAATCAAGCAGAAATATTTGGAATATGCAAAGGAAAATTCCTGGCGACCAAGTCTGTTTAAACATTTTTCATTATAGCAGCACAATTTTTTTATGTAAACATTTCAATTGTGATTCATTTATGAGTCGTAAATCAATGCTACATCACACTTGAGACAAACTGCCATCAATCAGCTGGGGTATGTACAAACCCTGTAGCTACCTGAACAGGTTTTAGGCAAACTGATGCCTGTGAACCAAATGTCTGGCCCACTAACTCATTTCTTGTCAGCACCTCTCAGACTGATGACGACTCAGAGACACCGGAGAGGTAGTAAGAGTTATGAACTTGGGCTCCTGAGGGCTTGTGCATCTCCATCTTCAATTTTCAATCAGGTATCACCTTGCATGACAGGCATGTGCTGTTTGTGTGTGAAACACAGTTTGAAAGTGGCAGAAGCATGGGGAGAGGCCACAGTGTGGTGGGTAGAGCAATCACATATGATGCAAAAACAAAGCTGTACACCTCAGAGTTCCTTCTTGCTTTTGACAAAACTCAAGATTCACTTACTGACATTTCCCAGGGCTTTCAACCTTATCACAATGTCTTCATCAGCAGATGTAGTTTGCTCAGTTGTCATGGAGCTGTTGACATTAGCTGTTTAATGTAGTTATGAGGAAATCATTGCAGAAACATGTCCCTCCCCAGTACACCCACAGATGGAGAGAGAGACAGGCTAGTAGTTGGACCCTGAGTAGGGACTGTTTTATCAGAAATGTAAACTTGCATGTGGGAGCCGTCCCTGGTAGGCTAGTGGTTAAGGCGCAGCGCTCTCACCAGTTCGAGTCAGGGTTGTGTCAGAAAGGGCATCCGGCGTAAAACACGTGCCAAATGTCAAAATGCGAGTCGTCAGTGTGATGATTCGCTGTGGCGACCCCTAAATGGGAAAAGCCAAAAGTGACTTTCTGTGTGGTAACATTAAAACTGTTTATGTGTATCTGTTAAGTCTAATCAGTCACAACTGAGGTGTCAGTGGGGGGCTATTGATTATAGGGGCCCACATTAGGAGAAGGGCCCCGGAGCCCTGCAGGGATTGTGAGTCAGGGATTTTAGTGAAGCGTTGACAGGGGGACTCTTGCAATCCCATTGCCTTACAGAGAAGTTTTCACCAAGTCCCTAAATGCCAAGTAGGTTGCTGGTGCATACACACACCTGTGAGTGATGTAATGATCTAGTGCAGGGCCCAACCCCAACTACACAGAACTGAGTGGGTTGTGGAAAGTCCTTTGAATTTATGACACTTTCTTGGAAATCTTCACATGGAGTTCTTTTGAGGAATGTCTTCTGGAAATCAAGTAACTCTCAGAACACACCAGTTTCCCTGAAATTTATGACATACCTATGTAACCTTTTTTTTTCCAGGAAATTATTAGGAAATTACAGAACCTAAAGCTTGTAAATGGTGTTTCAAGTCTTTCTCTAAATGTTCAGTCAACTATAAAAAGCTGGAAAAAAGTTGACTCCTCCGCTCATTTATTTACTTCTGCTATTTGGCCTTAAGGTACTCAGACCTGTGCTGTATTTACTGAGTCTAAAAATATTGGAATCGACCTTAAAAATGAACCACATCATGTTTTAACTGTAGAATGTAAACTTGCCTAAGTTTAGAAAAGTCCTCGAATTCAAGCAGAGTGACAACAGGCAGAAGACGCTACCTCATTGTCCTCAGTGGCAGCTACAGGCCAGAACTAGTCCCACAGTTAGTAGGTCTTCAATTTAAGTCATGTGACTAAGAAAGGTCTGAGTGTCTCAGCTTTAAGAGGAGACAAAACACAAAGCAGAGTACTTTGTCCAACCATCCACCACCTCGACCTGTCTGCGGTCAGTGTTGACATCAAAACAGCTGTAGCATCAGCCAGACAGTGTCAGACATCCACAAATTGAAACTTAGACTCTAGAAGCTGCTTCCTTCCCTCTCTGGGACGCTGTTGCTGCTGCAGCTGGAGAACTGAAAACAAAATGTTTCTGTTGAAGCTCAAGAGGCCGACTGCTGCGAGTGTAAAAGCAGAGCTGAGGAAAGCAGCAGCATGTATGCTATCATTATCACCACCACTGTACAATAGTCTTACAAAGCGCAAAGAGAATTTTACACCACTTGGTTGGCAGAAGGTGCACCTATGTTTCCTCCCTTCTTTGGAAAAGTGTGATGAGGCTGTGTCTGAATTCAAATACTCTGCCAAGACTGCGACACACACCTGTGCTATAAAGTGATTCATGTGAAAAGCAACACACCTGTTTTCAGTTGTATCTTCCACATGGTAATTTGAAATCAGAAGTGGAAAGGCAGTTTCCCCTCAGGCATCAGCAAAGTATTACATTATTATTTCTCCCAGGAAATTGGATTAAGTTTTATTTCAGGACATCTCATTTTTTGCAGAGGTCAGGATCATCTTTTTACCTTTATAGTGACAGATGAGATACAGGGTGTAATGCGCTGACATAGCTTTAATTACAAGGTCACTGGGGGCAGAAGAGTGAACTCTGAAGACAGAAAGACATCATGTTTATATAACCTGTTGACATCTCTCTTCTAAAATTGGTTCCTTGTTCTTTTAGCTCACCTATTGAGGATTAATGTGTCTCCTTTGAGCAGCAGGAGAACTCTCTTTTAAGTGCTGACATGAGTGGAATTCCAGTAATGTAAATTTCAGTGGATGAATCCTTCACAGCTCCACAAATAACCCCACCTCTGCGGCGGTCTGCACTCACACGCTAGCCCTTGTCTGCATGTCTCTGTATGACTTCTTACCTGTATTTCATCTTTGTTTTCTTTCTTTTCTGTGAGTGAAGGGTGTCCAGCCCCCATGTCTTTTATAAACAAAGTACAGGCTGTGTGTGAGCGGGGCAGGGAGGAGTGGCAACAAGAGGTGTTGCGTAGCTGAGATTCCCGAGATTCCCTGCAGCAGATTTAGTCTCTGACAGAGGCCACTGATAGTAGACGTGCTTCACGGGGGGTACACAGGTAGATGCTGTTTACTTCACAGCCAGCCAAAGAGTCAGACCTTCCACATCAGTTCCTCTCATTACTACACTCAGTAGGCACCAGTACAGGTGTCTGTGTATGAAGGCATGTGTCTGTCTGCAGCTGTGTGGGTGTGAAACTGTGTGAGACTGCACATGTACAAAAGTAAGACGCATGCATTCCATCTAGTTTATTCTTCAAAGTGTAATTACTATAATTACACCACAATACAACCCTCTAAACAATTACTACCTGCTTTGTTGTGTACCTGTGTTTTGGAAAATGGATGGTGGTGGTGGGGGGGGCTCAGTCCATATAATCAGAGGCACACCTGAGCACTCAACACTGACAAACAAGAAGTTCCCGTAGCTTTTTTGATACATAACACAAAAACCTTCCATACATTAAGTAACATAGGCAACTTCTACACGTAGCATCAAGGATTTATAGTGAGACGCCTGATAGACACACACAGACATAAATACTGTACATGCAGTGACTCAGAGGTTTCACAAGCATGATAAATCTGTGCTGGTTCAATGTCAGCGATAAATAAATGAAATATGATAAAATGGAGCAACATATGCTGCAGTCAGTTGGCAGCCGTTCGTTACTATTTTGGGTTCTCCTGCATCCCTGCCTGAGGTGTTCACACCCTGCCAGGCCAGCAAAGAGAAAAAAAATAGATGCATATAAACAAGCGAATATAATTGTGATAGGTACTGTTAGGAAAAAGGGTGCAGGTAAGATGCTGATGAAAAGCAGCTTGGCACTCCTAGGACCTAAATCACATGCAGAGGCGGTGATATAATTCTGTGCCCTTGTCCATTTTATTGCCTTGATGCATGCAATATTTTTACACCATTAATCCGTGGCGTGCAAAGTAGGGTGCCGACTGTCTCAGCCCTTTTTGCCCTGCTTTTTTTAAGGGAATAAAAACTAATTGGAAACTCAACTTAACATTTGAATCATGCCAGATGGGTTGCTGAAGTGTAGTCAGGTTACAGGTTCACGTGTCTTATTATAAGCACATATCTGGTCCCCAAGTGCTCATCTGGTCAGTCCAAGTGCCCTTCTCTTTGTTTGGAAAAGAGCTTCTTTGTTCCACAAACGTCTCTTTGGATCTCAGTTTCTCCCCATATAGCCCTCGGGTCACAGAAAGGGCCCCTCTGATTGGCAGAAGAGCTACTCTGGACCCTAGGTTCAGGATATTTTTATAACCTGGTTGGTAAAAGTGCTCCTATGGGGATCCCAAGGAGTCCTGTGATCAGCCCAAGAGCCACTAGTCAGTCTAATTGCTCCTCTTATAGACAAACAAGTTCCTTTGGTCACCCATTTCCTCTATAGTTATCTTAAATTCAGGTTTGATTGGTCTCAATGACCCACGGTCAATACCAGCACACCTCAGGTTGGCAAAAGGTCCCCTGGTCCCCAAGTGGCCCTCATGACCTAAAGTTTTGTTCGGCTGATACAAATGACCTTCTGGTCAGTTCTGGCTCTGCTCGTGTGCCATTGTGTCCCTCTTGCTTGGTTTAGGTGCAGCTCCAGTTGGCCCAAATGCTCTACACGTTTTCAAGAGCGCTTCTCCTATCCTTAAGGGGACCCTTTTGACCCCAAGGTTTCTTCTGGTTAATCCAAAGATCCCTCTGGTCCCATGTGCCAGTTTGTTTGGCCCAAATGCAACTGTTTCCAACCAAGTGGCCCTCTTGTCCCCCAGGACCTGTTAAGTACTGTATGTGTATGTGTCCCTTTGGTCTTGTTGTAACCCTCTAGATGTGAAGTGCCCTCATGGGGTAGACCCAAAGTTTCCCTTCTGGCGGGTTCAGTTGCCACACTGGTATATGACCGTGGACCAAACATAAATCCTAACCCTACAAGAAGAGGTGGCCCTTGGACTCTCACACCACTTTCTCTCAGCAATTTTCTAACTCTGTATGTACAGCATATGTGAGTGTGAATGAAATGCTTGCATATACTGTATGTGTATATATGTATGCCTATTTTTATCCTTGACATTGCACAGCCCAAGGCTTGCATCATCACCTGTAGTAGGCCAACCTTGTACCAAATTTTCCGAACCCTAAGATCAGATGGTAGTCTGCAGTCTACAGGAACTCAAAACATGACCCCATCAAGGGCAGAAGCAGACCTGAATGCACCCCTTAGTGTTGCCTGTAAAATGTTACTGTTGGTGCATGTCTGTCAGCAATCCTTCGCTATGCAGGCAACACAGGCCCAGTTCCTGCCGTATCTGCAGCTATCTTCCAATTCTTCTCTCTTCACACGCTACAGTCCCCTCGCATGCCGAGCTGGGAGGCGTGTGGGTGGAGGGTGTGTGTTTGGTGGGGATTGTAAAGCAGAGAAAGGAGCAATGATTGATCTCAGCCATAGACACCTCTCTTTATCGCTCCAGCTGATAGGACCAACCTCCATTCAGCAGCGCTGTAGGCTGTTTTTGTGTAAGCATAAACACCGGGCCAAATCAGTACCTGTGCTGCGCTGTTTACCTGGCAGCTGTTCAGCCCCTTTCTGTCTAAACTTGAAATAGGATCCAAACACTCTACTCACGCATAGTGGTTTGCACGAGATGCTTTGCCTACCTCTCCACCTACTGCCGGGATCCGTAGCGCTATTTTTGCACCCTCTGAACCTTAACCGCGCCTCTTATTTCTTTGATTGAGAGGTGGAACATTTAGCTCGGGGGCTTTAACTACAAACATAGCACTGATTGGAAGTTGTTACCAAGGAATCATCCCACAGACAACAAACACTTCGCTGACTGACAGCTTTACTCTGTGGGTTATATTTAGATCCTCTTTCTGTCAGCACTCTGTTACCTCGATTAATAGTTTTCAAAGAGCTATCCCAGGCTCATACTTTTAAAAATCTTTAATATGTGACTTTGTGTTGGTCACTTCACACATTATAGACGTAACCAGTTTTTGAAATGTTTTGCCTCAGGGCCAATAACATGCATTTTATTCTAAGGTGCTTCAGTTGTTGTTGTTAGTTTTTAAAACGTTATAGGGAAGCCTGTACTTTATTCAGGCATATGTCATGACTTTTCACAACAGACATTTTTATTATTTATCCTCTGACACTTCAGTTGTACAGTACTTTAAAGGGGCACTCCACCAGTTTTACATATTAAGATTAGTGCAGCTGTCACAGAGAGTATTATTAAGTGACAGCAGTCATGTCATGTCTTCTGTGGCTCTAGAGAGACCAATATAAACTCTGATAACACTACCTTGGTGACTTCATCAGTGCTTGGAGACTCTGACTCTTTAGCTGAATGCTTGTTTCACTAACCTGGAGTGTGGATTTGGAAAGACACTGAAAAGAGGCTATCGAGTTGCATACAGTTTTTTCTAGAGCCAGATTTGAACCCTCAGCAAAACAACTTCTTCTTTTTCCTGCCTCCAGCAAGTGTAGTTCCCTGGCTATCTTAGCTTACAGGAAGCGCACAGATAAAATGAGCCAGAAAATGAGAAAGAGACATCAGGCACATCAGTCATTTCTACACCTCAGGTCACTGCTGGTGTGGCTCTTGTGGATTTGCTTACACACATCCTGCATATATGAATGTGTATGTCCCATTTCTCAATGATTTCTGATCTACAACCCAAGTTTTGAGACTGGCAAAGTCTTGTGACACCAGCCAGTTAGACAGCTGCCAAATTCAAATATATGAAATGGTGTAGTGGTGTACTTCGGCAGAAGGTCTTCCAAATGGACTACAAGTAGATTCCAAGCCAAATCATAACTATAAACATGTTAGGTGACCCTGTGAGGAGTCCAAAGTAGAAAAACTCTACACTAACTCAACTCAGATATTAGATATAAAGTTAAATGTACCCATTTTTTTCTAATCTCTGTAGACTTTACATGGCTCACTGCAAGGGTAAATAGAAACCTGGGCTCCTGGGCAGATGTTACTGTTTGTAGTAAGGGCTGCTAGATATTGATTGGCTGATAATTTGCAAATGAATATCATTAAGGATCGGAAGTTTGAATGGGAGAGTAAATTCTAATCTCCTCCAGCTGGTCATGGGGTTGTAATGTGCCCTGCCTCTGCTCCAGCATTGATCCACTGGAGCAAACAGCAGCTCCGTGACAATCCACAGCACCCATCTGGTGTAAAACATACCGGATAATATAAAATCTAAAATCAGTAGAATATATGGCAGTGTTTCATAATTGACTGATTAATAAGCAACTAGTCAAAGTAGCATGAATGCACACCTAAAACCCGATGAGAAATTGAATCAAAAAGAACAAGAATGACGACATACTGCACCTTAAAGGCGACCGGTTGGGGTCAAAATGTCATAAGCTTAGTGTACACTCATTCTTTGTACTTTAAATATTGTTTCAACAAATATAATGAAAATGCAAAGCTGCAATGGGTTTACCAGGTGCTAATATTTAGCTGTCTGAGCCTGGTTTTTTGGCACAATCTCCAACCCTCCTTTTTAGTTTGGAAATAGATCTGGTCATTGAATGTATGTAGTCTAAGATTCGTTAACTCCCCCTGCATGCCACAGAAACAGGTTTAGCCATTCGGACAGCCAGGTGTATGGAGGAGAGGAGAAACCGCAGCACCTGTTTGGTAACTGAGATGGGCGGTCAGGGGTAGGCGGCATGATAACGGTGGAAATGTAGGATTAGGTTAATGGAGCAGTGTGATCGCATCCCAAAGCCGGTGTCTCACTAGGAGAGTGATGGTTATGGTTTTAGTGCTAAGCTGAGAGTTCACGAAGTGGTAAGAAGAGGTCATGTGTCAGCGAATCATGTATGCCTCTGCTACAAGTCCAAGTATCCCCAATTATGCAAAAAATAAAAATAAAAAATAAGAAAACCATAATTGTTTCACTGTGAAGCTTGTTCATGTCAGGAGATGTGTAGCTGTTCCACCACTCTAACTGAACTTTCTCTGAAAGGCATTGTGAGAAAACAGGCGGTAACTATTTATACAGCTACACACCTGACCAGGCATCTATCCAAACAAAAGGGCTTGAACCCAGCCCTTGCTTGCCTATCCAGCCCAGACATCTGATTAATTATAGTGTGGCCGTTAAGGCAAAGAAAAACTAGCTGATGAAAAGTCAGCGAGTCTTCAGGCTCAACCTGCCCAAACAGCATCATGCGTGTTAGCTTGTAAAAGCCTTCATCCCACCCCCTCTCCTTGTCTCCCCCCCTTGCCTCCCCCCTCTGCTCTGGGCCCAAGGTAAAACATCTTCCTTGTTGTGTCAGAGCCCTGCAGGTGGGCCCCGCGTGCTCAGGTAGATAATATCAGTGTTACTATAGACTGTGTTTGGGTTAGCTTGAAAACACTTTTCATGGCAGGAGAAAAACAAAGTGCTCTGCAGTGCGTGATAACAGCGGGAGCTGCACTCTACAAATTAACCTGTGGAAACACTTTGGCCTCGCACGAAAAACACTCACACGTAATACCTGCTCCTCTTTTGTTTTGTTTTTGTTGTTTTAATAAAGGCCTACATGATTTTTATTCTGGGAGCAGGGAATAATTTTATGAGATTTAGGTGATTTCTCCTATGCAGTGTATTGTACACCACAGGACTAATGTTAATCCAAAACAGTGAAATAAGCCTTTAATGTCCTGGTGGTTAAGTGGCAGGACTGAGCTGCTTTATGTCCAGGCTGAAGTCACTCTGTTTCTAATCTGCATACTGCCTGTGCAGTAGATTTTATAAATTGACTTTCTTTAAACAAAGGAGGCATGAACAGCTCGAATGTGCTCAGGGCCAGAAGCTGGGATGGCTTCCAAAAACAGATCACCCAGGTGGTCCATGTGCGAGAGAGGGACCGAAGCTCTGGTTGAGAGGCCTGTTGCTGCACTCACGGCTTGGATCCTCTTATGTCAGGAGCTCCTTTTGTGTCTCAGTAAAAGTCTAAATTTCCTCTTAAGCCATGAGGATCTGATTCCCATTTACAGCTTTCTGACACAAACGCTTTTGATGAACAAAGACACAATAGAAGACTGACTTTCCTTTTTGGGCCCATGACATTAGCAGCAAAATGTAGCTGAAAGATCTGAAAATTTCAGCTCTGACTGTTGGATGTTTCAAGTCAGTTTGACTTGCAGTAAAAAGTGTAAACTCTTGTTACACTTACTCCTATAGGTAACTGTAGAACAATGACTTGTTTGCCTCTGTATGTCAACAATATGAGTATATGGTATTGACATCCTCCTCTGAACTATATGTAAACCTCTGGTGTCCAGCTGCCAGACGTTTTCTCCTCACTTTCTCCTCTCAGCCTCCATACAGACTGGCCCAACCTCCTGGTGAAGGAGTTGGTTTCACAGTTTGTCACACTCAAAAACTCTGCACACCTCCTCTGCACATTTGTTAAAAAATAAATTCATGCTTTAATTCACAAAATAAATTGTTACATTCTATTAATTAAAATGATGCTGTGTTCATCCATCTTGGATGTAATGGAAAAATAAAATCATTCCTTTTATTGAGACTTTGCAATTTAATACTTGTATCTTAGATACTTTAAGTACCTTTTGCAACTAATACTTCTTTACTTTTACATTTTCAGTGTAGGCTGTTTACTACACTGTGGTATATTTGACACACTTAAAACTTGTTTTCATGCTCTATAAATAAATGGAATTGAATTGGCTTGAAAAACAATTGTATGTCATTGCCAAAAACAACAAAAACATGGGCTCCACTTTCCACACCTAGGTACAAATGAGTGTAACTGCCCATGGGAAAGGCAAAAGCAGGATGACAGGTCTACATGTCTTTGTCTGAAGTGGCAGGTTTGTTGAACTTCACATAGACTCATATCTCTGAAAGCTGATTCCTAAATCCCCGGGCCTGACTCTAACAATAGGACTGTGCTTGTTCATACTCTATAGTTTATGTTGTAAGCTGCTCACAGGCCACTGAGTGCAGGGCCACACAACCCCAGTTCAGGTGAAAAAATATACTGCTTAAAAAAAACTGAGGGAACAGTAAATCACACATTGTATCCTGATGGACAAATCTTTCCTAATGTACATTGTATAATTTCCTTAGAACAAAATGACATAACAACAGTCAAGGGAAACCAAAACTATCAACCCATGGAGGCTGTATTCAAAGTCACACTGCAAATCAAAGTGACACTTTGAAATCACAAGTTTGACCAAGTTGCCTGAATTTCATCACGGCAACTCATAATGTGACTCAGAAGTGTGTATGGCCCCCACGTGCCTGTATGTACTCCCAACAAGCATGCTCTTGTCTGGGCATGCTCCTGATGAGTCAGCGGATGGTGTCCTGGGGGGTCTCCTCCCATACTTGGTGCCATCAGATGCTCCAATAAATCTTGTCCCATAGGTGCTCAATTGGATTTAGGTCAGGGGAACATGAGGGCCAGTCGGTGGCATCAATGCCTTTGTCATCCAAGAACTGCCTACCCACTCTGGCCACATGAGGTGGGGTACTGTCCTGCACCAGGAGGAACCCAGGGCCCACTGCACCAGCATAAGCTTCGACAGTCACTCTGAGGATTTCATCCCAGTACCTCACAGCAGTCAGGGTATTGTTGGCTATGACATGGAAGTCTCCAAAGATATGCCTCCCCAGACTATCACTGACCCACCGCCAAACCAACCATGCTCAGTGATGTTACAAGCAGCATAACATTCATCACAGCATCTCCAGACTCTTTCCTGCCTGTCATATGTGCTCAGTGTGAGCTTGCTCTCATCTGTGAAGAGAAGAGGGTGCTAATGGCAAACCTACAATTCTGGTGTGCTCTGGCGAATGCCAGTCAAGCTACATGATGCTGGGGCATGAGTGCAGGTTGTACCAGAGGACCTGGGGCCCTCATGCCACTGCTATCCAGCTCTTATAATACATTGTCAGTTGACAAATTTCAGTAACAATGGCTGCATCAGCTAAAGACAACAAAATAAAAAGAGAAGTGTTGGTCCTTTTACCTCATTGAAATGGTTCAGTCCAGTGTGGAACAGACCACTGTGCTGTCTACAGTTTGTAAAAACATTTTTCAAACTAAAAGTGGCAGCACAATGAAGCTGTTGCAGCCAAAGCCATTGTGGTGACACCCTGCAAGTGCTGCTTTTGTGTCATTGTGCTACTGCTCCTGGTGTTGTTCTTTGCAATATTTACAATATGTAAAAGGAGAACAGCCTCTTGCTTTATGTTTTTCTTTCACTGATATTGCACATATGGCCCTAGTGATTGGGGAACAAAATATATTTTGAGTGCATACTGACAGAAAGCAGTGGATTAAAATTGTGGATTAAAAAAACAACTAAATGAAATGTTTTGGTCATATTACCCAGCCAGTTATCGTCAGTCATTGTATGCTCATCATTTGGGTTTACATACTGTAGTGAGTGAGACAGATCAGTCTGGTCATTCAGTCAACATGTCCAAACATACTTGTGCCATTAGCTGCTGGCCTGTGTTTGTCTGAAAAAAGGATTAACATGAAATATGAGGAAACGGTGACTGACAGTATGTGAATGTGAGGGTAGCCCAGCTTGTGTTTCACAATGCTTAATAGTGTCAGGTAAAAGCCGTGAGTCATTGGTAAGAGAAAGCCATCGCGTGTGTGCTGAGCAGTCGATGTTAGGCCCGTGTGTAGGCGCTATTAAAAAACTGGTTCTTCTGAAATGTTGTTTTGACAGATATCAGTAGCGCAGGGATCACCAGATATGAGGAGGGGGTTCCCTCCACACTCACAAACAAAGCTAAATTTATTTCCTGGCTTTTATTTAGTCTTGGGTTTGGTATTTGGGCTTAGCCTGCAATGCCAGGCTGATGAATCAGGGCTGACATTACTCATATGGGTTTAGATAGAAGGTGAACAGTATGTGTTTGTCTGTGACTTAAGGGCTGCAAAGTTTCTGTTATTGTTTTTGTTCTACAGTACATGCTAGTTCTTTGGCTGCAGGTAAAAATAACACCAAGCCCATAATTATGGTTTTAGACTAAAGCCCCCCCAACTCACTCCTCCTATTCTCTTGCTTAGACTGTGCTGATTTGTGGTGTGTGTGTCTGTGTGTACTTGACAGGTGATTTACAGCAGGGCTGCTGTCATCCTGGCAGGTTTTGTGTAAGAATGCAGCCTGTGACGTCAGAAGGAATTGATTTGAACTCGCGGCAAACTCACTGCCTTTATACTCCTATGGAAACTTTGGCTGATGACGTGATGTGCCAGTCTTCGATGACAATGATGAGTTTATTTATAGTGTCACTGCTGTGTTAGTATGTGAGGTATGGTGCCGCAGATAAATTGTCATCTCTCAGAGTGCCTCGGGCCATGTTCACAGTAACAGCTAAACTCCAGAGTATGCAACAAGACCGAGTGTACAGTGATGTATGTGATGCGCACAGTAAGAACGTACTCTCGGTAAACTTTACCCTGTTAGCTGGTTAATATTTGCAATTTAGCACTAAAAGCAAAGCTCAACTGACACTAGTGGGAATGTCATTAGTTAGCAGGAATTTTTTCATAAACCAAAATGTCGGACTCTACCTTAACCATAGTTTATTTGCCATAACCATGATCTTTCCCATTTCTTAACCAGAGAAGGGAGCAAGTCACATGTGCAAGTCTCTAGTCTTAACCTTCTCAAGCAAATCCCAAGTTGCTGTGGTGAGAATCAAGCAAGTCAAATCAAGTCCCTACTATAAGTCATACAAAATTCTGAGTTTTATTTCACAAAACCTTCTCTGGTTATTAATTGTGTATTCATAGGCTATAAACTAACCCTTAGCTATTACATAAAAAAGGTGCGACTTTCAGGACTACCAGAAACTCTTCTCAGTAAAATACATAATCAATTTGAAGCCAATTCTAACAGCTTAAACTTAGCACTAGCTTTCTAGTTTAACATTTGACCAGTGAATAACTTGGCTAACATAAAGTTCCATATTCCTGTACTTCTGTACTTCTTTTTTCTTTGTGAGTTTTGTAGTGACAGATGAACTTGGATGTTGTGGTGGTCGTGTTGCTGATTTTTGCTCTGCAGACTTTGCATACCCATGCTCACTTCTTACTATTGTCACTGACAAGATCATCTCTGAATCTGAATTGTGTTTTTTGGATTAGGCTCCTCCATGATAGTTGCATCCTATGACCTTTTCCCTCTGCTGGTCTAACACATTCTGGTAGGTTGCCAGGTTTGTGGGCATCGCACGAGAAATCACCCAATTGGGTTTCAAAAGCAAGACACAACCTCTCAATATCTTGAAAATGCAAATATTTAATAAAAAAGTGAAGTCACTTTGAGTCTTCTGTCTCAAATTATGAATACCAAGTCAAAGTCCAGTCTTTAACCAGTGTTAGTCAAGCAAGTCCTCAAATTTGCAACTGAAGTCCAACTTGAGTCAAGTCATGCGACACGAGTCCTCCACCTCTGTTCTTAACCACACTGCAGTCAGGCTTTTACATTGTTTAAATAAATAATTAAAATGTTGCTGTTGAATGTAATCTTTACAGAATCATCCAACATCAAGGCTCTGTCTAGTAGTTATAGGGCACTTTTTACCTGCACACAAATGTCTCACAGGTCAGGGAAGCCATAGACAAACACAGGTGGCTTTGAGGTCAACACCTCTTGACACTGACTAAGCAGAAAGCGGTTACATAAAGCTTAAACTGTTTTTCACTTAGTCTGGTTTCAAGAAATTCAAAGCATCTCAAATGTCACTTTGCGGACACGGAAGTCATTCCAGTGTTGCTAAAATGAGTCACCCATGAAATCATCTCACATGAAAAAAAAAACAACTATGTGCCCCAGTGTCAACACTGTGTGAAGGCTGGAAAACAGAAAGTTGGCTTACAGAGTTTGAAACAAAGAACGGTGATCCCAGTAACTGTCACAAAAAGTAAAGAATTACTGTAATTAGAAGAAACTGCTGCAGCTAAAAAGGCAGATTCAGTTCTATTACAGAAATAAAGTTAATTAAAATCACACTTGTATAATTAGTTATAACAGTTGTGTGTTAGCTTCAAGGAGGGTTGGAGTATGGAGAGACAAATACAAAAGCACACATGCTAAAAATCTCTTGGTCTTGCTGTAATTTCCCTGGAGAATGTAGTGAGACATCTTTGTAATGAATCTCAAAATGGAAATGTGCTTTCAAATAAATCATTAGTGACAAAGCTCTGTTATCCCAGACTCCCATCTGATAGATTTACATTATGTCTCCCTTTGAACAGAGATTAGCTTGAAAAGAAAAAAAGCCATTTGTAAAACAGCACTGTAGCTCAGATGTTTTCCTCAGAGCCATGTGCTCATGTACCCGAGATGTAGCGATCGTATCACATTTCTCCATGTCACTTCAACTGCATACTCAGCAGAGCAGCTCCACCAGTGGCTGGCTGCAGCCCATCAGTCCTCTCATCGCTACTCTGCTTCTGCTGTAGCCGCATTATCTGGCGTGTGACAGTAACATGTATGCGGGCGCTTTCTGTCAGTTCAGAGCACTGTCACGCTCAGCGAGGTGTGTGACGTCACTGAAGAGGGGTCGTAGATGTGATCTGACTGCGTCAGGGAACTACAGCACCTTGCGTAGCATCGCATGACAACACAGTCCACTGACCAGTCAATCAGATACTGTCAGTACGCTTTAGAGAGGCTCGCACAAAAATGTGTTTGTCTTTTGAGAATCCAGCAGGTCATAACACTACAAAGAAGACACAAGCCAGATTAGTAATCACGTGATCTTCAGGTTTTGCATGACAAAAACACAAGGTGAAGTTTGTCTGCACCTTTTCATGTTTTACCTTTTGAACCAAGGATAACAATAGGAACAGCAGAGGTAAAAGCTGTGTTTCCATGGTGACAATTAATGAAAAAAGAAAACCTTTGTAAGTTATGCTGTTCTATAATTATGTGGTGTCTTAAAGTGTTGCTTCAGTCCTTCTGATACATTTATTCACACAAGCACATCTGTTAGTCAACTGCACAGATGTTAGCCAGCTAGCACCGTAGGCGTTGTGTGTGCAGTGTCTGATCTCGAAACTTAGCAACATCCTGTTATTTTCCTCCTTTCCCCTCTTGTCTCTGTGTTCCTAAGGTGCAGATATATGGCACTGATAAGCAAGCATTCTCCACCAAGACAGAAAACTGCAATTCAATTTCAGTGTCCAAAAAGCATCACATCTACACAGAACAGCATGACAAAAAATAAATAAAAATTGTCACAATAGCATATACCCCAACCAGAATCAGATGGTTTTGGGCAACAAGTTGAGTCTCTGAAGTATAAATATAGTTTGGATCAAACATAGTGTGTGTGTATGTCTGTCAAAACCAGCCCCTGAGCTTCACTGGCATTTCATTCAGTGTTTGCTGTCAGACAACTTTGCAAATAGGGCACTGTGACAAGTGTTAATATTTACAGTCTGATCCAGAAAATAAAGACATGAGATTAGTTAACTGGTGTTACAGGATGGGCTGGGACCTCAGCGTATACAACTGTTCTTATCATTGTTTGTGACTGTACAACAACTTCATTTTCTGTTTGTAAATGGCTAATCTGGTGTAGGATGAAAAGCCAGGTGAAGTAATGCTTTGTTGAAAGAGCACAAAACCAAACTTAAGATGTCATTAGCAAAACAAGGACAGAAATATGTTAACAGTCATTTTCTGGCTGTAGTAAGAACACACACATTCTCCAGATAGTACACAGGTGCGTGAGATTTCCTTAGGCTCGATTTAATGAGCTGTGCTCTCAGATCAGATAAGTCTTATCAGATCTGTACTTGAATCTTTCTGTATAAACATCTCTCTCTGTATGTGTGTGTGTCTGTATACGTACTCACACCCACTCACACTAATGTGTCAAATGTGGTTGCATGTTTATATAGGGCAGCTCTCTGAACAGGAGCTCAGGTGTAAACCCAAACAGGGCAGTGAATCTGAACTGGCTGCGGGGCGACCAGGACTATGATTGACAGGTTCTCCAAACTCACCTGAGCTTGTCTCCCAGGTGTGATTACACTTGGCTGATCCACATGGTCTAGGCCAGGTGCATACCCCACATAGTTGTACCCTGTGTCATGTGCTAATCCTGCAGGTGTTTGGACTAAATGTTCCCTCGGGGGAAATTATCCTTTTGCTTTTCACTTGTAGCTTCTGCTGGGGCAAAAACAACACATCATGAGGCCGCTGTGGCTCAGGAGATGCCGGAAGGTTTGATTCCCAGCTTCTCCAGTCCACGTGTCCTTGAGCAATACACTGAACCCCCAGTTGCTCCCTGTGATAACACTTGTGTGAAAATGTGTGTGTGTTTGGGAGTGCGAATGGGCAAATAGTGTGAAAGTGCTTTGACTGTGCTGTGATTCACAGAAAAGCACTATACAAGTATAAAACATAACAGCTGGATGTACAGGATAGAACAGGAACTCTTATTTAAATAATTGTCAAAGATCAGGTATAATCTGGCTCATGTTGTCTTGTTTCACGACCCTGATACTTTTTCTTAGAGCAATTTGAAACAGGAAACTGCACCAGGAGCAAGCGGATATAACTGTTATGGCTGTTAGAGTTTATTCTTGTTTTTGAGCCAAATACATCTTTACTTGATCGTAGTGTGTGTGAGTGAGCCTGGAATGTGTTTCTCCAACTGCATGAAGCATATCATTCTCAGATGTCATTAGGAGACGTTCACATGGCCCCTTTCTGCTTATTTTAGGTGTAAAATGAACGTACATGTTTCGGTTCAGTTCAGTTCATGCTTTCTTCGTGACGTTGGCTCAACCAATCAACTTGTTTTGGTGGGTTTTCAGATCAGATTGTGTCATTCCACATCAGTTCCATCACTTTCTCTCTGATAAAGCAAAAAATGATACCAAATGACACCTTCGCAGCTGTGCTGCCTTGGCTATGTCACTCCCTCTTTAAACCTCACCACTACAATCTAAACTCAAGTGATCTGAGCTTTTACCTTGCTCATCTCAGACTTTTCAAAGTGTGTCAGTCTGTTTTCTCATCAGGAAGCTGGAATAAGCTTCTTTTAGTTACTGAGAAAAACCAGTGTGTATTGGTCCACCCTGGACAGGTCACCATCCTGTCACAGGGCTGACATGTAGACAAACAACCACACTCACTCCTACGGGCAGTTTAGAGTCGCCAGTCAACCTGATGAAGCTGGAGTACCCGAAGAAAACCCACGTGGGCACAGGGAGAACATGCAGACTGCACACAGGAAGGAACCACGTTGGCCGGGGCTCCAACCCCAAACTCTGTATCAGCACCGAGCTTGGTCTCACAGCTCTAACACTGTGCCCAACCCAGCAGTGAATGCAGCTGTGAGACAACATTACTGCTGCTCCCTGCGCTCTGCTTTTATGATGTCCTCTTCACTCTAATAGTCAAATCTGGTATTTCAGGCCAAACACTCTGATTAGACAATAGAACTTACACCCCACTACAGTTGCCATGTTTACACACAAACACACATATGTGTCACTGTTAACGCCAGACGTTCCTCAGCCTCCTCCTGCTGACGTGTGCATTCTCAGGCAGGTCCATCTGTAGGTCCTTTCCACTGACGACACACGTCCGATGCTGCAAGCTGTAGAGTTGTGAGATAAATGTAGTGACAAAAGTTGTTAGTTGTGTGAAAGGAATTATTCAAATAAAGTAGCCTTATCTGTTTGTACAGGCACAGGCCAGTATGTACTGTTTGTACAGTACATTTTAACTTGTACTTTAAGACAGTGATTCAGTAAGTGCATTTCGTTACTTTCTGCCTCTTTTGTGTATGTTGTGTACTCAAAGGAAAGATTATCGTATCCTGATTAGGGGAACTGGGAATCACCTGCCAAAATACTGGTTACTTTGGTACATAGCAAAAAGTGCGTGTGTGCATTTTGTTGCCTGCCAAACTGAAATGCAGATAAGATAAGTGACATGTAAGCACATTCATGGTGGTAGCAAGCAAGTCGCACGCCATGAGCACCTCTCACCTCAAACCTATTGCTTTTACCTTCGGTTATTTTTGTACGTGTCCATCTGCTGCAGCAGAGATGTGGTTCTATGCATGCATCCTTCCCATTAGTGTGTGTATACTGCATGTGTGTGCAGCCATGTGGTGTCTAGCATGAGAAACGCAGCAGGGGTTTTGCTTTGACGCTCTGCAGAGTGAGGGAGGGGGGAGCAGGGGGGCCAAGCTGTGATAACAAACTCCATTCATTTCAGAAATAACAACACAGCACTTAAAGTGAACCACGGGCTCTTTTCCTCTGGGAACCACTGATCTGCTTGAGCAGAAAACTCAACTCGTTTACTGTGATTAGCTGTTACATCACAGGACGGAGCCCTGGCTTGGAACTCGATCGCTTATCTTCTCATTTGCACTTTGCACACGTGGACACACCTGCCTGTGCATGTGCACATAAACCATGGAGGTTTCAAAGCCTGTGTTTAGTAATGCAAGATTCAGAGTATAACTACATCAGTATATTGTTTCTGGCACTTCAGTTTTCAGTTACATTGACAGGATCTTACAGTACTTTATTAGTCAATATTACTTGTTTCCCTAGCTGTGCCGGTGCGTTCCAGCACGGCAGTCCTCCACCCCTATTGGTGTAGGGAGGGTGTAGTCAACAGTGTCGCCCAGTCATTTTCACTTTTATTTAAACAATTGTTCGACAAGGGAGAATAAGTAACTATCCATAAGAACGTGTTGAAATTCAGATCTACATTTTACAGTAAAAGGGGAAGTGGGGAGGTGGATAGACTCTGCCAAAGCTCCTGGTAATTCCAGAGTTGTTGTGATCACACGTTGTGTGATCTGACTTGCTAGCGTTAGCCTTGGGTAAGCATGAGTTCAGGAGTCACTTCGTTTTGTTTAGAGTTGCAGCCGAGGTTTGGACCTCTATGATGAAGCTAGCAGCATTTTCAGGTATATTATTTACAGTTATTATAATGTGTTCCAGCCAGAGAGATCAGTATATGAGATTAACTTTTTGTCATTTTTTGTCTTTCTCTCCTTCCAACTTTGGTTCTCTTCTACTTTCAATGCCTATGGCCAGTTAACAGAAAAGAACAGGGATCATCACAGGTCACCTCCAGGTCAGAGATCAGCCACCTGTCGGAGAGACAGGTTTAGTAAATGTTCCCCCTGATATTTTAATGAGGGTGGTGGAAATGCTGTCCAATACACTGGACCAAAATGTCTCATAAGTGATCAACTGGGTTGAGATCTGGTGATTGGGAAGGCCTTAGCTTAAGAGCCACATTATTTTTATGCTCATCAAATCGTTCAGTGTCCCCTCGTGCTCACTAAAGGGGCACAGTCATCCTGGAAGAGACCTCTCCCATCGGGAGAGAAATGTTTCATCACGGGTTAAAGGTGAACATTCAGAACAGCTCTGTGTTGATTTGCAGTGACTCTTCCCTCTAAGCAAGGGTGGGCAATTCCAGTCATTACCTGACCCAGGTGTGTTCAGCCAGTCAGAAGCTGGAAGATACCATCTTAGATGAAAGTGGAGTGAGAAAAGATAAAGTGAATTTGTATCTTCCAGCTTCTGACTGAGTGAACACACCTAAGCCAGGTAATCGGCAGCAGGTCAGGCAGGGATAGTTGGAAAACAAGCAGGACAGCGGCCCTCGAGGACTGGAATTGCCCACCCCTGCTCTAAGGGAACAACTGGACCCAAACCACGCCAGTAAAGGCAATTGTTATGTTTCTCTCAGGGTTTTGCTTTAATTTGTCACCAGTTTGTAGATTACAGTGGGTCTAATAATGCACGATAAATACTCATCTGCACTCCTTTACTAGTGGTGTGAGGTCTGCAGCAGTAGCCTTGTACCTAGAGATGAGAGCTGAACTCTCCAGTCTACCTGATGTTCAGCATGTCAGACCTTTTGAGACGTCACTCAATGCCTCACATTCCGTCCAAAGAGCTTCTGATGGGAGGGGAGGTTACTGGCACCGATGAGTTATGCTGTGCTGTGTGTGCATGCATCCATCCATAACCAAGCCATTATACACAAATATTCAAGTACAACAATTATGTTGCTCAACTGTACACAGACATGTTGGGATGGAATGATCCTTCACTTCACTGCACAACACACTCCCATCACCTGGCTTTGCTTTCATAAAGATTTTCATACCACACAGCTGCCTCATGCCTGGCCTAATTTAAGAATATGTGTGTGTATGTGATTGATGGGTGGCACGGTGTGCGGTGGTTAGCACTGTCGCCTCACAACAAGAAGGTTCTGGGTTTGAAAAGTATAAAATGATGTGTGTTTTGCCTACTAAAGTAACTTCACACTCACACTAACTTAGATTTTGTACCACTTTGTGAGACTGACATGACAAAACAACTTAGCTCAGCAAGTAGTGTACAGTGGGTTTATCAAAGCTTCTTTGCAGAAAACAGTTGCTGGAAATGCACTTGTTAAGAATGTTGAAGTTCAAAGTGTTTATTTTGTCATATGCACAGTTAGGAAACGTGTTTCCCTGTACAGTGAAATTTTTACTTTGCCACAAAATACAAATGAAATATAAAGTAGATAACACAAAATCTAAGGCACAAAATCTAAGGCACAAAATCTAAGGCACTTTAAGAAGCGTAGATGCAACAATATAGTAGAAAAAAAAATACAATAATATAACAGAATGTATGCTGCATGGGAGCCGTGATGTGCAGCAGTCAACAGTCATTGTGCAATTATGCATGTGCAAACAGAATGTAAACAGTACATCATGTATTTCCTGGTAGTAAACTCCTCAACTGTTTAGGAGTCTGATGGCAGAGGGAAAGAAAGAGTTTTTCAGTCTAGAGGTCCTGCATTTCACACTTCTGAACCTCCGGCCAGAGGGCAAAGGAGTGAACAGTCCGTGCTGGGGGTGGGTGGGATCGTTGAGGATAGAGGCAGCTTTCCTACACACCCTGCAGTGGTAAATGTTCTGCAGAGAGGCCAGTGGAGTCCTGGTGATCTTCTCCACAGTCTTTACCACTCTCTGCAGGCACTTGCGGTCCATAGCAGTAGTGCTGCCATACTAGACGGTGATGCAGTTGGTCAAGATGCTCTCAATGATGCAGCTGTAGAAGTTGCAAAGGAGTTTAGTCTGAAACATGCAACAAATGCCTCAAATCCAATGTGTGCGTGTCCCCTTTTTCATTAAACCTATTTAAATTTAATCCCAGTTACCAATGTTAAACTCATACTGTAAGTTAGAGCATCCATTACCTTGGCCTTCACACTTGTAGGTTTTACCCCACTCATGGGTGTCTCAGATACCTCCCAGGCTAAAGTCAATCATCTGACAGTGTGAAGGTCAAAGGTCAGCGATGTTGACTGGCTGCCGCCACAGTCAGTGTCCTCAGGGCACCACGTGATCCAAATGAACCTTGACTGCTCACTGGATGAACAGCAGCCACAGTAGTCAACATTCAAACACACAAATCACCCAAACAAGCCCTCAGATACATGTCCTTAAAAGTATACACACCCACTGCAGACACACACACAGAGGCACGACTGCTTCCAGCTTCTGTGTGTCTCAGTAAACAGTGTCTTGAACTCAAGAGTATGAAAGTTTATGCTCCTGTCGCTTGTTCTTATAATCCCAACACTTTGAATACATATTTATCTAACAGCAAACGACACAGAGAAACACACAGTATCAGCCACACACACAAACTGTATCCATACACTGGGAGATCCTTGAAGTGACTCAAATGTGCACAGATTACCTCTCATCTCTGTCAATAGAAGGTTTTCTTCTCCGATTACAGGACCTTTTGGGGGCTTTTAAGTAAACTAATCTTTGAGCAAATACCACAGGCTGTTTGTGAAGTCTGCACATAATGGAAAGTCTTAAAATATCTGAATAAGAGCAAATAGACTCAACAAGAGGCTCGCGGAAAGTCTGGGATCAAAGCTTCAGGGCACAATGGCAGCGATTTAGCATGTTAGAGTGATCGTCACTCTTTCACAGCGTAGTATTGTCTCTGTGTTTCTCTCCTCAAGTTCTTTGAATTCCTTCACTGTAAAACGCTTATTGTTATCTGTGGGTTTCACTGCCACAAACCATGTTCTTAAACTTCTCTAGTCTTCCTTTCAGACTCCCCTCTATTGAAGAAAAGATTTAAAAAAGAACAGAAAAGAGCCGGTGAACATCAAACAGGCTAACATTGAGGGTTCATGTTTTGCTGTTCAGTTATTGTTGACAGACTTGACCGGGGTGTACTGAATTGCAAACACCTCTTTTCTATGGTTGTGTTTTAAGTGGTTGCTGGGTCCAGTTGCCATGTATACTGGGCGTGTTCCAGGTGTATTTGTACAAGATGCAGAGTTTTTGTGTGTGTTTGAGCAGGTTCTCTCCTCATCCCACCCCCACTTTTAGTCATGAAACTGTTTGATGGTTTTGGCATGAGTGATCCCTCAGTTTGTCATCACAGAGCGCGATGCAGAGCGCAGGCATTGCACAACACAGAGGTGAAATTATTTTGTTTCCAAGGTAGCAGCCCCGGAGTTATCACCTCCTGCCTTACACTTAAACAAACAGGTTTCTTTGCGTGAGGCCCAATCTGTACGAGCCCTGTGGTCAATTTGATTTAGTTTGTTTCATTAGAGACTGTTACACTTTGCTTCTATATAATCATATCTGATAAGCACCTGCACTGTTCATTTGTCTTCAGAAATGTCTCCCCGTCCCAGTGTGTGGGAGGGTTAAACCACTGTGATGTTTGAACAGCACACCTGTGCAAAGCAGGTCACACATTACTGTAGCAGTGGGAGTGTGAGTTGAAGTTAATTGAGTCATGGAATAATTGTTCATAGTTTGACATGAGCAACATGACGTTGTTTTGGTTTTGTTTGTTTTTTTTGTTTTTTATTTTAGCATTTCATTTTACACTGAAACTAACCAGTTCAAATGGCTCCACTGAGACCAAAGATAAAAAAAAAAACACACTGGCAGGTTGTTTACTTGCATTCTAGCCCAGTATTTCCAGCATTTTTTCAAAATAGCAGCTCTGATTTCAACATTAGTACTCGATCACACCAGGAAGAAACACAGTAAAATGAATTTGTATATCCTGGAAAAACAGGAGGTGATGGTGCTACACAACTAATATGATATCGTATCTATCTTCCATTATGTACTTATCAGTTGTTTCGGTTTCCTCAGAGGTCAACGGTCAGTACTGTCAGAGTGGTTTGCCATTGGTCAGCAGCACAAATTCATGTTGCCAAAGTTGAAATCAACTTGAAAGCACCTCACACATTTACTTTGCTTTAGAGAGCAAATCCATGAAGGTAGCAGCTCCAGCAAGAACAGGTGAATTTGGTCCAAAATCTTACTGTTATAAATGCTGATGTGGCCCTCAGAACTGGGCAGCATGTCGTACATAGTTTTACTAACCCAGATTGGTTTGGTAAATTTGGTTAAATTAGATAATAGTAAATAAAATAACACAATGCTGCCCTTATCCTTTCACAATTAATAAGGAGGTGCTACATATTGGAGTTTGTGTTGAAACAGTGCTACAGTATGTAACCTAGACTTTCTTTTTAATATATTTTGTAGTACTTCATACACTGATCAGTGTTTTGGTCAACAAGGCCTGATCAGATATTTAAAGATTGCACCAGAAGCTCTTTTCTTCTTCTGATACGATTAGTAGAAGGTTAGAACAACTGTTTCAGTCGCCACTTCTCTTATATCTCTACACTCAGCTGTGCCACCACCTGCATCTCTTTACAGCCACAGCTTTCACCGGAGCTTGGCAGAGCTGATGCTACTTCTTGCCACATGATGACTTGTTTTTCAGAGGTCAGGCTAAAGGATGCAGGGTAAAGCACGATGAGGCTGTGATTGTTGTAGCATGCCAGTGGAGGTCATGAACCACGCTGGGAATATTCTAATCTTCTTCACCTGTTTGTTGTTATGTCAGCTGTTATGTGTTACTGTGTGTTATTCCTGCTTGTCAATCAATGGCCTGTTGAAACTAAAAGATCTTTTGAACTTACCTGAAAATAGTTTTCAGGTATTATATCTACATTTTGACCAGAGCTAAATGAGTCAGAGCTGAGTTCTATGGTCATGGCTCCTGCTCTCTGAAAGCCCCGGTTTGTTGTTATTGTCTTGCTTGCAAAACGTAATCAGTGATTTGTCCAATTTTACACTGTAGAATCTTTCACAGATGGATCCCCTGGGCCTGTTTTATCCTCACAAGTGCAACAAGTGCAAAGCAGTACTGTAGGTCTTGGACTCAAGGACTCTGCAGGCGTGTCCAAGCAGACTTGCTATTTTGGTTCATGTGGGTGCAGCAGCACAAAGTGCAAAAAGTCTGGCTGGGGTGGGATATAAATCTGAGGGCGTGATGGCTAATGAAGTCACTGGACTTATTGCTCTAAAATAGTTGTACAAGTCACAGTGACTCATGACAACAACAGCTCAACAAATGGAATGAGAATCATGTTTTTGTCTGGATGGGGTTGAGCCACGATCTGTACACACAGCACCTCACAGCCACAGCCACGGCAGTGGGTTTTTATTAAACTTGTAAAACGACGCAGTACCTCTCAACTCTGAGGGTGCAGATTTATCAACATACATGTGCTGCAGAGATGTACTGAAATAGAGAAACTTGTCATGTAGTATACAGCATTGTACCACAGAAAGTGAAAGTCACTAATTCATAGTTAGATGCAAACTAATTAACTGGCATCCCTGCTTAAAACACAAACATAAATGTGTTATGCTGAATTAATCACTTCTGGCGACTATGGGGAGGCTGTGGCTCAGGAGGTAGAACGGATCGGCTCTTTATTGGAAGACTGGGGGTTCGTTTCCCCATTTATCCACTTCACATGTGTCCTTGAGGAAGACACTGTGCTGAATAGCATGATATCTGGCCCTGCTCAGAAGCAGGTCCCAGAGCATGCTATTCCACCCCCAACCTGGCTGTCTGCGTGACAACATACTGATTGGCAGAGAGTAAACTTGAACGACAGAAAGTGTCTCAGGCGAAGGAGACCCACCATCTGAGAGGAAAGAAAGAAGAGCAGCACACTACAACAAAATAAAACGAAGCCAATACAACAGCTATGTTTGCAGAATCCACATCTGCTCTGTTACGTACTTATTGTTGACATCTGGTCCAGTCTTGCAGAAGCACTGGGGCCAGGCGGCCTGGGCCAATAGGTGGCCAGCTATGGATTGCTTCTGGTGGCAGTGGAATGGCAGCATTAGACACTAGGAACCGAGTCGACCCATGAAGACCTCCAGTTTGGCTCAATTCAGCTTCACTTCAAAATTAATTTTGTCATATTCTGGTGGTGCACTGTTGCCTCACAGTAAGAAGGTTCCGGGTTCAAGCCTGGGGCTTTTCTGTGTGGAGTCTGCGTGTTCTCCCTGTGCCTGCATGGATTCTCTCCAGGTGGTCCAGCTATAAGTTGACTGGTGACTCTAAATGTGAGTGAGTGTGTGTGGTTGTTTACATGTCAGCCCTGTGATAGACTGGCGACCTGTCCAGTCGGACCCCAAGGTGGTGGACTCCACCTCTTACCCAATGTCAGCTGGGATTGGCTCCAACCCCCCCTTCCATGACCCTATTCAGGAATAAGCATTATAGATAATGGATGGATGGATGGTCACTGCCGTCTCTTCCCCTAATTACCATAAGCTACATGTACTGGTGCCTGCCACAGTGACCATGAGTAAAGGAACAACAGCCAGCTTTACCTAAAGTAGATCTAGACTGTGCAGGGCAAAAACCCATACACTACTATGGAAACTCATTACTGGCCACCAATGTCAGATTAAAT
>NW_018127933.1:1378525-1393509 GCF_001952655.1 Monopterus albus
GTTTGTTTGTGTCGGTTTACATTTAGTAAATAACTGCTGATTAATTTCCCTGAATGTTAATTTCCTCACTTCCTTGAGGCTGCAGGTTGCCACCTCTAAATGTCCTCTGTTTGCACCTGAGCTGCCAGGTTACATCAGACAGTCAGACAAACACAGAAATATACACACTCCTCAGCTGGTGATGGGTTAGGACATGCCTGTGTTTTATAGTTGCATTTATTTGCCACGGATTTCCCAGAGTTTCACTGTGATGCACAGTGAGAACTCTCCCATGGGGTCACAAAGCATTCACCAGCCTATGAATATGTGTGTGTAAACGTGTGTGTGTGTGTGTGTGTGTGTGTAAACAGGTGAGCCTCAGAGTGATTATGCTGTCAACGTCTGCTGAGTCACACACACGCCTCCACCAAGTTAATTAGAAGAGGTGGCAGAGCATACCTTCACACACATAGATACGCACCTACCTACGTATATGAAACCACGAATAGTGCAAAAAAAAAATTACAAAGCGACAAATGATATATATAAATAAACCTGCGTGCCATCCTTTGGTGTACACTCAACGCCTTGATATAATTTGACACTGTCCAACGTGTGTGCACACCTGCGGCACCGCATCACTTCTCATTTAAACTCATTTCTGTTTAAGCCATCGGCATTCTGAGAAATAAAGCAGCTGCTTATTGTGCCCCCATGTGATGCTGTATATTAAATAGAGCCACCTATATCATCAAGATAATCTATGCTTTATTTAGCCAACATTGCTATGTTAACGCAGTCTTAAGTAGTTTGTATTAACATCAACTTAGTGTTTTGAAGCATTAAGAAGTTGTTGTAGCAAGACAAGTATTTGCAAATGTAAACAGCAAGGTGCTCCAAATATGATTATCTCGGCCACTTTAGAAGAGGAGTTGTACCTGACACGATGAAAATGGTGTAATTTTGTCACCTGTCGGTGGCTCTCAGCTCCTACTGGAACCCAAACATATTGGTTTTACTGAAGATATAAATCCCACAAAACAGCAAAATATATTTATGATGTGAAACAGGATTTTCCACAGTTTTGTCATTTTTTTTGTTAAAGTGCCCCAGACATAAACATCATGAGTAAACTGTGTGTTTAATTTTATATTTAAACTGAGTTTTTTGCTTCTGTGCTGCGAGGAAGTGGTTATTCCATCATTTTTATCAGTGGTTTTGCATATTTAGGCCTATTTACTGCAAGCCATGCCTGCTTTACTTTACTGCCAACAGTTAAACATGCTGCAGCCTTTACAACCTTTTTCCCCACAGAGCTAATGAATTCCTTAATAAAACATGTTTTGAATTTTTGTTGTGAAAAGCAAATTAATTGAAAAACCACAAAACAATAAATCTATGCATTTATGGATAAAATTGCATGATTCTACTTAGGTACTGTAAATTTGAAACCAAAATGAAAAGAGAAAAACAATATTCGAGATGCTTTGGAAAAGAGCGGAGAGGACTGATAGTGAGATCCTCTGCAGTTCCAGCAGCAGACGAACGTACAGAAAATGTCAGCAGATCACACAAGTCCAGTCACTTGTCTTTGTCTTTTCTTTGTAGCTGGTGATTAGATGACACATTTCATTGTTTCAGCAGAGGAGTTTTCACCCCATTGGACTGTTGTGCGATTGCATAGTAATCTCCTTTGAGATTCTCCCTGTGGACATTTTGTCACAGACACCGAGTCACACCTATGCTGGGACGTATATGTCTTTGTTTGTGAACACAGTACACTGTATAGTGCTGACTATTCACTTAATGTACAATCATGGTGGTCACTGAAACTGAGCTGGCTGCTAAAAATAAACACAAACGCAGGCAAAACCCCCTCTCTCACGTCCTAAGAAGTACTGATTTGGTTTTTGCAGGTTAAAAGGTATCAGTTTAAAAACAAAATGCAATTAAAAAGGTTACATAAAACCATGGGCATCTAAATGGCTGTTTCATTACACTGATTCTGTAGCATCCTTCAAAGGCTGCATTTGAAGACTGATTGAGTTACAGTGTTGTGACAAAGCCCATCCCATTACGAAGGCTCCTTCAAATGCAGCCTAGAAATGCATCCTCCTTTCACAGGCAACGAAGGCTCAAAGCTGCCCAGGCTGCTAAGTGACAGGTAGTAAGCTAAGTAGAAAACCCTGGGTAGACCAGAACATCTCATTTTGGTTCAGCCCTCACAGTGTACGACGGCTACGGAGGCCATCCTTCTAAGGATGCAGCCCCCTTATATATTACTGTACATTGATACAAGCTGGCTAAACTGCATGTAAATATAACCTAGACATCTAGAAAAATTCAAACTGCTTTGGTCAAGGCTTAGTCTATACAACAATATCTTAAGAAGTTGATGTTATTAACAGTAAAAAAAAAAAAAAAATCACTGTAGCCTACATAGCCCCACTTTTTTTTGGATAGGTCAACAAAGAACAAAGTGAGATGGGAGACCACTGTTCTTTCCCCATTTCCTACAAACAGTTAAGGATTTTTTTTTTACTGTGACCATAATCTTTCTCAAACCAAGTAGTTTTACTAAGCCACAGTAACCAAGTACCTGAACCTACAGTACCAAACTGTAACCATGTGGGTGGCAGAGCAAATAACAGCTAAATGAATCTTTTTAATTTCCATGCAAAAATCATTTATTTGGACCTCAGTGTTCATGGCTCTGGCTCTGATGTCAGGGTTGAAGATCTGAAATTGTGTATTTAAAAATATCACTACCACCATACCTGAATATGGCTTTCTTAATCTGCAGGTCCTGAGCTAAAATGTTAAAAGTTTAAGAAATATATAAAACTATAATAATTTAATTATTATACAGTTATATTATATTGATACTCACTCAACGCTCTTGCTGAACCATTTTATTTTCCATCAAAAATTCCATCTGCTATAGCAGGTTTGGATACTGTAAACGTTACGCTGTAGAAAACCTTTCAGAGTCTACATGGTGACTGAATGGCATAATAACCATGAGCAGTTCTATAATGGCAGCATTCTGAATTTGTAAACTACAGTGAGGCAAAGTTCTGTTTCACATTTCACGTGTTCAGTTATAAGATGCATTTTTCATAACTCCTTGACTTAGGTTTTCCCTCGGTGTGGATGGAAACACAGAGAACAGTCCACTTAAAATGTAAACAGCAGTTTCTCATTTCTCTGCCTTAATTTCAATGTAAACCAAACCAATCACTTCCCCTGCTCGCACTCAAACCACCAAACTTGATGGTTTCTTGGTGTTCCTTGCCCCAGGCCACCCATTTGGTACATCGTCCCAGTGTGTGGCTCATTACTGGAGGTCCCGGAATTAAAGAAGAGACTGCATTGTGCTTGTTTTTTTTTACATGTCAGGCTTGCTTTTGAAAAGCAGAGACTTTTCAGTGATCAATGATTTGCATCTGCCTGAGGCAAAACAAGAGGTGTGGAGTGATCTTTTTCCACAGACTCTATTGTACCAGCTTTTTGTGTGTTCAAAACTTCAGATTTTGACACAGCTGACATTTCAGGAGAAGATCTAGCACAGGCAATCTTTATAATTCCTTAATGGCTACCATCACTTTTGTTTGCGCAGATAACAAGATCAATAAACAATGAGAATTCATGCTTTTGTAAAAATTGGAAAATAAACACCAGTCATTGCTGTAACATTCGACCTTATTTGATCACCTAAGATCTAAAACAAACTGTCCCCAGATTACACAGTTATAAAGCAATCAGCTGGAGATAACGTGAGCTGCATTATCAGCTGGTTGAGCAATTCTTCCCCTCACGGTGTGTTTTGCCACTGTGTTGGCCTGAGCCTGCAGGTCATCTGTTTCTTTGTCAACGCTGATAGGGACCTTGACAAGGCCAAAGGTTTCCCTGTGTTTGTTAACCAATCTATGATGGGAACCAGGTGGCAGAGGATTGACACTGTAAAGCCATGGCGCGCACACACACACACACACACACACACACACACACACAGAGCTACCAGGTTTGAAAAGTTTTCAGTGGCGCTGCTGTTGATTTACGTTGTGGTTATCAGTGAAGTTGTATAGCAATACCAGACTGTAAAATACAGAGGAAATGTTATCTGATGTGTCATTTTTATGCTGGTATTTGTTTTATTAGCTGTGGTTATAATATGTGTCAAAATGATTGATTAGTGATGATGAATGATTGTAATGACAGTCTGTACAGAAATTAGCTTGTGGCCTCATATAACAAAGTTCACAACTTTATCAAAATATGCGATACTACTTTACAACATCAGTTCTCGGTCTACGCAGCCAAAAATGCAACAAAACACACACACACACGCTGTGTTTTCATTCCTTGTGGGGACTTAACATTGACTTACATTCATTTCCTGTAGACTTATCCTAACCTTAACCATAACCACTACTTCCCTAACACCTAACGTTGACCTTAACCTAACTCTATTCATTGATTTCCTTGTACGGGCCTAGCTTCTGGTACCCATAGTATGGGTGTGTTAACAGGTTTCGGTCCTCATGATGTAAGTAATACAAAGACACACACACACAAGCAGGTCAAGTTTAGTGGTTTGAAATATTATGTAATTTTATATTTACATATTGCAAATTAGCTCATATAAATAATGCCTTTTTGTTTTGATGGTTGTATTTGAACTTGTTTCCTTTTCCTTATTGCTGCGACCCAAATGTCAAAGTCTGGACCAGCAGGTTTACAGAAACTATTCACTTTTCTATTTTTTACCAAAGGTCAATATGTCAGGAACACATTTGGATGGAGATGTAAATATTCACAGTCAACATTAAAATTAGTTTCATCACTAACTTTTACAGCTTTTCATTAAAATAGTCTCATTCCATTTTGTGAAAGCAGCACAACCCACAGATCAGGTGTTTAGTGGGAAACTTTCATCCTAAAATCACAAGATAATAGAAATGGACATGACATTGATCATACAATGTTTCTATTATTAGCCAAAGACTACTGCTGCAGACTGTTGATGATACATGTCGTGGCTGTTTACTACAGGCTTACACTATAATATACACATATAATATACACACTGTCAGTAAAACCAAAGTAAAGCCTGTGCTGGTTTGCTATAGGCCAATTTTGTTCACCTGTCTTCAGGTCTGTCACTTTAGATCATAGACAGCTGCTAATTGTTTTGTATTGGTCAATTCATTTATCAGTTTCCTGAATTCCCTCTTTAGGTTACATACTGCTGACAAGTTATAAAAACTTTTGAAAATCAACTGCTTATATTCCTGTCATTGATACTGAATAACTAATACATCTTTTTTCCTACTGAGCAGAAAATGTCAGCACTTTCTTATAATAATGCACCAGTGAGATTGCTGAGAAGTTGTACAATTGGTTTTTACTGTCATTGCAAATCTCAAGGAAATGTAGTTGTTATGCAAGGTCTCAAAAATGTAAAACAACTTGAGCAACAGAGTGAGGTTGCAAAAATCATTCACAGCCTCGGTTTCCAAAGACTAATAGCAAAATAAACATGTAGAGGGTGATTCAGCAAGTCAAATGATTCAAACTGATATTAGAGTAAATAACGCAGGACATGTTTTCTTCCCACAAGATGAAGCTACAGCAGAGAGAGATGTATTTGTTTTTCTCCTCTTTTATATGTTTGTGTCAAACTTAGCTATGGACTCTAATTGGCTGTGATAGAGAAGCATAAGAATGTATGACAAAAGTAACTCGGGGCTCACTTTCTTGCATACTCTCTGAGGGAGTGTGTCCACTTATGTTAATAAAAAAAATAAACCAGAAAGGCAACTTCTGTTTGGAATCATTTATTTCAGAAATTCCACCACATGTCTCAAAAAAACATTTGTTGTTTCAACAAATGCCCCAGACTCACCCATTTATTTCCATCAGCGGTGGTCCTGGTTGCTTTTAACCATTATTACCATGACTGTTTTGTTAACCATGTGGTTATTTTAACCACTAGCTAAATCTCTGCCATCTAAACTTTAACCTTATAATGGTGCAGCGATGATTGTTTACAATGCTTGTTTTTCTCTTAACTATATGATTTACTCCTAATTATTCCTACTGTAACTGTCTATTAAACTCTAGCTGAATTAATGGATGGGGCCAGTTTATACTGGCTCTTATGATACTATTCAAAACAATGAGTCAGTCAGGTACTTTAGTCAGTCAGTTGACTAACACAAGTGCTCCAAACATTTGTCTCTCCATGCTGTTGTCTGGGATTAATGAAGCTGGGATACTCCCAGGTTTCACAATGCCTGGCTTGATAATAAATACGAGAATCTCCGCAGAAGAAGAAAAAATATTGTTAGCATTCAGCTGAAGTCAAGTGTCATGAGTCACTATACTCTGGAAGTTTTCTGAGCCCCAGGAGCTCAACGCTGACACGGGCGGTTGGCTAATTAGCTGGAGTGGTTGCACACGCTCATGATGTGCACGCCATCTGTCGGCCTGCCAGAAAGTTTGACTGGACTGAAGCTACTGTAAGGTCGGTGGTCGGAGGAGAAGGTTTGAGGTGAAACACACTGAAAATGCAGAATGTAAACAATATCCATGTTGATTTGCAAATAGCACACTGATGAGGAGAATTGGAGGGAAAGGATCAGTTCACTCAAATTACAAAAATCATTTACCTCGAGCAGGGTCTAGCCATGCAGATAGCTCTGGTTTTATTTTTCCAGTTCAATCAAGTCTTACTGAAATACACCGAGATGTTTTGTTGCAATGTGGTGGAATCACATTTTGAAATCTTAATGATTTTCAGCCACCAGTGAGAAGATAAACAGAATCAAGGTTTTGTTCAAGCTTTAAGACATTTGGATCCTATAAAAATGCTACTTCAACATTGACAAGGTGCTTGTAATATTTTGAGCACATATGGAGTGTACACCGCTCCACTTACTTGTTGTTGGTTCACACTCAGTTATTAAAAGAAAGGATGAAAGTTTAATGATACTCACAGGGAAACTGGGAGATTCCTAATGTAAATATTGTAAGTGAGAATGTTAGGAAACTGGGAGATTAATGTAATGTAAATATTGTAAGTGAGAATGTTTTTCTGAGTTTATGAGAGTGTATAATGTATCAACAACAAAAGGGAAGTTTCTAGCTTTTGTCATTTTAATACAGCTCTGCAATGTGTTGTGGTTTGGAGTCTGAGAGCAAATTTCACTCCCTGTCACCGCTGTTGTCTGTCTCCCCTTTCACTGCTCCATTGCCGCTGACTTCTGTTTATGCAGAAGTGGCGTCTCGTCTTCATCTGAACCTCACAAAGGAGAGCAGCTCATGTCGCTCTTTATGTTAATGGTGCTCTCTTTGTGTGTGTGCTGCACATGTCAATATAAGCCTCTGTCTTGGCAGTGGAACATTCCTGGTGGTGTGTGTGCAAGGTTTAGCTACAAGGGTCGTTGTAACAGTGCCTAATCTACAGCAGGCCTGTTCTTCAGCGACTCATTGCTTTGAATGCAAACACAATAAAGGTGTTAGACATCCCTGCCCTGCATACTGTATGCATGGCATTATTAGCTCTCACAATCAGACAAAGGTTGGTGTGTGGCATGTAGCTTGTCTTGCATCCCAAAACCAGCAGGCGTGTGTACCATCTGGCTCTTGTACAGTTAGCTGCATGTGCTCAGGTGCTTTCTGAACCACTGAGAATAAGATATCAAATAAGAAGGCTGTTTATATGCACAAACAATCCTTTCACAACTGGATTCAGAGATGTAATGCATGAAAAAATGTACCTTCTCCTGCTAACAACAGCTACGGTCCACGCTTTTGTGTTAGCAGCAGCAAATAGGCTTGAGTAATGACTATAGATACACTACATGTAAGCTCTGGATGTTAGCACCAGCCTTGGTTTGCCCAGTCACTCAAACACTCACTGGTTAAGGGAAGGTATGTGTTGGTTTTGCGATCTCTCCCCTTCTTAAATGATCAGCCAGGGACCAGAGGTTTACAGCTGAACCATAGGGGCTGCTCTTGTGGTGTTTAATATTGTAGAGATGGTAGGTGTGTCGCAGGGCATCTGGAGTGTGAAAAGCTCAGAATGACAGACAGAGAGGCGATTTATGAGAGAACATACAACACAGATTCTCAGTCTTCACCCTTTATGTTCAGGCCCAAAGTCTGAAGATGGAGGTCAAGAGAGCAGAGGAGGAATGACAGAGGGGCCAGGAATGAAAAAGAAAACACAAGAAATGTTCTGTGTTCTTAATTGTCCAGTGTGTGAGCCTAGTCGATGGTAGAAAGAAGACTTACTGTAAGTAAGTTTAAGTAAAGTTCCTTCATTATAGGTGAAAAATACTCTCAGTGGGGCCATGTAACTAAGTAGTGGTGTTCAATTTCTCTACTTAAGTACAATTTAAAGACATTTCAGAGAAATACATTGTATTTTTTTACTCAACTGCAATTGTCTGACACCTGCAGTACTTTATAGATTAAGATTTTAAATACAGCACATGAGATCAATTTATAAAATCCCCAAATGTAAAAAAAAAAAAATTAGCTGAAAATGAAATTTAAAGTCATCAGATAAATCTAACTGTATAAAAAAACACCACAGTTCTTCAGTAGTGCAGTAAAAGCAGGCTGTTTTACTTTAGGTTTCTCTGTACTGTAATGTATTAAAGGTCTCTCTCCCTTTTTTTTTTTTTTTTTTTTTTGAAAGTAGAACCAGGGAGGAAGACAGAGGAGGAAAAAAGCTTGGGGGCAGGGACGGAGTAAAAATGAGCAGAGAGAGGTTTTCGACACCTCCGGAGCAGCTGGCTCTGCCAGTCACGCCATCCTGTGTTGGTTCACTGACAAACATTACTTCACCTGCCCTGTGGTTAACCAGCCAGAGACCAAAGACACAAACACACACATGTACACACTCTCTACCATGTAACTCGGCCACATATAGTAGTGGTCATCATCTGGTTGCTGGTTGCTGGTTAAAAGATTGGCTGAAGCACACAGATTGAGTTTTGAGTGGTTTCAACTCTTACAAACCCTGGTTTCTATAAACCAAATTTTGTGCAAACTCCACCCCACTCTCTCTGTTTCATGGCGGACTCTGATGTTTTAACAAGGGTCAGTTGTGTAATAAATTCATTAAAAACACATGGCTCATAAATGGTTAATTCATTAATTAAAAATTCATAAATGAATTTTGAAAAAAAAAAACATTTGTACAAAGAGCCCCTATGATTTGCCACTGCACAATGACCACACAACCAAAATGTTCAGTATGCATATAAACCGATTAAAAATGGAATTAGTTAACTGACCCTTGGCCCTCTATTCAAATACACTCTGGGATGTAATGTATACATGCATACACGCAGACTCTTATTTTTTTTAGGGGGGAGGGGGGTGTTACATGATGCCACTTGGGTTTGTAAAGAAAATGTTAAAAATAGAAATGTTTATTTCACAGGTGAAGGCCTCGGGGCATGTGTTAGTTATACAATATACAGAGACTCTCAGGAGGCATCACCAACAAAGATGCTGGAAACATGGCAGTCACATAATCCAGCTTCTGAGTGACTTCTGAGGTGTCTATTACAGGTTAGCTTGCACACACGGTTATTTAAATTATCCCCATTGTGTAAAATAGCAACACATCCAGGATGGAACCGTGTCATCCCTATTGCCGTATCACTAACACGCCGACTTGTATAAATGAGCATAGCCAACTCAAATGGAGTCCCAGGGGAATGAGTAAGACGTCAGCAGAGTGGTCAGTCAGTATCATATTCATCAACAGTTAAGCAAGCAGTCAGGAACAACTGAAGCCATAATGTTACATGAAAAATGCAGCTGTTCCTTACTGATGAAACATTTAAATAATCTGAACTCTTCATGAGCATTTGGTTAGCATTTCCTCCATAGCGCTACATGCTAACAGTAGTGTAGAAATTTGATGACTATTCAACCTAGAAACTAACACATAAATGTTATTCCCCAAATGTAACTTAGCACTATAGTCAGCAGTTCTCACCACCGCTGCCCCTTTAATAAATCACTTAGCATTGCTGAAGCTTAAAGTTCATGATGCATTTGTTGTAAATCAAGTAAGTGGCAGAATGAGATGAAATGAGAACATTTATGGTCTTCTTGGTTTCATAACCTTTCTTCTAGGGGTCTTGTATGATAATGCTCATTTACATGACAGCTACATATAGGCTGCCCTGTGCCCTTAAATGCTACTTTTACATGTGTCTACATTTTTGGCCTCAGGCAGGAAATGGGCCATGGCTTCAGCAGAAAGCTCTTATAATGGCTGTGTAGCCTCAGGGTGAGACGAAGAACTGTATGAACAATGCTAAGCTGTTACTGTGTAGACTTTCCCCACCTACAGTCAATGGCTTGTTTATACATTAAAGTATCACTATCTGATAAGTAACAACATATGCAAAAACCTATCCTGTACTGATGCAGACACTCTGATAGTTATGCACGGTAAATACTTTCGGCAGAGTGGCTCACCTTTCAGCAACACTGCACCCAGTACAAGGCAGTATTTGACAGCAGTTTTATACTGGGAGTTGCATGTTTATTTTGTTGAGTTTTACTTTACTATAATATATTTAAGTCCCTTTCAAAATATGCTTAAGTATGTTTATCTGCAATATCCAAAATGGCTTTAGAAGTCCAAATGTAAATTGATTTATATGTGAAGTTGAGTAGAGACCGAACAACCCTAATGTTTTGCTTTTGTGTCTACAAGAATGAGCCTCTGCATCATTTTCACTTAAAAAGAGATACAAACAGATGCCAGTTAAATTCCATCTTACCTTCAGGTAGCTATACTTGCTTTTCTTGTGCACAGCAGCAGGAAGCTGAACCTATTCCAACGTGCTTTGGGACAGTATTTATTGTTTTTAGACATGTCCAATCCATGTGTACACTTTATTATACAATTTACATTTGCTAATCCAGAAAAACATGCTGTTTCCGCTAATTGGACAACAAAACCTAAGGTTGCAGTCAGTTGGAATGACTCCAAATTACAACCAGAATTATTCAACACAAAGGTACAAAATTGAAATGCAGCATCCGGGTAGTACAGCAGGGAGACAATATTTTTTACTTGAGTTATTAAAAGTTGCACTAAATCTTAGTTAATGTAGCTTTAATTTAAAAAATACTATCCCATGCAGCTACATACAGTAATGGATGCTTCAGTTTGAGCACAGACAAGACAGAATTTATGTACCTTCAATGCCTGTGTTATCTGACGACAGCTGCTAGCTCAATGTAACAAACAATCAGCAAGTCAATTGTAAATACAGGCAAGGTATTGCAGCGTTAGGGAGCAGAGAGCATCTGGCGGGATCCCCCATGATGCCCCTCTGGGTGAGTTGTATGTCGTTGTGGGTTTGGTGGGGATTGGATGTGTTCGCTGTGTTCTCTCTGTGTTTCTGTGTTCCCTGGCCATGTTTTAATCATAAAAGCAGCTCTGGGGAGCACCCCAAAGGCAACTTGTGTCTCCGGCTTCTTCTTCCATTCAGCCTATGTTACAATATATTTACTATAGTAGGAACAAACTAATTTCACTCTCAGAAAATGCTTTTTGACATAGCGGTGATGTCCTCCTGTTTAATGCCATTATAACCTAATAAAAATTCCAGACTGTAATTTATTCCTCAAATGTTATCTTTTGGTCCTAAGTGCTATTTCATCATCTGTCAGCATGCGATCATTACTGCTTCTGTGAAACCCTTGTAATTGAAATGTTTTTATATGAGCTTACAAAAGCAACGACAAATTCAAAGCCTGAAAATGACACACCACTGCTACAGGGCAGCTGTTTCCAGAATTTTTATGGATAGCGTGACTGGAGCCTGCAGGAGGGCTCTGACTGTAAAGTGAGGTCATTCTTTGTGCTCAATGATCTGGGCTTTCGCCAAGTAGTTGGGGGATTCAGCAGTACCTATAGCCAACGGCGTCTGGGGCCATTAGTACTGGGTGTGTTTGCATACTGTCCAATTTTCTCCTTTCTGTAAATGACTAAGCTTTCACATTAAACTAAACGAGATGACAGCTTTATGGTTGTTGAATGGAGATTAAAATACTGCAAATACTGCAATGCAATGTCGCCAACAGCTCCCGGATATGGACCAACTTAGGTGAAATGATTGTGAGATATTCCAAAGATCACTTTTTTGTGCGCTGTCATGAATAACTGAACAAAGTTTGAAATGCTACAAAGAGATGTATTGCACAAGACTCTAATAGTGCAATTGCCTACGTTCTTTGCGGGGAATTTAGAATTTGAGATTAATAGAGTTTCCAGGAAACTTTTACAGAAAACTGCAGAAAATAGTTTATGTGTGATGGTGATGTGAGAGAACAATAGCTGATCAGCTTTGGAGTAGTATTGTTTCTTGTTTCTAGGTGTGAACACGCCTGCCTATCAGCAATCAGAAGTGTTTAAACGAGATATGTTATATCTATTACCAACTCAGGTGTGCATGCTTTACAAATCAAGACTTTGAGTCAACATGTGTAACACCTGTACTGATAAGTAGCTCAAAAGTTTACCCACTAAAACCAGCAGACAAAGACACATAGACAAAAATGGTGTTCTTATCAGCATGTGAAATAATAGCCATTTTATTCCAGAGGCAGTTGATACAGTGCTTTCAGTACAACCAGCATTAAACAACCTCTCACCCTGAATAATTACCTCACTACAGTTGTATTATTGCTTTGTTCCTGGCTTCACATTTAAAAGCTACAGTATTTACGTTATTTCCTTTGCACTAGACGTGCTGGTAAATGAGATTGTGTGCCATAGCTGGAGAAAGATTCTTCATATGAGGTATATCTGATGCTATATGTGACATCTGCATATTTGTCTATCCTCCTACCTAAGTAGCTACCAGGCCAGTAACTAAATAAACATCCAAAACTGTTAGTTTGGTTCTTCACTATCAGAATGTTCCTAAAAGCCTCCAGTTAATCCAAAATGCTTCAGCCAGAGTACTGACAGGAACTAGCAAGAGAGATCATATCTCTCCCATATTAGCTTCTCTCCACTGGCTGCCTGTAAAATCCAGAATAGAATTTAAAATCCTTCTCCTAACATACAAAGCCTTTAATGACAAGGCTCCATCGTATCTTAAAGACCTCGTAGAGCCTTATCATCCTAACAGAGCACTTCACTCTCAGAGTGTAGGTCTACTTGTGGTTCCTAGAGTCCCCAGAAGTAGAATGGGAGGCAGAGCCTTTAGCTATCAAGCTCCTCTCCTATGGAACCAACTCCCAGTCTCAGTTTGGGAGGTGGACTTAAGACTTTCCTTTTTCATAAAGCTCATAGTTAGGGCTGGATCAGGTGACCCTGAGCCTTCCCTGCACATGCTGGAGGTCCTTCCATGATGCTTTAAGTTTCTCTCCTCTCCTCTTCAGTGTTTGATTGTTTATTGCTGTGTTTGTTGCGTCTTGTTGTTTTTCTTTTCTCTTCTCTCTCCTCTATCCACTCACCCCAACCAGTCGAGGCAGAAGGCTGCCCACCAAGAGCTGGGGTCTGTCGGAGGTTTCTTCTGTTAAAGGGAGTTTTCCCTCCCCACTGTCGCCAAGTGCTGCTTAAGGGGGATTTGTTGGGTTTTTCTTAAAGGTCTTGACTTTTTAGTGCAAAGTATCTTCAGATGATTTTGCTGTGATTTTGCACTATAGAAATACAATTAAACTGAATCAACTCTGTGAGTTCTCCCATTTCGAGATGACGTTTTCAATGACCGTTGGCGACAGAATAACTACTTATTTGTTTATGATGCGCACACGCCCACTGTTAATGTCAGATGCATATTATCAGCGTGAGACATCTCACCTGTGCAAATTCAAATACATGTGTAACGGCTCATTCCAACATGCAATAGCTGCTGCTCAGAGGACCACATGGACCGGACCACCACTGTCCACATGCCTGGAGGGAGGCTGTTACTCTACCTGTTTATGTTTAGTGATGATTATGTGGATTGTATTCAAAGCAAGGTACAAAAAATTTCTGAAAGGTGGATGAAAAACAATGCAAACAGCTAAAGTGAAAAGAGCAGAGATGGATTCTTGCAGAAGAGAAACCAAAAAAGAAGTGCTGGGAACTTGGGCATGCTGTGCGGTTCTGCAGGTTTGGATGCATGTATTGTATTCAGAGACAACAGTGTTGTGGAGTGTGTCTGTGCATGCTTGTATGAGCCACTGTATTGGAATGCTGGCCCCGGGAACTCAGCAGCTCACAGCTTTAACTTCTGTAAACAAACTAATAGCAGGAGGCTGCAGGACCACACAGCCTCTCTGGTGAAACACTAACTGCAGCCTAGGCCCACACTGCTGAGACAGAGATTTACATTACTAAAGGAGGTCTTGAGTACTGGCTTAAAAGTTTATCTATACATCAGTTCACTACTTAATATAATGATATGATATTGATTTGATTTGATTTATTCTTTCAAGCATGTAAAGACAGTTGATATGTCAACACATAATTTTACACATATCCAACAAATGCTAATCCAATATCAATTTACTTATACCTAGTACATGCTTGAATGGAGTAGGAAGAAGTCAGACTTATCCAGTCCTACCCCCTGACATCATCTTACCATCATTGGTTTGCAAGCAGTATCTCTACATAAATAATTATCCTCTACACCACACAAGTAATATACTACAGAATTATTACAGAGTGTTAACATTTTACATAATTACATTCATAGTTAAATATTTTCTATGCTACACAAGTAATATACTAAAGAATTATTACAAAGTGTTAACATTCATACACCACACCCACAATGTTCCATCTGATTAATCATTAAACCTGTTCTTGCATATATCTTGATTGACACATACCTTTATATTTATGTTTAAACTCATCAATTCTATTACTATTTTTTATGTCCACACTTAAATTATTCCATAGTTTTACCCCACTTATAGAAATACAAAATCTTTTTTTGGTTGTACGTATAGCATGA
>NW_018127933.1:1394544-1405348 GCF_001952655.1 Monopterus albus
TCAAAAACATAGAACTCATGTTCCTTTCGATTGTATTATTATTATTTATAGTGACGGATGTATCATCTGTACAAATGCTTCTTGCTAAACCAGGACCAACATTCACAAAGAACCTATTAAACTTATCTACTACATCCTCCAATCTATTAACCGGTGTATCATTATCCATAAAATATTGAGGGTAGTTACTCTTGCTGGAACTGTTTCTAATCAATTTATTTAATATATTCCAAGTACCTCTCATATTATTTTTATTATCCTCTAATACTTTAGAGTAATATAGTTTCTTACATCTCCTCAAAATCTCAATTAATTTGTTCTTATATGACTTATATTTTTCTTCCGCCTTCTTTGATCTGTCCTTTATGAATTCCTTATATAACGCATCCTTCTTTTTACATGCATTCTGTAATCCCTTACTCATCCACGGTTTCCCACTATTCTGCCGCTCTACACTAAAAAAACAAAATGGAATCCATACAGTTTTGTGCACCCCTCAACTAATTGCTGTAAGACTTCAATCTGTCATGGATCTTTGTTAGACAAAAGGGCATTAAACAATATATGCCCATATTTAGATCCTCAGTTTGCGAGCACAGGCTGGTGCAAATGCTTCACCCAGTGCATCCTTTTGTACCTGTGGAAGTCATATAGTCCACATAGGGTCAATATAGAGAAAATCTGACCTTCTGCTTGTCAGGGTTGGATGTCATGAGCAACAATAAACCCAAATCATGCTTGAACAATATTTAGAGAACTGAATATAATTTTCTCAGATTGCCCTGATGTCATTCCAGTAAAAGTGATTCATCAACCACATAAGCCAAAGCATTTTTCAGGTCTTGCTGGCCCATAGTGCGTGAGCATCAGTGTCTGTCTCTGGCTGACTGACTCCACACACACATGAACAGAGCAAAAATAATTGACTGATACAGCTCCTAGAAATTGATTAGTGGGCTTAATAGCTCTAAATGTGATATACAACATTATGGAGGAAGACAAACAATGCATGTTTGAGATAAAGTTTTGGGGTGGTTGGAAAAAGTCTTTAGAGGTTGTCACATGACCTACAGTACAGTATGTCTGACTGTGGCTGCTTCCTGGTGACTTGAGCTTCATCTTTACACTATAGCGTCACCATTTACAATAGTTGCTCCTGCTACAGAAGACACCATATAGCAAAGGATGAATTTAAGCTGTTGTTGCTTGAAGTATCTGTGTTTAAGGCAAACACAAGTTCATTTTCAGAAGACACTGGGGGGAAATTAGCTGCAAGTGATGGTAACTGATACACAAACAACACTGTTAATAACATCAAGTTAAAATATAATATTTTTTGGAACAGCATCAAAAATCACCTGAGCCATTGCTGCCATTATCAAATGGACTATACTTTGAATCAAGTTTTTTCCCTGTAGTTTTTTTTTAAATTGCTTTTATTTTCAAAATAACAACAGACACATGGAGCCTCCCTCTCCACACACTGTGGATTGGACACAGCAGCAAGCAGGTACACAAATAATATGATTTATCATGGCAGCATGTGGAGAAGGAAATGTTTTGTCTAGACAGCAAGTGAATAAGCAAAATAAGAGGAATGTTCAACTTCAGGGTGAGGTGTTTGTATAAACATGCAAATGAAACTGATATTTTCTATCTTTAAAATGTATTTTAATTTGTATTAAGCCTGTTTTCAGTTAGGATATTAGTACGGTTCTGTGGATCTAAATGGTTTCAGAGATAAGATTATCATATAATGGAATGGGCGTGTTGGCCCATGCTGCATATCTACAATGTTTAGACATTTTCTGCATCGTATGGCTGTTTTAACGACATTATCTTGAAAGTAAAAGTCTGTTGTTCTCTGATTATTTTCCAGACTTTGGGTTTGATGTCGCTCTGACGACGCACCCGAAGCTGAATCCAGGTCAGTGAGCAGCCCACTGAGGTGTCAGCCTGTCTCAGTCCTGCCTTTGTCTGGCTCCCTGATAACAATCCAACTGTCAACTCATTGTGAGCTGAAACAGGTTGGATGACATGTTAAACATCCAAGAAACCTCCCTATGCACTCACAATCTGCACAGCACTCACACGCGATGGGTAGCCTTTGGGCGTGGAACGATCACAGCACTGCTCTGCCTTTGCGTCACAGTATGTGTGATGTAAATGCTTGTGTAAACCAGATGCTTACAGCTCCACCTGTACAAATCAAAGGGCTTCTCTGTGCCATTGTCTACATGCTAACATACTGTAGCTTGTTTGATAACTGCGTGTTCTCCCTCTGTGTGTCAGTGTGTGCTTGTCCTGTGTGTGTGTGGAGCCAGAGCTTTTTCTATTGGCTGTACACCCATGATGGATGTCTACTGGGGAAATCGTTAACCTATAATGATATACAGATTGTTGCGCTTATGAAATGTATTAACCACTGCAAATGCATTACATTCCATTTCCTGCTGCACAGAAAAGCTCTGGTGTGGGATGCGTGGGAGTTGAAGGTAATTAAATGTGGAGTAGATGATTGATTTGGAGGCTTTCCTGCAGTTCCTCTTCCCAACCCATCTTATAGACACTTGATTGTTGCAATACCTTGACTCTTTTCTGGGCACTATCAACATTTCAGGTTTTCAAAGGAGGGGAGAGATGACTGCAAGTAAATATGTTGATTTAACTATGATTATGAGATGCTTACATTTTACATGGCTGCTGCCATTTTTGCTGGAATACTTCTGCTTCACTACATTTTGGGGGGACATACTATTATTTTAACACCATTACACTCAATAGGCAGTCAAAATAACCCTGACTCTGGAATTGAGCCATTTTCTTATTTACACTTGTGCCTACTGTTAACGTCTTAAAAAAAAAAGCAAATAAGCGTGACACTGTACTAGTTTGGCATGAAGCCTAGAAATTTGTACATACAAAACAACATGCAACAGCTGTCACCTGCTACTCAGAGGACCATGCACATGGACCACTACTTTTCATACACGCCTGGAGGATTATAATCAAATGACTTTCTGAAATATGGATAAATAAAAGGAAAAGCAGCTAAAGAGGAACAAGAGAAACCAAAAAAGTGTATTATCTTAGATTAAACCAAATAGTGCCCAAACAGCATACATATACTGTTAGATGATTAAATTTGTCCACCAGCTAAAAGATAAAAATGTTACTTAGTGATCAAAAGATCATTGGTACCTGATAAGATCACAAACTTGTAGTAAGCAACAAGTGTTTCTGTTAACTTTAGTCTTCAGCGCTGATCCATTATATAGCAGAGCCTGTTTCTCAGGTCACTGAATAAGGTGTTTTCCTGGCTGCATAGAAGTTGTCAGAGCAGATTAGTTTAGAAAGCCAGAGAGATCCCCAGCTGCTGGGACTTGTCTCATTATGCAATATATTTGTGATTCCATCCCCATTCCAAGACACAAGGTGAAAGAAAAAGAAAGAATCATTTGTTAGTTGATGTTGTGTTTCTCTAGAAAGCATATTTGCACTGGGTGTGACACATCAACCTGACAATCAATCAAGGCTGAGCTCTAAATTAGCAGCTTGGTAAACAGCTGAGAGCTACAGCATAAATCATACCTGCTTGTGTTAGTCATATTAGGGTTGTTTCTAATATTAATCATGTATTATGAGAGACTATTTCAACATTGCATTCCTTTTGTGCATGGTTGCATTCTGTATGTGCATCATCATTGCTTTGTAGCTTTTGATTGTTGAGCAATCAGGTAAGCTAACATCTGTTATAGTATTCTCAAGAGTACAGCATCTAATAGAAGCCTTTGTTACTGATGCACTGTTTACTGATGTAAAGGTGTTTCATGTTCCCACCCACAGTTTGAAAGGATTAAGACTGAATGGGTGTCAGATCAGCCCAGTTATTCCCATAATGCCACATCAGGGCAGATCAGCTCTAAAGATTTGTCTAGTTTTATTTTAGTTCACAGACTATTTGCATCCTCCCTCTGTAATAATCCTTCAGTCCTGCACTCATGCCTCCCATGCTGTGTCACTGTATTTTTATTCTTTGTGTGATGAATTGACTTTATCTGTCCAAACTCTCTTTCCTTGTTTCCACTTTTACAAAACCTGCTTTAAAAAGAATAAATCAGTGAAAACATACAGGACATTTATGTGTCTGCTGGGCCAAACACAGGAAGGCGGTCCTCTATTAATCCTCTTTGTTCTTGAGTTCTATTGTATTTGAACTTAATGCTCCATCCTGTCATTTATGTTTTATTTGCGTCTGTTTTCCAGTCAAAAGATAAACCTGATGTATGTCAGCTCAGCGCAGAGAAGTGAGGACAAATTATAACACAACACTTATAATTAACAAGATACACTGAGTGCTGGACAGATTATTGCAACTTGTTTTTTTGTTTTTTTTTTGGTAGCTTTCATTTCTATTCATATTTATTACAATCAAATTTTAGCCACCAAGTTAAAGATGCCCTGTAGAGTTTTTGACAGCACTGAGGAGCAAAGTGTTTATGAGTAGGTCCCCTTTTGCTTGTATTGAGCACACGGTATAGTGCATGTGGAGGAGGATGCACAGGAGCCACGATTCACAGTGGTTGTCCACTGGACAAGCCAACAAGCAAAGCACATCAAAGTTAGGGATGAAGATCAGTGCAAGTCACCAAACATGGATGTAAACAATGTGTGAATTAAAACATAAAATACTGGCTTTGTTAATGTTTAGGAAGAAAATGCCGTCAGCACGTTTGTTAACTTAAACCCTCAAAAATGAACACATTGTGTTTTGCTGAGTAACATTGAATGTAAACATAATTTGTGTGTGTTTACAAGAAAACACTGCAGGGCACCTTTAATTTCTGAGACCTGGGATCAGGGCAGCATGGCTCCAACAAGTCCAACAAGAGCCTCGAGCAGTCAGATGATCAGACAGGTCGTAAACAAGCTAACAGTTTATCCAGATTATCTCAATCCAGATCATGTATTCAGAAGTAAAAGTGACACTGATTGCAAACAAAATGTTTGTGAGTGCATGCATCAATTAAGCTTTAAACTGAGGCTGAAGGAGGCAGACAGTTATCGTTTTGTTTCGTCATCAATCTGAGACTCCTCCTCTGAGTTATGAACCAATGATCGTATTGACTGAAGAAATGAAAACTGCTTCACAGTTTGATTTGTCTCTTTGCTCTAATTACAGTCTATGCTATTTTTGCAACAGTGCCCCTCCACCATCCCACTACCATTAGCGTTAGGGCCCTGTCTTCTGCTGTACTAACCCTATACATCTGCTGTATCTAATAGTGGCAGAGTTAAATAGATCATCTGACTGATGCTTATCGTTGCCCCTTCATGACTTGACTTTAGTGAACATGGTGTTATCATAATAAAATACAAAAGATTACTTTAATAAACCAGAAAAAAACAGTAAAAGTCTCACATTAAGTGACAGAGGGCGCTCTGTGAATCTTGCAATCAACAGCAAAATCTTCACATTTTGGTATCACTATGTTACAGCAGAAAAACACATTAGCGACACAGTGGGTCAAGTCCAAACATAACCCCACTCAGTAATAGTAATAATGACTGAAATGTTTTTTCAATGGGCTGCACGTGTGAAAACGTACACAAGGCCACACACACATGTAAAACAGCAGGTTGCTCTGGGCTTCAGGTCCAGTGTCTGACAGGTTGTGGAGAGGATCACAGTTCAGATTTTGACTCCTATAAATGAAAGCAGCAGGACAAAGGGAGTTAGGGAAGAACCGATAGAGACAAAGCATTGATGGAGACCATCGGGACTTATATTAGCAGGAAAAGGGGGGCTATGATCAGCAGAAAGACGTGGGTGGGGACCCCACCAGAGTCTGGTGGAGGAGAGGCGTGACTGATGAAAATAAGAGATTGTAGCAGAGGAAACAGTTTGTGCTGCATCAAGCCATATTTGTCAGGTAGAGAACTGAGCCCCCACCCCACCCCCCTCGTCTTGGCCAGGGAAGCAGGATGTCTTTCATCCAGTTCAGCTGAGGGATCAAAGCTAAAAGGCTACTGGGTTGAAACTGACCTCAGTTTGCTCTGCTGCGCACTCCGCACCTCTCCATCTCCAACATACACAATCCTATAATCAACCCCGCCCCCATCTCCCCTTCCTGTATGCCACACTACCTCTTCCACTTAACACAGGAAATCTCTCATCACTTCCAACCCATTAATAGAAAATTTATAGCCTTCACGTTAACAGTCCAGCAAATTACCTTTAATCTGTACTATTTAAATCACATTGTTTATCAAATACTCTCAGATGTGCTGATCAGATATGTGCTGTACTAACTTATAAGTTGTGTTTTTGTTGGTTAAGTAACCTGTGCACAATGGCAGTACCCTGCTCTGTACTTCAAAGAGCAGCCTGTGTTTAGCTTCCTCTCTGTGTCTTCTCTCTCGCTGTTTTCACTACAGCCTCTCTGCTTCAACCCCCCACCCACACACTGCAGCGTATACACATGCAGTATTTGTGTACACACATACTAATACTCTCAGCCATTATAGAACATTTATGCCCCTGCAATAAGACAGAAATCGCCCTTTTTGCTGACTTTGAGGCTTGAAGTAACGACTCTTTAAGCACACATAGTGTACATGCACTGTAGAGGTGATATCACATCTGAAACAACAGCAACAACAAAAAAAACAGAAAACAAGATTGTTTTACTTTAATAATTTGTTTATGTTTGTTAACTTCAATCAATTAATCAAATGTTGAAATGTGCAATTAGCGGGGAGTAAAAAAAATCACATCCTAATTTTTATTAAAACTATCTCAGAGAGATGGTTGTTGAATTTGTATAATTATTGAACCATTTTGCTTTATTTTTTAGACATCTTTTTTTGATTGTTTTTTTTTTTTATTATTATTATATTGTATTGATTCTTGCCTTTCATCTTAACAACCTATATAAGGGTATTGGTTGTTAATTCTTCCTTCTACAGGAAAGCACTTTGTACTCTGGTCTAGAAAGTGTTTTATAAATGAAATTGTGATTATTTTTGTGATGGCTGGGTGTTGAGGTTCACACCAAAATATGTGTCTGGTCACATTTGCAATCTTGCTTCAGCATCAGATTGGTAAATGATTTAAATTAAAATCTTCTTTCACTTTTTCTGGGCAGCTTGTCCTTAGACAGTATTTATTAAATGAAAAACACAAGTATGGTCAAAAAGCAGTGTAAGTCAGGAGAGGTTTTTTGGTGCAATGTCAATGTCCTTGGTAGCTTCCAGGTCTGTTTTGTGATGCAGATGTGACCTTTTATTATATTGTAACACATTCCTGTTTTGTTCATCCCATAGGTTTGTTTTAATGCCACAGTTAGTGAACAATTCAGTGGTCTAATGTGAAACTAGAGGATCAATCAACTCAGGGATGTCAATGGACCTCGTAGTCATCAATCGCTTCTAAATATTTTCTAACATTTCCACCTCTCATCCACTGTGCATGTCTTGCTCTTCTCCTCTACAAACAGGACCACAGAGGAGAGCCATATATGACATTCTGGGGCGCCCCCTTCTGGGCTGTAGCAACATTTTATTTTTGTGGAAATAACTACACAGAAACTGGGCAAAATCCTAAGGATACAGTGAGGCTGGCAGCCAAGGCCTGGATCTGAGATGTCATTGATTTAGCAAAGGAAATGAAGACAATTTATTAAATTATAGTTTTGAAAGCCATTATACTGCACATTAAGTCCAGTTAATATCCACTGAGGCCAACTGAGTTTCTCCTCAGTGTGTTCAGCAGATCCAAACCTGTGTGTGGTATTAGAGGAGTCCTGCAAGTTAAGACTCTCTCTTCTGCAGAGAAAAGTAAGATTTTATTTTATTTTATTTTCAGTTTGTTTCATGTGGTACTTTTAGTCCCTGATGTCTCCTACTTAAATCTAATTAATTTCAGATTATTCCAGTTACTGTATGACATTACTTCTTTATTCACATCTTGGGCTTTATAATATTTATTATAAGATGCTTTCTCATGCTGCATTTAATTTACATTCAGTTCAAATAAAATGAATTTTGTCATAAAAACTGAACAAAAGCTTATTAAGACCACATAAAAATGTCAGCACCCAGATGCTTACAGTAAATCACACACAGCATTGTTTCTACTATAGAGAACAAAAAAATAAATCTTTTTAAAAGATATATAAAGATATTATCCTCCAGTTAAAATTACATTAAGTGATGTGGCTTCAGTAGGAATGTCTCTCAAATGATATAATCTTACTAATAAAAATATGGAACATTATACCAATAAAAAAAATGCAAACATCTGACCGGTGACTATGGAAAACAGCCCGAGTGTATAACATCAGCCAGCTGAGTAGATGATTTTATTATCCTCTCCTCTTGATTGCAATTGGCACAGGCCCACGCACACGAATAAGCCCCAGCTGTAACTGAGTCCACCTGTTCATAAACACAAACAGTTGCAAACACACTCCAACCTGTCACATCTCATCAAAGGCAGACCGCACACTGCAGCATGCGCTGATGGCTTCAGCTGGACCCGCTGGCTGAAAGCTGCTTCCTCTCAACCTTACATTACTGAACATGTAGCAGTAAAACATGAAGAGGAACACCATAGCATGTGTCAGACTTTTTCCCACAGTGTTTCTCCGCAGAGCTCGGAGCTGATCCCATCTGAGCCTCCTGAGACACAGTAGCCTGCTGTCTAGCTTGTGTGACTGAAGGAGTGGTGTTATGAGGAGGCAACGAGTGTGTTGTGTTAACCTGGCTGCTAAAGACCTGAACATATTTGGGGAAAATGTCTCTTTATACCCTCTCTTGCCAACTTTTTCCTTCAAACTCTTACACTTAACTGTGGTAATTCTCCAATCTTCCCTGTGTCTTTGTACTTAAATGGTCAGTTCACCCAAATTACTTCTAGTAGCTCTTAGCCACACAGAAAGTTTTTCTTTTATTTGTCCAGCTTTTAAGGCATCAGTCTCTGGAATATTAAAAAAATGAAATACTGAAATTTTACTCAGGGTCAAATTTAGTAATACTGACTCTTACTCTCTCCATGACAACCTCAACCACCTAAAATGTCAATGAATGGCCTCCATAAACTATAATATTTTTTTTACATTTAAGATAATATTACATTTACTTAATATTACAGTTACATTTTTTATTTTATCTCCAAACACCATTGTCTAAATGTTGTTTCGAAGCCCTCTACATGTTCATGAGATACATCAGGTACAGAAATACAAAATGTTATTTTTGCATTTTGTAGTTTAGACCTCCTCTGATTTTTGCAGGGCAGATGTGAATGGCAGCGAGAGGGTGACAAGATCAGGAAGCCAAAACCAAAACACTGAGCTAAGAGATGTCAAAGCGCTTTGCGAAGCTGAGGGAGACTGCAGAGTCGGGTGATAATTCTCTCCGAGTTTGAATCTTTTAACATTATACTTAAACTCTGGATCCATTCTCTTTTATATTGTTGTATGATCTGTTTATTATCCACAGTTCTAAGAGGTTAGTTATTTAGACATGTATGCAGTAAGTCTAGCTCTGGTTACACACAGTATTATTCATGATAGTTTTACTTTTTCATACTTTGTACTTTAGCAAGCCTGTTCTTTGTCCTGACTTTTATATAATCTGGGTTGGGGATGGTCTGTTTGCTGGTTTGGTGAAGTAAACACCTACAGTACATTACCCTCTTTCATGGTTATGATGGTTTCTTTATGGGAAATTATCTTTAGATTATACTGTCTACTGCATAGTTGAAGGAAATATGAGCTGTTTATAGACTTCAAAAGATTTTATTTAATTTTTAGCAAATATGTTTGCTTGTTTGCTGCCTATATTATTATTTAATTCAGTGTTAATATCATAACACTGCCTCAAGCTTTAAATGTTGTCATATTTAAGAATATTTAATAAAAAATAAAATCTAAATTTCACCATGTGTACTCTGTGTGTAGAATGTAAACATCTTCTTTGTTAAAGCCCTCAAATTCCCAGAGATTGTACCAAGTGCATGTACCTGGTGTTCAGTGGCCCATTAGGGGTTAGATCCACAGATCTAACCCCTAATGTTTTTCACTAGAACTACATTCCACTGTATAAGATGTCTTATAAGCTGGTGACAGTGTGTTCTGTAACGAGGGCGCCATGTCTGGAGCTGTTCATCTCATTTGTCAGCACTCATTACAACACAAATAAAATTCTATTCACTTCAGTTGTATGGAGGTGGCAGTACAAGTCTTACCTACAGATATTATGAAACCTGCAGGCTATTAAAACCAAAACTACCTCTATCCTAGTTAAGAAAATCTGTTTTTGTATTTGGGTGAGTTTACTCTTTAAGATTATATTATTATACTGTAGGTGTATTTATTGCAACCATGTTGTGAAATAATTCCTGCACCCCCACCATCAATTCTTCTTTCATCAGCCAGTGTGAGTGTCAGCACTCAGACTAAAAGGCTCTCTGTTCCCCGTAATGCTCCTTCTTCCATTGTATTCATCTAGATGCTTTTCCAAGCTAAGCCTGGCACAGGCCTGGATTTCCTGAACCGAAAATGTGAGCCCAGGAAACTGGACTCCTGCAAGAAAGGGGAGCAGCAGGAGATGGGTGGCACTCGAAAGCTAAACAAATCCAAATATCAGGAGTTTATTTAAGATCTCCTTGTCTTACATTAACAAGCAGTGCTACAGGCGAGTGATTAGGCAGGCACAAATGGGTCAGGGGTCCCTAACTTAATTTCCTTTGGAATCCATATTTTGTTTTGTGAGATGCAAAATACAGGCAGAGATTGAA
>NW_018127933.1:1405375-1406948 GCF_001952655.1 Monopterus albus
AAGTGTGAAGACACAGAGCCACATACTGTACTGAGACATTAGATATTCTATCTTATAGGCTTTACAAAGAGCTAAGAGTGCCCAGGTTATTGTAGCATCAACACTGAGCAAAGAGAACAAACTCAGTGTGGTGATCTCTGACAGTTAGGGATTCATACTTGTTTGATGTCTTATAGCTGAAATGCCCTGCACAGGAAGGAAGTGCTCACCCACTGGTCTTCAGGAGCTCTGTAGGTGGGAGGGAGGATTTCAGGACAATATTTACAGTGACCTTTTCCTCTAACTGGCCAGAGGCCCATGGGAAAAAACTGGAGAAGACAAACAATGAACAATAGGTTTCAGGGATGAGCAATGGTGCCAGCTCAGCATGTGCCATTATGGGATGTGGATTACAGAGGAATGGGGAGTTACAGAAAAGATGATGGCATCAGCAGTGTCCCTCAGAAGCACACCTGGGGCACCTGCTCAGAAAGTCTGTGCTATTTAAAAATGCAATCACATGTTCCTCAGTAAATGAAAATACTATCAGTATAACAGTTAAAACAGTTCAGCGTAAAGTGTAATAAGTGTATTTCTCTTTTGCAGATAAGTTAGATGAGAGGAACAACCCCACTGTATTTTATCTATGGTAAAAATAAAGCTCCAACCAGCCACTGGTTGGCCTTATTAGTGTAACCACTGGACATAGGGAAACAGTGCAGCACTTGATGGATTAAACAAACAAACAAACATGTTTATTACTGAGCTTTATTGAAGCAAGTAGGTGAATATTGTTACTTTTGTATCAAACCAGGTGAGCTGTTTCCCCATTTCCAGTCTTTATGCTAAGCTAAGATAAACAGCTCTAAGTCAAAGTCAAAATTTTGGCAAGAATCATGTTGAAATAACTCCTTAAAATGCTCTTCTTGTGTGGTTTATGCTTCTCTGTCATGTAAAATATTAAAACTAGCCTTAAATAAATATTAAAATACACATCAGAAATATATTCCCCATAGTACATGATATTATCTCAAACCTTGACACGTAAAATGCACCAAATTGGTTACTGATTTACTAGTTAGTGTGATATGCCACCAGTGTTCTCATTCACTGGCAGAGCCTGTACCACTAAGACTAAAATCAAAATCTTCCAGCATCATTGCTTTAAGTTGATGTTTATGTGGGCAAACAGCCCCTGTGCTGCATCAGCATCTGTGCAAAGTCCCAAGTCACTGTTTGATCCTTCAGTTATCAGATTACCATGTCTAATTGGGCAATATGGCTTCCCTGGGGATTGGGCCTTGCCTTATCACAGAAATATTTTCTGCCCTGCACAATTTGGTGAATGTAATGCTATCAGTATTATAGTATGTGCCTGGGTGGTCCCTGCTGCATTTCTAATGATGCTGTGCCTTTCCCAGAACTAGTGGAAATACCTCAGTGATGCACCATGAAAAGACAGAGGAGCGAAAAAGCAAAGCTCCCACTGGGCTTGAGAATTCTCACACAAGGACATCCAACATGTGTACACAGCACGCTTCAAGACTGCACAGAAGAAACTGTTGATTAGATGTATATATGTGTGTGTGTGTGT
>NW_018127933.1:1407078-1409224 GCF_001952655.1 Monopterus albus
AATACATATATATGTTATCATGCCATAATTCGTACCCCACTTTTTAAAATTTCAGGTCTCGGAGATTTAACAGTCGGTGGAACACAGGATATGCAACTTTTGTGTTATGCCACTTAATTTTATTCTGAAAGATGTGACTGAAAGCGACAAACCGGAAGCATCCGGAGGATGTAGGAAACGGGCTTTGCAGTCCAGTTGCTGTAAACGGTAAGTTTGCCTTTGGTCTAAGAAATTTTCCCTTGAAATGCTCAAGCAGGGGTCAGTGAAACTGTGGCATGACAAGCAGAAATATAAGCCGTTCGTAAGTTTACGACTAACGCGAACGACAGCCTCTTCTAACACTTCCGGTCCAACAAATTTTCGTGCTAGCGCTTACCATATAGCACAAGCTAACGTTAGCTGTCAAATGTGTCAACAAAGCTAGAATCATTAAAGAATCCTTTGGTATGTTGTACCGGGTCTCTGTAGCAAGTCTGTTGTTGATGAATTTTGTAGAAACAGCTGATAGATGTGGCTAATGTTATCGTTTTATTATCGACAAAACAATTAGCTGAACCAAACTCCATTGAAATATTTATCAATTTAAATCTCATATTGCCTTGTTTATTTTATTGTTCTTACTACTAGCCGTTAACGATGTAACAAATTCAGCACGTTAATTTGTTTTTATAACTGCTTTGTTTTGCAGTTGCACTGTAATAAATATAGCCTATTTATCAGGTAGTGAATCGTAAAGAGATTATTCATAACATTTTAACATTTTTGCGACGTTCAAGACATTAAAAAATACAATTTTCTTCCCAGCAAGCTGACTTCCCTAAAACTAGGTTATGACTTCTCATAATCTCACAAACCTATGTTGACATTTACTGTCATTGAAAGGATTCACTACATATACACCAGATTTAACACAACATCCTTCCTTTTGTCCTGTTGTCCTCCAACCACATCTCACTCTCACTTCAAGTGAACCAAATGCAATAATGTGAATGTGATAATTTGTAACATAAGCCAGTTAAGGGCTGTTGTATGTATCAAAGAGCTTGCAATAGTTATTCATTGCCAGGTGGCATGATTTCTCTCCCAACTTCTATAAACACTGTACAGTCCATTCCACTAAAATTAGGAAACTCCCTTATAACACAGACATAATGATTGCCTATGAAGAAGCCCATAAAAACATGGACTGGACTTAATATCTTGATTATACTTGGATAGCATTTAATATACAGATGGGAAAGAACAAAAAAAAAAATAAATTCACATCAAATGATTTTGTATGACCTTAGAAAGGCAGCCTTGCATTGCTTCTCTTCTAATTTTCCATAACTCAAGGAGATCCATTATTTTTATTTGACCAACAGTCTCAAACCCAAAGATAATCAGTTTACTGTCATTTATACGAAAGAGCAAGAGTCTTTACATTTTAGAAGCTGGCATTTTGCTTGAAATTTAGACTTTTCCTTCCTTCTTTCTAGCAGGTGCAAAAGCTAAGATATTAGTAAACCTAAAGACCTCACGGTTGTGATATAAACACCTCTCTCACTTTAGCCTCATTTAGTGTAGTGTTTTCAAAGAGAACAGCATAAGCCTCTATAGGCCTGACTCTTTGTCACATATTGGTATAACATACTTCCTTTGAGTAGACCTTTTTAAGGGAAACACTACTTTTCTGTGTGTTTGTTCACCTGATTAATTGTATGAGAGTGAATGAGAATAGCTGATTGACAGGTCGACAGCAGGCAGGTGCCATGTTGCAGGAATAAGTAGTGACTGAGCTCCTCCATCATTTGTGTCGACAGCCATGCTAACAGTGCTGCCCTACCCATGTGTAACCCTCCTATTCCCCAAAGTCAGCACGGCTTGGCTGGGGGATGGTGGGCGCAAGGCTCCACTGATCCATTTCCTGCTCCCCTCCCTGGGCTCTAATTGAAAAATTTGGGTGGCCTTGCTTGTTTGTTTTGGTGGAATGCGGTGGGTTGTGTTTTTTTGAGGCTTTTCCTCAGTGCTGCTGCTCCGTCCTGGGGTGAATTGAGCGACAGGGGTCAGGCCGAGCATTGTTTGTGAAACGCCACTTTTCTCCCACCCCTGTCTGCTCCGTACACTTTGCCCTACCTGGTAGCCTCCTTCCTGCTGCCAGGCCTGC
>NW_018127933.1:1409248-1421734 GCF_001952655.1 Monopterus albus
TTGTGACCCAGTCAGGCCTGGACAGACATACAGAGGAGGTTTGGGCCGGGGAAACAGGACAGCTTGAAGAGATGAAGAGAGGCTCAGTCGGCTTATTTAGGTCAGATTGAAACAAGAATCAGGGTTATTGAAATAGTTATTTAATTATAGAGCTGAAATGAATTTGTTATACAAATAAAATAGCAACATTTTAATTATCAATTTTTTGGTTTTCTTCAGTGGACATTTGCTGGTCTTTACTGTGTTATATGAAACAAAATATCTTGTGGTTGTGGACTGTTAGTCAGACAACAATTTAAAGATGTCACTTTGTGCCCTGGGACATGGTGACAGGCATTTTAAAATGTTTAGTGGATTATTGATTAAATAGGCTATTAATCAAATCATTTGCAGAATAATTATTAAAAAATAATAATTGTTAGTTGCAGGAGGAGCTGGAAGGGTTAATTACACAGTTAGTCAATTAGCAGAACAGTATTCAGCAGCAGTTTTGGTAAAAATTATAAGCCCTTTACAGACATGGGATACATAACATTGCTTCTTTCATCGATCTGTTAAAGTGATGGCTTTCTGACATTCAGGCATAGCCTAGCTCACTTTTACATTAATGTTCCTCACAGCTTCTTTCAGACAGAACCACAACCGTGACTGAGAGAGCCATGGTACAACAGGATGGGAGAGGACAGAGTTTTCTTACTTACTAACATGGCAGATGAACCAGAATGTGTTCCAGGAGAAATGTTTTTTCTTTTTTCTCATGGTAGTACTGTTTAGGGTATTCTCCAAAATAATCATGGTTTTTATGAGCTGAGTAACTCACAAAGTAACACAAGAGACATGCGCAGTCACTTAGACTGTCATGATTGGTACACCCACTATACGTAACAACGTCCTATGTCAGTACATCATATTGTGTGTGCACATTGTTTGCTTTTTGTGAATATTTGCTGTTTTTCTCTCTTACTTACCGTTGTTAATTAAATATCTTTTAGTTTTGGATGGTTGGTAAGGCAAAATATAATTTGAAAATGTTACATTGGACACTGGAAAATCTTGACGAGCATTTCTTCCTTTTTATTTGACTATTTATAGACAATTAAGTGATTGTTTAAAATAAATACTTTAATTTTTAATTACAGCCCTAAATTAAATTGCCGATTTGTAGTGTAAGCAGCAGTGCTTTTATAATTTGAAGGGTTTGTCACTGCGGATGGTTGTCATGCTGTCATGTGTTTTTTACGGTATATAAACCAGCCAGGACAGTGATGCTGGAGTCTCACTCATAAAGGTTCACATCTCTATCTCACCATATCACTGGCCAGAGACGCCTGTCTCCAAGCTCCTAATCCTCTGAAAACATTTTTCTGCGTTTGCAAGCTCATATTTTATATTTCTGTTTATTGTTACGGGATATTTATATGGGAAATTGGGAATTTCACTTTGTTAGGCCCAACTCTGAGAAGCACTTGAGACTGACAAACAAACCAACAGACAGCCCTAAAGATAACAAACCCTTTAGGCAGACTTGATGATGGTAGGATAGAGAGCCACAAGCACACATCAGATCACTCTGTCCTCTTTTTCTGTCACGAAAGTCTCTCCATGGGCTCTGGGATCGGCTGCATGCTGACTCATTGTGGAAAACTCAGTGACTGGCCAGTGGTCAGAGCATCAAACAGAGCCTGCACAGTTTACATTGATATGATCCATTTATTGGGAATATGATACAGTTGTCACACATTATGGTCAAATTTTGCTACATTGCTCTCTCCACATCTTAGAGGAATGTGGTGGCCTTGGTATGAACGAGCACTGAGCAGGATTGTTCACAGCTCCACCCAGCCCGTGTGATCAGGCAGGGTGATGTTTGGCCCGCTCTGTGCATTCAGAGGAGTCGGGGGGTCTTTGATGGAATCTGGTGTTTGTGTAATGTTGGAGAGCCTGGAGTGAAGTCAGGGGTGGGGGGTGGGGAGATTCTGAGCCGTTGGTGAATTAGCTGTTCTGATGGGCGATGGAGGAGGTTGAGGGTGATGAGCTGTTTAAATGGGTCCCTTTGTGCCCCTTAAACGCATCACACACTTTCTCTTGCACACACACAAGCACGCTTGCCAATCACAGCCATATGTGAGTCACCTTTGAGCTCAGAGCAGCATATGACCCAAGGTATGAACGTCTCATTCATGAGATGATCATGTGGAAGAGTGTGTGTTGATATGACGAGTCAGGTACTGTAGATCGAGTCACGTTTGTAAGGATGCAGATAGTTTGTCATGTTTTAACGTCAAAATAAAAACTAGACAAAGGTCAGAGTTTGGAGGAGGAGTTGAGTAGCATCCACAGATGTTTAAACTGCTGGCAATTGATTTTGGTGCATTATTTAGAAGGCTATAGCAGTCTTGTTGCCTGCAGTGGTGGAAGAAGTACTAAGATTCTTTACTAAAGTAAATGTAGCAACACTACAGTATAAAAATACTCTGTTAAAAATGTTAAAGTAAAAGAGCAAAGGTATTAGCACCTATATATTATAATTAATGACACATTATTGTGTTATTACAATTACTGACACATTATTGTATTCATCATTTTAATGTTGCAGCTGATAAAGGTGTCACTTAATAGCAGAAATCTTACCAGCAAGTGATTTTCCTAAAACAAGTTCGGCTTCATTCAAGCACAGCTCCAGTGAGTTCCCTGGTCTTGTTCTGTGTCACAGCTCAAAACACACCTGATGCTTCATACACTTGGCTCCATTTGTATCCACTCTGGATTTGGGCCTGAGACCTGACCTGACCCAATCAGAATTTGGATCTGAGCTGACTCAAGCCATGAGTCCAGTCTTGGTACCTCAGAACCAAGTGGACCCATGAAGGCGTCTGCTATGCACCAAGTATGGTGTGTGTGTGTGTGTGTGTGTTTTTTCCAGTATCTTTTAATTTTACCCTTCATTTCTATGAAATCGAAACCCGTTGCTGCCATGTAGCCCAGACTATTGAGCACAGAATAATTATAGTGTGCTGTGGTATGTTAAAATGAAATGGTTTCATGTGACAAAAAGATTTGTTTAGAATAAAAAATCCTTTGCTTTCTGTCCTTGTACATCAAGGAAGGGTTGTCACTTGTTAGCAGCGCTGCAAGAAGATCCCAAGCCTCAGACTTCCACAGCTACCACACTGATTATTGCCAACCCCGCTGTTTGTTAGTCAGCCTCCAAGGAAAACAACCCCGCCTTTTTAGCCCTGTTACCAGAGCGAGAGAGAGGGAGGGGTGGGGGCTAACAGCATCTGGCTGGAAGAGAATCGAGTGAGAGAAAAGGCGCTAGATCTGATTCTGTGCTGTCTTTGATTAAATTTAACCTTAACTGTATGAGAGGGTTTGACACATGTTGGAGCACAGTGGGGTAGAACCTTTTGAGGATCCTCTGATGCCCCCTAGAGGATAATACATTCTTCTTCTCATGGAAAATGCTGCCAAGCTCCCAAGTTTCCACTTGAAGCTTCAGAAACCTCTTTGGTTTTCCTCTTATGCTACTTTAAGGAAAAATTTGTTAGAGCTAAATTATAGTTTCTGTTACCTAGTTTGCAAGGTATTGGCGATTGTGCATGACATGAGACTTGTGTAAGAGTCTCCTTAGTTTCTGCGTGACTTAGTGCATGTGTGTGTCTTTGCACGTGTGTGCGTGCACACTCGTGTTGGAGCTAGGGGTCTGGGCAGTGTTCCCGTGTCCATGCACAGCCCCCAGAGTAAAGTAAACACAGCGGCTCTTTTCTCATCCCAGCCGTCAGCAGGTTCTCCCCAGGCCCACGCCAGAGACCACACACCCAGACCACACACACACACTCACTCACACACACGTACTGTACACACTCATATATATATATACACACACACATAGCCCAGACCTTTCCGCAGATCCTTCCACATATTCGCATACACATAGACCACACAACACCATCTCTGGCCCCTTGCACGCAAACTAGCTGAGCTGTCATTCTGCCCAGCGTGTGTATGTGTGGGCAGGCTTGTGTGTGTTTGTGCATGTGTATTTCCAAGATGGAGGGGGAATAGGATCAAAACACTCCTGGAAGCAGAATCAGAATTGTACAAAGTAAAGAAGCCAGTGCTCTGCCCCTCCCACCCTAAACATGTGGGATTGATGAAGGGTATACCGAGCTCTTGTTTTAGGCCTGTTAACCTCTTATCTTCGACATGTCAGATCCATAGCCCTACCATTTCCTCTGACAAGCACAGGGCAGCAGCAGCAACATGAGGTAAATCCCATTGGAGTTTTCTCATTAACTCAGGGAAGTCAGGGCGATGGAAGCGGGGGGGAAGGCAAAGGTTTCCCAGAAAGGTTCCTACTTGTGGAGGTTTGTAGGTCCATACATTTGCTGTTGTCCCACCCCTGCTTTTTATTTTATTTGTCTCATATGCTGTTGTTTTTCCCAGGTACACCTCTACAGTTTTAAATCAGTTCTGAGAAACGAAAACCAGCGTCACTCTCATGAGAGTTTATACTCATTAGTGCTGCAAACCAAATATTAATCATGATTGATTTTAGAAAGTGATTAGTCCACAGAGATTCTGAACCCTTTTGACTTTCACCCCCAGTTCTATGTAATTTTTTGTGACCTTGGCTGTTAAAAAAAAAAAAGATGTCATTGCTCTTAGGTACTTTTTAAATGGCATTTGCTATTTTAACAAAGGGTTATGAAAGAACATTTTACAATACAATGACCACTATGCAACTTAACAGTTTTATTGCACAGTATGTGTTCACTAATGTTTAATTCATCATGCCTAATGTTTTGGGACACGGAGCTGTACTGTGTATACAACTGTGCTGAGCGACAGATCGCACCATTGTCTTATAAACATCAAGCTTCTTTACGACTGATTAATCTGCTGTTTTTTTGATTAATGAATTCAGTTTAATCAGTTTAGTTTATAATGGGACAGAAAATAGTGAAAGGTATGGCCCAGGTTTCCAGAGTCAAATGTGACCTATTTAAATCTTGTTTTCTCTGACCAACAGGGCAGATCCCCAGATGTTCAAATGGCAAATTAAAACTGAAGATTCTCATAGTTAAGAAGGTGAAACTAAAGTTTAATCAACTGTAAAGTAGTCGCATATGAATTTTCTATTGACTGATTATTTCAGCTGTGGTGTGAAGGTTTGTCAAGTTCAGGGTCTGTGGAATAAGTGTTATTCAAGTTTTTTTTATTTTGAACATGTTTTGTAAATTTAAAATTTTAAAATAAGCTCACTTTATATGAACTAGATTTGTACTTATTAAAAAGCCACTTCTACCTTTAGCTACCTTAATGTGATGTCTTTTCAGTCGACCAGATGGGGCCCTGACCCTATGATCGAAGAGTGGACTTATTTATCCAGACAAGATTACAGCTTCTCAAATGGGAGGATTTTCTTCATTTCTATGTTTTACATCATTATAAACTGATTGCTTTGTTTTTTGGCTGTTAGTTGAACTTTAGCAATTTGTCATATGTTAAGTTATACCATTTATCTGGGAAGTTGACATTTTTTTCATTATTTTCTAATATTTTATAAAGTAAACAGTTATTTAAAACTCAAGAATATTTCTCAGATAAAATGGTGATGAAAATATTACTTAAATTGCAACATTAAGCACAGTTTTCTGCTCTTGGTAGATGCACTGGCTGCTGCAGGGGTTGACCCTCCTGTCACAGGAAAGTCTCACTAACAAGGAGCCTAATCACTGTTGTGTTCTGCCGGTTGTGGTTTCCTTTGACATTAGCCCATGTTGGCACGAGGAAGTCTTCCTGCACCTCAGTTGGACACCTACACCTGATTAGTGACCATATAACTGTCCACCGTAAACTTATTGCAGCTCCGGCCCGTGTGAACTCTTGCATTGTTTGTGGAGAGTGTGTCTTGGCTGTGGAGCAACAGGGCGGAAGCCTTGCTCACGTCCAGATTGGTCAGCATTTTTCAGACCTGGCAGTAATTTATTAGCAAACATCTGTGCTGCTGAAATCCATCCTTTGAATTTTTCATTTGGAATCATCCCTTCTCGTTCTTTCCACAGCCCCAACAGGAACTGATTTACATGGGTGCTCCTTCTTTGGTACCGTAATCTGTAATGCATTGTGTGGGCTTTTGTGGAATGACTGGAGGGGTCAGGTTTATTTATCCTTTGCTGTGAGGTTTACATTCTTTCTTGTCCCCTGCTCTCTGTCTGCCCATTTGTTTTTGGCTCCCTTCCCTATTTTTCCTATTATCTGAGAGATAAGTGCTGCAACGCATACATTTTTCAAGACCTGCAGTTTGGGAAAATAACACTAGCCGCCAGCCAAATGCATCTCCTATTTTGCTGCCCCAGTTACTTCGAAAACCTGATTGTCTGTCTGCTTGGAAATCCAGTGAAGGTGTCTGGTCAAGTTTTGAAAATAATAGTAAAATTTGTGTTAGCATTATTAGGATGAACGTTGTGGATTCACTAGCTATGGCTCCATGTTTTTTTTTCTTTTTTTGGCTCCATGTTGACATTATCCCAAAGACCTGGAGGCTGTTGTTTACTATAGAAACGTCTAGTACATATTTCTACAATAACCTTGATTTTTTTTTGTATTTGAAATCTAAACAATTTAAAAGGTGACTAATGTCTTTAAATTGCTTTTTCTTTACCAAAAGTGCATACATAAATAATAGTAGCTAATTACAGGATCACATATATAGTTGTGTGTAACAAAGACAAACAAGCAAATTGTCAGATTTGACAATCTTTAACCAACAAATGTTTTTACTTTTATAAATGATTTAAACAGTGAAATGATTAAAAAAAACACTTGATTAATTTACTGTAAATAACCAATGAATCTGATCACTGATTGCTTTATTTCTAGAGGTCTTCCTAGTGTTAACCATCAGTATGCAGAGGTTGCTGAGTTGTGTGTTAACCGGTCCCCTTATGTACTCCTCCCCTGCCTGTTATTTGTCATGTCCAGGTGCTGATCGATCCAGTGTTCCTGTCTGCCCCAGGCCACCATGTCTCGCGCACGTCAGCCCCCGCTGGTCACAGGCATCTCGCCCAAGGAGGGTGCAGCCTGGACCAAAGTTACCATCCGAGGAGAAAACTTGGGCACAGGCCCAGCTGACCTCATCGGTAATACGTCTATAACCGCATAGCTACCCACACATGCAGACCTGTCTTCATAAAGTGTTATATTTTCTATGTTGGTTTCAGCTTTTAAAAATACATTTACGATAAGAAATACTATCTTCATGTAAAGTTATCCGATTTCACCCTGGTGATGTTTTATATACTTCCCCTTCATATTTGTTCTTTCTTGCTCACGCGTAATAAAATATACATTTAGTTATATAAATTATCTCTAGATAGATATGCACAGCATAGATATATAGAACGTCACACCTATATAAATATACAAAATGTCATCACTTTATGTAATTAACATTTATTTTTACATCATTCCTTTGTTTATATTTCTCCTTTACTGAAGAACCATACTGATATTGATTACATTTGGCTGTTTTATTTTTAATTTCTGTTATGTTGAGTATTTTGTAACTTTAGTTATATTAACTGATTTTATTAACTAATCATTCAACAAACCAGAGCAGCCCCTTTTTAACCAGGCTGATGTAACGTTTGTTTTTGCTTATATGATATGTAAGTAGACAGGACCCCTGATTCTTTTTCTAATAAGAATTTCATCACCTTTTCACTGTTTATTTTGAGGACAATTTAAATCTTAAGCAATATACAGTAATTACTAATTCTGCAACAATTTTTGTATTGAAAAAGTAAAAACAATGTCAGCTATTAATTATCATTTAGTTTAAAATGGCTATGTACATGAATGTCTAAATAAAATATAAATTAATTTGATCTATTTTTACCAGTTTATCTTGATTTCCATCATAAATTGAGACATTGTGCATTTTATGTGGAAATATTTAATGCTGGAAATGGTCTTTAATGTTCACAGGGCAAAATAATCCCCTGGTTTTGTGGTGAAAGCACCTTAGTAGTTTTAGTAGAAGGAAAAAAGCACATTAACAAAAAAGAATAGAAAACCTCAGTTCAGACCTACCAAATAATACACAGTATTTAGATATTTCACTGTTGTGTATTATAGTTCAGCTACTTCTGTGGTACTGTTTGTCTGCCTGCTTTTTCAGCAACACAATAAAAACACAAATTTGTGTTTCTATAAATATTTAGGTTACTGTATGCCCAGCTTGAGAAACTCAAGAGCTTATCAGTGTGCTTTAATATGAAAATATGTTGGTGTTTATCTTATGGTTTTCAAGAGCCACACAGATGACTTATGAGTTTGAGCATCACACCTTTATACTGATGTTTTCCCTCCTTTACGCTGCATCTTTGGTTGTTAACAGAGGTGGGGGCTGTCTGTAGGGCTCAGACACTGCTCCACACTTGGCAAGCCGTGCTGTGACCAGTGATACAGGTCTATTTCTGACCATGAATTTCCCTGGGGCCTGGAACTGGACAATTAAAATGCACTAATCTGTGTGAGTGCTTAAGTATTCAAACAAAGTGGCCACTGGAGAACAGATGCAGGAAACGGGACTCTAACTGGCATATTATTCACGGTTTTATGGGTTATTTGTTGATTAGCTCTCACAGGCTGTTATGATGTTTGAGTATACACACATGAAACTTACTGAATCCCTTCAACTGGAAATGTCATAGTAATCCTGTGTCTGTCTGAATAGTATACAAGAAGGTTTAAAAAGAGGGCGACAGATGTAGGAGCAGAATGCACACTATGCTGGTAACGAGCCACTTAGCACTGAAGTGACACGTTGGCTTAAAGGAGCTGAGAGAGCAAGAAAGGTCACGGCCACCCACACCCATAGTGACTCCAACTCCAACTTTGACCCATGGTGACAGTTTTGACTAAACTTGCTGACAAATGCCAATTCTGTCTGAGTGTGCACCTCTTGTCATAGATAGTCTGTGCTACAGTTTATTTACGCTGTCATGGTGTGTCTGTATCGCTAACCCTTTTCACCTTTACCCTCTCTTTCCCAACCCAGGTTTGTCTATCTGCGGCCATAACTGCCTGCTGACAGCTGAGTGGATGTCAGCCAGCAAGATAGTGTGCCGCGTGGGTCCTGCCAAAGACGACAAGGGAGAGATCATTGTCACCACTAAGTCTGGGGGTCTTGGTACCTCCACAGTTTCATTCAAACTGCTTAGACCTGATAGGATTGGTAAGACTCACAATAGGAGACAAAAATATTTGCAACTATTAATTATTTACATTAACAGGTTGTCTTTTAATTTAAAATTTCATTTCATTTATTTGTTTATATAGCACTTTGAGCACCCTTGGGTGTTGTAAAGTGCTTCACAGCAAAATATATAAAAATAAAAGCAGAACATGTTAAGGCACATAAACTATTGAAAATGAACACAAGTTAAAATTACACAAATTTGGAACCAAGGTCTGTAAGGAACTATAAAACTCCTATACAATAAAAATGTTTCAAATTACAAACACAATAAGATTGCAGAATATAAAATCAAAAAGTCTGTAGGCACCTGTATAGCGCCACTGCCATAAGTGCCAAAAGCCAGTCTGAATAAATGTACCTTTAATTTAGACTTAAAAACCATTAAATCAGTTATAGACCGAAGCTCAGGAGGCAGGGTATTCCAGAGCTTGGGGGCATATACGACAAAAGAATGATCACCCCACTTTTTTTTTTATTATTATTTTTGAAAAATTAATGTCATGACGTAGTGAAATGTGCCTTTTGCAGGGTCCCAGAGCCCACAGTGACGTTTTCAGATGACTTATTTATTTGTACAACAGGTCAAAATCTGAACATATTGAACTGACATTGATATAAACAAAGGAAAACAGAAAATCCTTGAATTTTAAGTGGCTGCATGCAGGAGCTTTGCTGGATTAATAAAATTGCTGCAAACAATAAAATGACTGTCAGTGCACAGTAGTTGTTGATTAATTTTTTCTCAAATAATTAACAAATGATTTCAGTACTACTCCCAGCCCCTTCCAGTCAAGTGTAATGTTTGTTTCCAGTGGTTTTACAATCTGTATGACTCTCTCACCTTTCTTTCAAATGAGGAACCTTTTTAAATAAAACTAAACTTAACAGCATCTTAAAAAGTATGAGGAAGTTCTGAAAGTTTAGGAGGGAGGGAGCCTCAAACTCTGCACCTTTTAAATGGACAAGACTTGTCCACCACATTTCTAACAGCGTAAACACAAGGAAACCGAGAAACGCATTGACCAAACAGTGATGGACATGCCTGGATATATGATTTGCTCAGCATGTCAGTAATGTTGGATAGTTAGCCAAAAATGATTATCACTTTTTATTGTCTATTTTATGATTCTAGTTGCACTAGAGATATTGTCTGTACACATGGTGTTACTCTTTTGCCAATTACACCAGTATCTTTATTAGTTTTTGGAAACTTCTGTTGCTGTATACAACTTGCAGTGTTACTTTATGCTGTATAGTCAGATTTGTGAATGTGTTTCTCTAAATTGATTGGTTTTTTATTTACATTTTTCTTACATGCAACATCAGAATGATCAAGATGTTTTCTTCATTTGCTTGCATTCTGTCCATTTGCTGAGCTGAGGTCCCTCTGCCACTTTTCTAGGACTTTACAGAAGTGGCAATATTAAAAATTACAATAGGAAGAAAGATACAATACTGTACACTACCAACTAATTAAAAGGTAAAACAATACAAGGCACAGATACTAGAATAATTTTAAAAAAATGTTGGTGTCAAGCCACAAGTGTTTCCTACGTGATGTTGGGTGTATTGTTTGCAGGTGTGCAGTCCGTGTGTGAGCACACATCTGGGATGTGTTGTGGAGCTCAGTAACGTGTGTCTTGCCTGTCCTGCCCTTTTCCTGCAGGTATCCTGGACCAGTCTGCTGTGTGGGTGGATGAGCTGAACTACTACGACATGAGGGCCAACCGCAACAAAGGCATCTCCCCCCTCTCCCTGCGACCCAGCAATCCACTGGGCATCGAGATAGACAAGTACGGACTAGGAACATATGAATAGAGGCACTCAAATTGCTCAGTACAATCACACCACCATAAACACACGCACTCTAGTTCAGAGTCATGGTTTACATCCCTAAACAGAAACAAATTCTCCCCATATGCAGACGTTTGAAATATTATGCCAACACAGCAATGGCTGAACAGCCTCTAACCGCTGCACACAGGGAGTGGAAACACAGTAATTGTGTATAAAGCAGCGAGGACAACGATAAAAATGAATTTGGAAAGAACTAAGGCAGCAACCCACACACATGTACATATACTGCCTTGGAGCAGGCAGTGCGGAGCTGCCTCCCACGCGCCTAGCAGGGAGCACAGAAGTTGTAATGTATAGTTTGTGTTGTCAGGTTCTGGCATTGCTGGCTTAGTGTTTGTTTGGTTTACAGGGGTCAGGGGCAAGTGACTGCTCGTGGCCAGAGACGAGACCCCCATAAACAAGCTGTACCGTTCGCTCGCCTCCCAGGGTTGTGCTAAACTTTTAGCACACATAGCGAGCACAATTCCCTTTAACAGTAATACATGAACACTGCACCACTGGTTGGAGTCAGTTTGTTACATGAAGGAGGAGATGTTTTGTTAGTAAAAAAACATCACATTGTGTGTTCTGTCAGTGTGATTGTGCACATCCTCGTATGGTGATGTCACTGGATGGTTATTCAGCTGTAGCTCTTTGAACAGCCTGTTTATAATGAAAGTGTTTAAGAAATGAAGACTGATCAATTACTAAATTGAATGGGGTGAACCAAGTGAAGTAGCTTTTACTTTGAGTTTAGTCATTTTCATTCAGTAGTTACACCCCCTAAATATACAGTGAGATGTAAAAGCTGAACAGCTGAGTGTTGTATTGAACTGCCTTCTTTGGTGATTTTAGTTTGGCATCTTTTGTGATGGACTAAAACAGTTATGGTCACAAAGCGAATGAGACCAGTAGCGTTTTCCTGCCAGCCCCCCACCTCTAACGATCTGTGAAAAGGATGTGCATGGCCTCTTTAAAAGACAAAAGATCAGAAAGGCACCAGGCCCAGATGGCGTGACCCCCTCCTGCCTGAAAGTGTGCACTGACCAGCTGGCCCCCATCTTCACACTCATCTTCGACAGATCACTGGAGCTGTGTGACGTCCCCTCCTGCTTCAAACGCTCCACCATTATCCCAGTCCCCAAGAAACCCTCCATCAGTGGACTGAGCAACTACATACCTGTCACCCTGACATCTGTAGTCATGAAGTCCTTCGAATGACTGGTGTTAGCCAACCTGAAGGACATCATAGAGGACCCCCTGCAGTTCACCAACCGGGCTGTAGAGGACCCCCTGCAGTTCATCAACCAGGTCAGTGGACGATGCAGTGAACATGGCACTGCATTACATCCTGCAACACCTCGACTCCCCAGGGACCTAGG
>NW_018127933.1:1421817-1445024 GCF_001952655.1 Monopterus albus
AGGACCCCTCTGTCAAGCTCCTAAAGTTTGCTGATGATACAAAATGGTCATTGGTCTCATCTGAGATGGCGATGAGTCAGCCTACAGACGGGAGGTTGAGCAGCTGGTCCTGTGGTGTAGCCGCAACAACCTGGAGCTGAACACGCTCAAAACAGTAGAGATGACAGTGGACTTCAGGAAGAGCCCCCCCCCACCTTACCCCTATCACCATACTTGGCAGCACTGTATCAGCAGTAAAGTCCTACAAGTTCCTGGGCTCCACTATCTCCCAGGACCTGAAGTGGTCATCCAACATCAGGACCATCACCAAGAAGGCACAGCAGAGGATGTACTTCCTGCGCCACCTCAGGAAGTTCGACCTGCCCCAGGAGCTGCTGATACAGTTCTACAGAGGAATCATCGAGTCTGTTCTCTGCACCTCCATCACTGTCTGGTTTTTATTCTATTTTTATCTCATTTCCTAATGAACATTCCTTTGTCTGTCTGCATTGTTTACTGCCTGTTTATACTGTTTATTTTGCATTGCTTGCACTGTTTGTTGCTTGTTAATACTGCTTATTTTGTTATGCTACACAGCCTTATGTTGGTATATTGTTTATTTGCCCCTTGCCTTGCATGGGGATATGTACATACACATTGAGAGCCACTGTACTAGAGTCAAATTCCTAGTGTCCAACACACCTGGCCAATAAAGCTGATTCTGATTTTGCACTGATCTACATTTCCATTAAATACACTGACTCCTTGAACATTTTTAATTTTTCTAGAGCATGAATTTCAATTCAAATAAAAAGCCAAAGGGTTTTAAATTCTTACCTTTGATAGAGACAATTAATATGTTTCAAGCATATCTACTAAATATTGGTAAATGCTGTACTTGTATAGCACTTTTCTACACTTGACAGCACACTTTCACACTACTTGGCCATTCACCCATTCGCACTCACAAACGCTCACACATTCACACACCGGTGTTAACACCGGGAGCAACTGGGGGTTCAGTGTCTTGCTCAAGTACACTTTGACATGTTGACTGGACAAGCTGGGAATCAAACCGCTAATTCTCCAGTTAGGAAATGATCCACTCTACCTCCTGAGCCACAGCCGCCCCCAACAGCATCTTTTGCAACATCTTTATACAGTAAATGTGTTTCTAATTGGATGTATCTATAATGAGGAAACCTGAACTTTCTATTGCAATATGATCTCATTAAACCCTTGAAACAACTTTGCAGGAATAATATTATGTCATGTACATGAGTGAGTGTGTAGACGACCAAATGTGTTCTTTTCTATGCATGTGATATTTCACTGACTGAACTTTGTACATCCATGTTTTGGTTTCTCTACGTGTGTGTGTGTGTCACTGCAGAGTGGGTGGTAGTGCTGGTGGGGGGTTTGGTTTATGTAGGTAGGCCATGGGTCATTAGTAGAGATCAAGCCTCCCTAATGAGTTCTGGGTCCTCGAGGGGCACCCCGGCATCACACACTGCACTTCCCACGCCAAGTTCTCGAGCTTCTTGACTCCACACTGCCCCCTACTGGGAAACCTTACCCCTTCACCACACTGAAAATGTACTTTATAATTTATACATTTCTTTTGCCAAGCCCTGTTCACACTCACAGTTTGTCTTTAATATTTAATATTTGTTTTAGTGTCACCACAGGCTCTACTGCACATTTTGACCTTTTGAGTTTTGCTACTGTTTACATACTGTACGGCTTTTAATACATCTTTTGTCCATCTGCCCTTTTCCAGAGGAAAAATCCCACAGAAAGACATGGAGCTGACATTTCCAGGAATGAGTGGAGACTTCACCAGTGAGAACTTCTCTTCCACATGGTATCTCATAGAAAACCATGCGGGCTCTAGGTAGGTTTTTTTGTTATAACTAATTTTAAGCTTCCACCTCTCATAACTACTAATATGAAAGGGGAAAAACACAAAGCAAAAATGCAAGTTAAAGTAAAAATATGTTTTATTTTCTTGGCGTGCACTGCATTTTTGTCCTCAACTGAGGTAACTAGACTAGGAGCACAACAGACCGGATATTTACAGTGTGATGTGGAGGCAAAAGCACTTCAGTCACTCCATCAAAATGAGTGGGTGTCTGGCATGTCCTGCTTACTACTTGCAACTGGTGCTATTTTGCTGGGGTGCCTTTTCAGAAGGCCTGGCACTCCTCCACTAACACTCTGGCAGGTGAGTTTAGTAACAAATCCATGTGTTAGGAAAGCGCTATTGCCTCCTACACCCTAGCTTGCAAGACAGGTTCTAGCTGTGAATTTTTTTTTTTTTTACTCTTCAGTGATAAACTGCATATATTTGGACAGTGGGGCAGATGAAACAAAACATTTGAAGACATCGCTGTGGCCTTGGGGAATGGCAATGCACAGTTTTTACTGTTTTACTGAATGCTAAATTGAAAAGAAAGGTTGTACAGAGCTGTATAAATTTGCTATGCTTGATGTTATGGCATCTGTTTTGAGGCTTTATTTTTGTGGCTGAATCTCTGCATGGTCAGTTGGTTCTTCTCAGGTATGTAGATGCAGCAGCCTGCCTACTGTCTAGTTGACAGTCTTGTTAGGGCAGAGGAGAGTTATTTTGGTTTCCTCTGGCTTCCTCTTCCCCTGCTTAGCCTTCCAGTAACCCAGACCCCAGGATCCGGCATGACCAGGGCCCTCTGTTTGGACCTTGCTAGGTGACTGTTTCTTCCTGCAGAGGAAACCTCACTCAGAACATTGACACACGTACTCACTCCGGGCCTCCCACGTTGTATCCGTAATGTTTCTCTGCACAGAGATACATGTTTATGTGCGCTACATAAAAGCTGTGTAGTTAAACATGCCTTGACAACAAAACAGTAAATAATATGAATGTTATGTAGCCCTGTTATCCTGGCCAATAGTGCTGATTCTGATTCTGCTGAAATGGTTACTTGGTCAATTAATCCAGTAGGTTCAACAGTTCTGACAGCCGATTGGCATTTGCTCATTCTGCCATTTTAAATAAAAAGATTTTGCTGCTTTTCCACCTCCAAGGCGTGCGCACTGTAATGGAAACAAACCTAGAACCTAAGAGGGTGACTTGGTAATCGGCGGCGACCGTGGTGTGGTGGGTAGAGCAGTCGTCTCCCAACCACAAGGTTGGCGGTTTGAGTCTCGGTGCCAGCAGTCCACGTGTCGAAGTGTCCTTGGGCAAGACACTGCGCGCCCACCCCCCCCCCTTTGCCCCTCGGGGTATAACCATGTCTGATGGTTAAAAGCCATCGGTTGTGTTGGCGCCGCAGATGGCTGCCATCGGAAACAAATTCCTTGTGTGTGTAAAAACATACTTGGCCATATAATTCATTCATTCATTCTTATTTTTTTGTATTCACAGTTTTGAGCAGTTGAAGATGGCAGCCACTAACCTGAAGAAGCAGGCTACCAAGAAGAATGAGGGGAGTCTGGCCTATGTGAAAGGAGGCCTCAGCACGTTCTTTGAGGCCCAGGATGCACTAGCAGGTGAGTGGGATTAACACATTTTTGTGTGCTGTGTAATTGCACCAAACTGTCTACAATTGAAACACAAGCTCCAGATTATCACTCTTCATCTCTGCTCAGAAAAGAGCTCTCGTATTTTGGAAGGTGTGCAAGTGTGTGTCTCCGGATTTTTCCCCCTACACGTGGTTTAGCAGCGATTGATTAAAGAGACTCATTTGGATGCTTTGTGAAAAGCCTCCTGAATTACAGTTACACTAGCCAACCACAACACAGCTAAGCTACCTTCATTAATATGAGATAAACTCTCACCTGTCACACACAGTCTCATTTGAGTCTCCCTAGCTCCTGGAAGTGGACATGCACACACAGAGAGACACACATACACTTGTTGACCTTCAGATGCCGAAAAGATTTCAAGGTTGTAAAGAGTGACTGCTGTCGCTCTGCCACATACCTCAAATCAATTGTTCACTTCATCATTCATACGTTTGTCTGTTTACTCTCTGCTCCCGCCATAGCCACTCACTTACTTCCCCTTACTATTTATACATGCACTTTTCTGCCTCCATCAGTATTATTATTGCTTTCCGTATGTTTGTGCCCCGGTTGTGAGAGAAGCAATGTTTTCATTGTTATTGGCTGGATCTAAATAAACGGAGCAGCCCAACACAATGCAGGCCAGAATATTAGGACTGATAGTGCTGATAACAGGCCCATTATGACCAGTGGGAACAATACACAGTCATTCTCACATTCAGACTGAGTGTGCCTACTGTGTGCATGCTGCCTCAATGGGAAATGTACAGCAGTCCCCAGAGATGGGGAAAACAGTGCACTGTGGATGAACCTAAGTGACCTTTGAACCAAGAGAGCACACCGATGCTGACCAGTGTCACAGGATGAGATTCACTGTGTTGGTCCGGAATATAAGACTCTGATTATAAGATGCCCCATTTGCTTTACAACACCAGATTTTTGAATAAGGACTCTTTGAACCTAAGGGACATTTTGAATAAAATAATATAGATGGATGCTTAGCACCTTTTAGATGTTTTCTCATATTTAAGAAATAGTTCAAAATAACTAGCAAACATTACAAATTATAGTCAAGTGGTCTCTTTAATCCTGTTGTATTGTTTCAAGGTGAATCAACATTAACCAGTGGAAGCAGGTATGTTTCAAAAGTTTTATCTTAAGAACAGCTGAATTTGTTGTATTGAGGAAATTTGGTCAATATGCTGTACATATTTCAAGCTAATATCCTCATCCTTGAAGCTGTTGCATCCGGTTGTTTTTACCATGCTAACTCTGAGAGACGAAGCAGTCCAAGTAACTTCAAAACAGTGCTGATTTATTCAATGAACACAGGTAAAAATTAACATTACACGCTCCGGTATCTTGCACCTCCAACATGCACGCAGGCAGCTGAAAGATGAAAGACCCCGAACCACAACAGGCCTATACATTATATCACTTCAGGCTAACCCCATACTACAGAGAGAGACGCCAAACCGTGACGTCTCCCGGTGCCAGCTTTGCAGCTGGCCAGAGCAGTAGTCACAGCATGAAGAAAATCAATGTGTGATTGTCTGTTGATTATGTGGTGTGTAGCTAAAAACATTCTAACACGACCTCTAGTGACATGTTATGACATTAAACATAAGAAAATATTATGGCTATGACTACAGTTATACACGTCATAATAATAATATTAAACATTCTGTCTTCTAACAGTCATCGACTTTCTATCTAGTTATCCTTGACCATAAGCAACTTGCAGCAACTCATGAGAATGACTAAGCATTTAACAGCCAGAGCTAGACATCCTGTCTACTCTAAACATTTCTAATACATCAAGTATCTAACCAATATCTATCTGACTAAAAATACCTAACAAAGCATTTTCTCATAAAAGTGGATTATGAAATACTTACATTAAAGTGCAAGGGGAGCTAAATTTTGGCGCCCCTCAGGAGGTAGTGCGGAGGGTGTGCATGCAGAGCAGTACCCTGTGATTGATTAAACGTTCACTCCTTCACATCTGAACTATTAACATTAGAAGCACGGTGTGTAAACATGGGGTCTTCAGTGAGTGGACCGTGGACAAAGCGATGAAGACGTCACATTTCTGCAAGTTTGTGTTCTGCTTGTTCACCTGCTGTTAAACTGCTCTTACAGTCTCGGTTACGGTCTGATTGTTGCACTATGGAGTGATCCTTAAACATCCTCTGCTCTCGCGCTGCTCAGCTACAGTATGTGTGAATGAGAGCAGCACAGCTCCTTTCCTCTCTAAACAGAGACCGACACAGGGATAGATACAGTGTAAAAGCAAAGTAGGACGGTCCTCGTCAACCTGTGAAGTTGTGCTGGGTGACGGTTAAGGGAAGCATTGGGTGTACTGCTCATTAGGTTCTGAAATGCAGCTGAATTCTTTAGGCTAACAGCCATTTCTTCCTCGTCAAGCTTTTTGGTCTAGGTCTTTATGATTGTTTTTATCATTTTCTAAACTGTCCTTTTTGACATTAGCTACACTTTCCACTTGTTTTCACTTGTAACGTTTTTTCTTTGTAGTAACAAAAACAATGTGCAGGTTGTACTGTAGCTTCTACAAAGAACATTTCATTATCTCTGTATGTGTGTATTATGACATGGCATTATATCTTCAGACCAACAGGGTACTTTACCAACATGACTTAAAAGTTCATTTTTAAACTGTCTGACTCGTCTTCTCGTTGTGACTCACTACAGCATCGTCTCTCTGCCAGAATTTGGTTCTTAATCATAAAAAATGAAGTGGTTGCCCAGAATGGATAATTCAAGTGGAGATATTCTGTACACTGGGTATGGTTGGCCAAACCGACATTCCAGTCAGCACGCTGCTCGCAGCCAGCCAGCTGGAGACAGCTGTGCAACAGCTCACTGCCAGGCCTAGTTAGCACAGCTGTCTGAGCAACTGTGAATCCTTTCTTTGTCTCTAAGCAGCATTTGGCAGGTTTCTGTTAGTCTGAATAGGTCCAAATGAACCTCACCTGAGATGTCGCTGTGACAGTTTAAAGGAAATTAGCTATGAAGAAAGAAACAAAAAGGGCACTTGTGTGTTCTTGTTCAAAATATGCTCTGTTAGAAGTTGCTGTAGTGCTTCCAGCCTTCTCAGTCATCATCAGGTCATTTTTGTCTCTTCTCATGTTTATTTTCAGTTCTGCTTGCATTTGAGAATTTTACTGATGACTTTGATAGATTTATGGAGTTTTCTTTTTTAATGAAAGCATATTGCTGCTGGCAATGTGGAAACAAGGTAAAGCTGTTGTTACCCAAATTCTTTTATTGAAAGCGCGAGAAGTGAAGACAGGAGAGGACTGTTTAAAATCAACAGAAAGTTTACTGGACATCTGAGCACAGGTGAGGTCCATACAGCGCTGGGATCAGAGAGACAGAGCTCTCGCAGGAAATCCATTCTCTGAACCACGAGTTACGTTTTCACAGTACTTTTAAGTTCTTGGGCTGCTCCGCCATGGACAGGGGTGCAACCTTCAGTAGTTTGTGATCCTATTGGCCATTTGGTGTGAGCCGGAGCTCGCACTTCCTTGTTGGAATGTGGTAAAATCTAGGTGTGCGTGTGTGTCTCAGGTGGCGGCTTGATTTTAATCAAGAGTACCGAACAATGGGTGGCCTGAGTTGCAGGCCCCCTGTGTGTGTGATGCTAATAAGTATGCTAAACTAGCCAGGTGGTCATCTCAGGTTGTGGGCCCCCTGGCTCTGCAGGGCACCCTAAGACAAGGCAGAACTTGGGATATGCTAAATGGGTCGAGGCATGGGTGTAAAACAGGCCAAAATGTCTTTGTTAAAATGTAAATAGGCTGTCTGGTCACCAGGAGATGCAGCCATCCAGTCTCAACAGAAGTTACAGAAAATAAGCAGATTCTGCTTCATTACAATTGTAAGATGTATAAGCAAGGAAGATAAATGTATTAAAATTAACCAAAGCTCAGTAGTTCTGGACAATCATCACTAAAGCTGTAATATGTATAAACAAGGAAAATAAAGTTATGAAAGGGTAACTAAAGGGAACTATAGGTATGAGAATTAACTAAAGCTTATAAAGTAACTAGAGCCTATAAGAATCAAATCTTACAATGTGAAATCTGGGAAAGGAAATGAGGCAGATAGAAAATATTTAGAGCAACCAGCTGGACTCTGACTGTATAGTGTCTGTGGGGTTTCTCTCCCTCCCTCTCTTTTTCTTGTTACCACCAATTGCCTCTTAATTGCTATTCAGTATCGCTAACGATCTTCAATAGAAAGAAGAAAACAAAATCCTATGTCTCTTAATGAACTATGAGCTCTGTGTTTAAGCACATAAGGTAGTTTAGACTTCTGCATCCACACTCAGGTCCTATTAATTAGAGTTCTGTTTGAGTTAGTTGGCTAATGTCCTCTTTTGCCAAATGGAGAAACAAGACTGGGAACTCCAGCCAGTGTTTTAATCCTGAGGTCTATTCATAGAGCTTACCAAGCACAGACTGATAAAGGGGCCGATACTGACTACATTTACATTGGGGCAAGCTGCTTTTAACACCAGTCATTCATGACCTCACGTTATTTCACATAAAATTGACAAAACATCTCATGTGAACTACCACAGACCGGTGAAAGAAGCTGCAGACCTAGAGCATGGCCACTCTTTGGTTACAGAGCTGCAGGGACCAATTGAGCCATGCTTCTGAGACAGAGATGCCGTGTCGAATTGACTGGCTGACAGTTTGCCAGGGAGCCCAGGGTTGTTTCTGCTAAAATGTTGAAATCTGAGGTTTTTCATTGTTGTATGAAAAGGAAGTCTCCCAGTGTTGCAGGAAATGGAACAGCTACCGTGCTCCAAAAATGCCAGATTCCCAGGGCCTATTCCCTGAGCCCCCAGCCCCACAGGAGTCAAAACATATCCAGCTTTAGAATCCAGGGACACTGTATTTTTATTCTTATTCATTATTTTCCCTCAGAGGTTCCAGGAAGTGAAGCAGGAGCTACAGCTCTTCCTCAGGTCCTAGCTGCGTGTGTTATCCGGGCCTTGACCCGATGTTTAGGTTAGCTGTGACATCATCAGCCCTTCAGTGCAGAGGACACACAGCTGGCAACATGGCAAGGGGGACTGAAGATGTGAAGCAGACCTGTAGTGTGTGTGTCTTAATCTCCTTGTGTGTTCAACCCTATCAGGCCTGTACTCTCCCATATACACTCCCATGTCGACATGCTTTTGTCTGAACCTGCATCTGTTTTCTGCTGGTCGAGAGGTTCAGAAACAGGCCAGAGACGTCTGTGCTGATTGGGCACTGGCATGTTTGAACAGCATGTAGGAATACCTCGGTCTCTGCCTTGAGGCTTCTGTCTGTCAAACTGGACCCACATATTTATTTACAGAACGCTCCCCTTTCATTTTGCCTCCCGCTCCCTCTGCTGTCTCCTGAGCTCTGCTCACAGCCAGCATTTGTACAACTGTGGGAAAAAAAGAAAAGCAGACTAGAGGGAAGAGAAATGAACATTGGGTCTCCTTTTTTGTTTCAAATTTTTTTCATTCTTAACTTCATTCTTGAGATGTCTGCTTGTTGCATATTTGAATCGCTCCACAAGTATGTATGAGACGCTCTCCTAAACCATCTCCACCTCTCTTCCACTCTGTCAATAAACCCACGGTGCAGCTCTCAACACCCAGCTGCCCACTACTGCACACCATTTATTTATTCACTGGGGTAGCCGCACTGCTCACTCGGCCTCTTTTTCTCTCTCAGTTTTCTCCCTTCATTCCCTTTTTATAAATCCCCTCGGTCGTGTAAGAGCCTTCATGCTAAGTGATGGATACAAGCCGTCAGTGCCCCCCCCCCCTTTTTTTTTTTTTTTTTTTTTTTTTTTTTTTTTTTTTTTTCATCAAAGCCTATTTATGTGAAATAGAAATACTAAAGTTTAGTAGTTTCCATGGGAGCCACTTTGTATAGAATGGCTGCAGTGTGTTGCATTTGGACTTGCTATGGAAGCTCTCCACTACAGTACATAGGCAGAAACGTTAGCAGTAGCTGCACACACTGTTGCTCACAAGATAACAAACTGCAGTGTTTTTCTTAAAGCAAAAACGTTGATAGACAGCGCTCACTTTTTTCTGGGAATAAAAGATTTTGTGCCTTGTTGAGATGAATTCTCATTCCTGAGGAATAACTATAACAGAGCAGTAAGTGAGATCTGAGAAAGATTGCTTTCCCCCTCCCCACTTAGACAGCTTGTCTTATTATCTCCTGAAATGGCAAGGTTACAGTACCTACAGGTACAGAGGAAGGTTTTTTTTTTTTTTTTTTGTTGCAGTCCTTTTTGGCATCCAGACCTTCAGCTCTGCTCTCCCAACTGTTTTTGTTCAGACACTTGAATCATTTTAGATTCACATTGCCTCCAGGTCAAAGGGCTCCAAGTGTCCCAAGACCACAAAACTGTGCTGTTAATGGCTTTGGTTAGGTGAACTGATCCGGTACAGTCACAACTGGGACAAGGTCAGGTCCTCGCTGCGTGGGAACAGGCATAAGGGGGTGTTGGTTCAACAGCAGCAGCTCTAGGTGGAGAACAGGTGAGGTTATCTCCCACCTGTCGTAGGGGTAGCGCCTCTTTATTGTTTTATCTTCAGTTCCTGAAACTGAAAATGTTCTGTCTCTGGGGATTGTTTGTACTCTACAGTGTAGAGAACCTTCATTTATTTTCACATTTTTCCACATTTCTTACCAACCTCATATTGACATTTATTATTTCTCTGATTTAATTTCTCTGTGTTTTATCTTCACTCACACACAGTCCTTTACAAAATGAATTACTGCTGACTTTTGTGTTGCAGCAATCCACCAGAGACTGGAGTCTGATGGCACAGAGAGAGTGGAGGGATCAATGACCCAGCGACTAGAAAACATCCTCAACAGTAAGCATCTTTACATTTGGAGCCCATTCTCAAAAGAATGAATGATGATTTTGAAGACGGTGTTTGTTGTTGGCGCCCTCCACATAAGTTTATAGGTTCATTTTTTGGGTAAGTTTCCCAGAAAACATCCATTTACAAGTGTACCTTTAATTTTCATTCTACATATAGCATAGGATGACAAGTACATGACATGTTCCAGAAAACTCATCCTCCAAAACATTTTACCTGTTTAAATTTATTGCCTCCCTCAGTTCCTTCTTTCTGAAACTCACATTTTTTTTATTGTCAGTCTGCTTCATTGTGCCACCCACCTTTACAACGCACATTGATATGCTGTCTAAAGAACAGATACATGTACAGTATACATTCACCTTTGTGGGTCTTCCTCTTTTTAGCAAGCAGATCCTGTGTTCCCTCCCTCTCATCTCATACATGATAATGCGACTGCTCTAAAGGAGGGTCCTTTTCCCGGAGTCTAGAGTAAATAAACCTTCCAGCCGGACGTACCTTTCATCCCCACAACCTCAGACTTGAGGGCCCTTGGCCTAATGGGCTTAGGCCAGCAATCACCTCCAAAAAACCATGTATCAAATACACAGCACCAGTCAGAAAGTAGGAATGTCAGCTTCATGACAACTCCGACTCTTAAATGAAAAATGTGAAATATTCCTGTTTGGTCTCGTGCGTTAATTCTTTCAGGGATTTTGTTTTAGAGGTGGAGTTTTATTTTGGTTAAAAGAACCTTTTCAAATTTGACAGCACATCCAAGGCCACTCATGAACCCTTTTAGTTGTGCAAAGCTTCCACCAAACTGTCTGATAAGGAGACCACTTTCTCCTTAGCAGCTCACTCTCTACTTCTGCCCCTCTTGCTGTGTCAAATAGCATACAGAGCAGGAAGAAAACCAGAGACCAACAATGAGAGGGAAATGTGGTATCTACATTTATTTATATAGTATCCCAGTTTCTCATTTTCTCCTGCCTTTTTCACTCTCTGTGTTTCTGTCTTTCTTGCAGGAGCAAGTGATACAGCAGATACTCTTTTCCAAGAGGTCTTGGGGCGGAAAGACAAAGCTGACTCCACACGCAATGCACTCAACGTCCTACAGCGTTTCAAGTTTCTCTTCAACCTGCCACTCAACATTGAACGCAATATCCAAAAGGTATTATTAACCATTGACTGTATAAAATATGGGCACCATGACAGCTCCCAGAAGTAATGCCAACATGACTCTATCGCCCCCTGGTGGCAGGTTTTAGTATAGGTCATAAACATATTCCCCCTCCATGTTAGTGGATGGCACATGTTCCAAACTAAAAATTCAGATTATAAATCTTAGAAATTTTTCACAGAGGTCACTTCTGTGCTTTTGGTAGATATTATCACACTGATGTGTGTGTACAAGTGGTAATTTTTCTGGTAGGCTTGTTTTTAATAAGTAATTTGATATTAAAAGGGGTGTATTTCAGATGATATGACAGCTTTGAATGGAGGCCCGGTATGTCACTCAACTACTCGATTGCTACTGTGCAGAACCTGGTTACAGAATGCCAAGATGGCAGTCGCTATATTCACGATATTTTGGCTTCACTTTTCCATAGTGGAGGGAAGTGGTGCATCATCCATATATATACAGTCAGTGGTCTGTACACACGGTGTGCAAACAAACAGCAGAAACACCAGGACATAACATATGTAAATATCAACTACCTAAATACATGACTTTACCTTTTTCAATCACACCAGCTTTGGTCCTGTTTGTAAGACAGTCATATGAGCCCTGAGTTGTGTGTAATGGGATAGAGGGCAACACTTTCTTTGCTCTGAGTGATGGAGGTTGCAAAAATCAACTCTGCTCTCAAGATTCTCTGTGTTGTGTTTATGGTTATTTGTGATGCCATTGTTTTCATCCTGGTTTTAATGAAATTAATCTTTTCTAAACATATGGGAACAGAGAAGATGCCTACACTGTAAATCCTGTAGCTTAATATTACAGGTACATCAACTATAAAACCTACTGGCTCTCATGAGAAGCTTCCCATGCCATTACAAATCCACTACTATGTGGAACTTCATTTCATTAAAATGTATTGTCAAATATATCAACAAGTAACAAATACAGCAGAAGACATGCACTGTATAAATACATAAATATGTACTGTACATGTAAACATAACCCAAACCTATGGAAAACACACGCTGCTTAACAAATGTCGATACATAACACAGCAAGAGTTGTGACACAGACTTCAAACAGCAGAGGTTCTGTACTAGCTTTGCAGAGCTCATGATATATATGTTCATTAAAACCTCAAGTTAAATGAGGCTGGGAATTTTGTATTATGTGAGTAAACTTCACCATGCGAATATTTTCCTGGTCAGTTTTTGTGCCTTGGTGATTTTTAAGATGTTCTCAAGATGTTCAACAAATGTACATTTAGTATTTCACATTTTTGAAACATTTAGTTGTTAAACTTCCTTTAGAACTCTGAGGCCTACAAGATAAAAGGTATTCAGCACAGTGCTTTGTAATCACTGATGCTTACCTTAAAATTTAAATGTTTTTTCATTCCTATTTCTCGTACATGTGCTTTAAGGCTTTGATGGCTGTCATCCAGAGGGTGGAGCCAGAGAAGCTTAAATACAGTGTGTGTTGTGATTGATAAGTTTGCCCTCATTGTCAACTGAACTGACTTTTCTTTCCAGGGAGATTACGATGTGGTGATCAATGATTATGAGAAAGCCAAATCTCTTTTTGGTAATACTGAGGTTCCTGTTTTCAAAAAAGGTACATTTTTACTTCAACAATTAAATGAAATTAAGTGAAACAAAGCTGTATTTGAAACTTCATGGCTTTGTAAAAATTTTTGTCATTGTAAATAATTATGTAACTGTTCTATATAGTGTATGCTGAAGTTGAGACGAGGATTGAAGCTCTGAGGAGTCTCTTACTGGAGAAACTGCTGCAGACACCATCAACACTTCACGACCAGAAGCGATACATAAGGTCTTTTAACATTTTTGTAATCCTGTAGCAGCTTTTTTTATCCCGACTGTCTGACGGTTCTGTGGTCTTTATACTGTATGTTCTATTTATAACACAACAGGTTAAGTATCTCCACATTTTGCATTTTTTGTCTTTGCAAGTCATACAGTCTACACATTGCATACAGTCTGTAAGCATCACATATAAGCTCATGAGAAATGTCTTATACTCCTTCGATACACATAGCTTCTTTGACTGTATCATCGTTTACCAGAACTTCATCCATCATATCACTTTTCTCTCTGTTCATTATCCGTCTCAGCTTTCTGCTGTCCTACTTTCTTGTTTCTGTCTCTATTTTGCTCTCTCCTTTGCCTTTCTTTTTCCCTTTATCCATCTGTCCATTCAAACTTGTGGTCTTTCCTGATTTATTATTGTTAAGACCAGCCTGTCAGGATCACAGAAACCAGCTCTCAGCCACATGGCAACATCTTTCATCCTGCTACATTAGCCAAGGCTCTGAGCGACCACTCGGCTCCTGTTTACTCTTGCCGTCGATGGTGGGGGCTGCGTGAGTGTTTTGTGCGTGAGTCCTGCTCAAACCTTTGAAAGATGCCACCTAATGAGAAACAAACGAGTGGCTGGGTCATGGGATGACAGTAGAATGAGCCAGGCCACAGCGCAGTCATTTGAGAATCCACAGGTCACTGAGTGGTGTCCAGGACGTAAACTCCTGGGAGAAGGATCCGTAAGGGTGGAGATGGATGCAAGGGTGAAGTGTTATTCCTCCAGTAGAAGTTCGGTTATCAGGTTCAGGCGTATGGTTGAGCAACACCTTACTTACATGCTCCGTGTTTCAGGAAGCATCTACTTACTTTTAATTTCCCTCCTGTCTGTGTGAATTTGTTTTGTGCCCTTTATCCTGAAAATGCATGCTGAAATGTTTATTTATAGAATTTGCAGTTATACATTTTCTGCTCTCTCCTCATCTTTGAATCTGAATGATTCACTGCTCTGTGTTTGTTTTGTGCACATGTAGGTACCTGTCTGATCTGCATGCTCCAGGTGACCCAGCATGGCAGTGCATCTATGCCCAGCACAAGTGGATCCTGCAGCTCATGCTAAACTGCAGAGATGAGTTCATCAGTGGCCAGAGAGGTGACTAACACATGTTTGAGCTGACTTGCTTTAGATATGAAATGAAAAGCCCCTGTTTAGCATTTCCAATCAGGCGGCTAGTGGATGCCATGTGAGTCTGAAGGTAGCTGAGGGAAGAGAGAGCCAGCTGCCTCTCCGTCATACTAGCTCTCTGCCTGCATTCCCCTCTCCATCACCACCCTCCCCTGCCTGTTCTGCTCGAGGCCCACATGTTTATTTTTTCATGAATGTATGAATAAGATGAAAGTGAGGGAGCATTGGCTTTGGATTTAGGTTTCAGGGTTGCACACAAACTCTCTTTCACACTCACACACAGCTTCACAGATGGATTGGAACAATTAACCCCAATTAAGCTGTTCCTCTGTTAACTCAGCCAGCAGAAAAATGTGGATGTGAAACCATCCGCTCAGGAAGAACAGCAATTCACCAAAGACACTTAAACACACACATGCACACTCCTTTACTCATACACAAAGTCACCCGCACAGATACATTGCGAGTGGGTGGCTGCCTCACATAGTGCAGCTGGAGCGTAAACATGTCTGAGGCTAAGGGTAACACTGGGGCTCAGGCATGATGGATCTGGAGGTTGGTTTGCTCCCTGCCTCCCCACAGTGAAATATCAACTTGACTATCATGTCAGGGACAGCCCATTTTCAGTACACACATCCATTCCTCAGCAGAGAAACATGTGGCAGAGCAAATCTGAAATTGCATGCAAATCACGCAACCACACTATTTAGAACATTACTGCATTAGAAAAATGCACAAAAACACATACGCTGAAATGTACCTTCACATTTGGTTCATTTACTTTGTTATAAGACATAAAATGGAGCTTCAAATGAATATTGTGTCCAAAAAACTGTGTGTATGCTACGTTGTGTGGGTGTCTCTGCTTAGGTCATCTCTGCAGTACAAGGCTCGGGGCAGAGAAGCAGGTAGTACTGGCTGTGTGTTGGTTGCTTACTCCTTCTGCTGGAAGGAGGGTGTTTATCTTGTGTTTTAGGAGCTGTGTTTTCTTTCATTACATGGTCTTTTCTTTGGTAGGAGTTTGGTAGGACTTTCCAGAGGTGGTCATTGATCCACCTGCCTGCCTCTTTTTCACCTGGCTTCTTTTTGGTGTAACTCTCCCAATCACCTTGTGTATCAGGGGATGTAACAAACACAGCAAAAGTTCAGTGTATTCAGGCAATTTCTTTCTGAGACACTTAACAATGCCTGATATGACATACAGTATTTCTGATGGTGCAGAGGTTGATGGAAAATTATGAGGACGAGGCTGCAAGACGTAGGAATTGAATTAACCAACTAAGGAAGTAGGTGGATGCTCACATCTCACTAGAGAGAAGAGGTGTGGAGGAAAACGCAACCACACATCAGGAGAAAGGTTACGAAGATGACAGAAAGGCGTCTTTGGTCTTCTCTGGCAGAGCTCTCTGACTTCCTGCCGATTACTTACACTCATGAAAGGCACATAAATACTTTACTTATATGACTCCTTTGGTTTTTATCAGACCTAACAGATCAACTTCTGATAAAACAAAAAGTCTTGCTGTGTGTGATGCTCAGTTGCAGCAGTTTGTTTTGTTGAGAATGAGAAAGGTTATCATGTGACCTGCAATTCTGGCAGGGACCATTACGCCAGCATCTTACATCCCAGTGCTGTTCCAAGGAGTTTTCTTGTGGTGTGTATGCTAGTGAAGCACAGAAAACAACAAATCAAAGACCTTGTCAAAACAGCACAAGTACTGGTCAGAAACTTCACAGGGTACCCCAAAGTCTTTAAACAAGTGACAGTGGATTTTTCTGTTCTTCATATACACACACTGACAAAAGCTTGCACGTGTACAGAAAGGTGCATACCGCCCTTCTGGTTTTCCGTACTTTTTGCTCTTGTTGTTTGCCACAGACAGCTGTCTCCTGTCCCTTCTGCTCCCACACTCTCCACCTCTTCCCCTCACACACCCACACATACACACCTGGTAGCTATTTACCCTACCCAGTTTTTGCAGCTTACGTCTTGCCCAAGTACGAAACCCGTGCCTCCTGAAACACCCCTCCACTGGGCAGCCCTTGAAAAGCCACCATCATAAAACCACTTCCACTACGTTCCCCCAGCCCCGCTCTTCATACCTCCCCTTCCTACCCTTACCACTCCTCTCATGTAGCCAGGAGCCCCCTTACCGGTACCTCACAGCCAACACCTCTGCTGGCTGCCTCCTCTTCCTCCTCGTATCACATTTACCAGCTCTGTGTATTCATAAGCTGTCTTTTATGCAGTTGTCAGCATCACACATGACAAGGGTTATTCCTCTGTGATGGTTCAGCCATGTCTGCAGTAACTGATGTCATTCTCTCTGCCTCCTGTGTTTTCCAGTCAGGACTATGAGGCCAGAGGCCGTTCTGGTGAAGTTGTTATTCTGTGAATTGCCCTATAAATTGCCTTAAATGTGAAATAGACCCATCAATCTTTGTTGGAACAAAAGCCTGAAACCAGTTTCCTTGTGAGGAAGCATAGCAGTGCAAGTTGCTTCCGTATGTGTACACGCTCCCATCGTGCCCTGGTGCTGCAATCTGACTCTGCTTGTTTCAATTATGAACTGCAGTGCTCTTATTTCCTGTACACTGTTTCATCTGCCAGTGTCAATACAATTAGCAGGAAATTTTCTTCATAGAAAAATAAGTTTGTCAGTGAACAATTAGAGGGTTTCTAGAGTTCATGCATTTGACTGGGAAACATGCGGTTGTGATTTTAGGCTCAGTCAGTACCACTCTAGGAGAAACGTGTTCATTATCACATTTCAGTTAGTATGTTCAACATGTTTGCAGTCAAATCAGTGCTAGGTGGTTTGTTGTTGAGGGGCATCTTTCATGAAGTTCAGGAACATATCTTTTTTGTTATTTACTATCTATTTGTATAGCTGGTGAAAACCTGAATACAATAAAGAAGAAATTAGAGATACAAGCTGAGAATCCACATTTAAAAATAGTGTGTGCAAACACTTGTAGTTTTACCATTTGTTGTTGTAGTTTTTACCTTCTTGGGAGATTGTCATTTACTTTATCTCCATTTTTATCTTTACTTCTGGTTATCACATCTTCTCAGCAGAACTTTGTTCACTGTAAAATGTGGTGTTCAGTGTCTTTGGCAGGAAACGACTTACAAATATCAGTCACATGCTTTAAAAAAACGCAAGATGAAAATTTGTCTTTTATATTTTGCGGTGTGGGATTTACACTACATTTAAACAGGAGTCTGTAAAGTGTGTGTGTGTGTGTGTGTGTGTGTGTGTATTCAGACAGAAAGCTGGCTTGTGCGTGTGGTTGGGGCCAGTGACTCTTTGGGGAACAGGAACTCATCTGACCTGCATAGAGGCCTCAGACCTTATGAGGAAATGAGCACACATTGTATGAGTATCTTCAACACGCATACACAAAGGTTCCTATATTTTAAAGCCTTTAGCAAGACAACATAGCAGCATAATGAATAGCTGAACATGCAAAGCTGCCCTACACATGCACACTCGGATATAAACTGTTACACACAGAGACTTGTACATTCTGAGGACTCTGGGGGTTCAGTCGACACCTGGATCAACAGCAGCTCTCATCCCTCACACAGAGAAAGGCCGCACAGTTTCATATGGTCTATGAGCTGTGTGCGTGTGTGTGTGTGTGATGTGAGGAAGCTTCATCTGTTTACAGATAATCTGACTCAATTGAGAATTTCCTTGCATTTTCTAGACTGGATTTTGGTGTTGTGTGCATAGCCATCTCGACCACATTTGCTCCTCTGCTTGGGGATTTCTCAGTGCTTGCTTGCACACTACATTCAGCCTGTGACTCACCAGTGTGTGTGTCAGACATATGTTTTGGAAATGTGGCCATCCATCGCCCTTCGTTTAGACAAACTACATGTAGGCGTATTGCAGCGTTGCACAAGCTTGTTTCATTTTCATTGTAGTAAATTCGATCCCTTCTCAGCACTGCGGTGTTTCACTTTCATTCCTGTTTAACTTTCACCCTTTCTTCTCTTATCCTTAAGTTATCTCACAGACTCATTCTACTAAAGTTGTCTCACTAGCTTAGAGGGGAGTGTGTGGTTGCAGAAGGACTTTCTCATCCTGTTGCTGCAGCACAGCTCTCGATTGCCATCTAGTGGAGCTCTAGTGCTTTTCCTATGAATCAGATGTAACCGAGTCCATTGTGGCCAAAGTAAACCCACTTCACCCCAGTGTTCACAAAGCCCACGTCCCTGTTTCCTCACCCTGGAAACAGTGGGATATTCTCTCAGCTGTGGGCCAGGGCAAAGATGTATCAGAACACACAGAAAGGCCAAGAGGGCCAAGGAAAGATTGTTTGGTGTGAAAGCCTGCTGGGCTTATTGAGGAATGTGGAATTATGAAAATTTGCTTATTTGATATCTCAAGTATGTGTTTCTTTCTCCCCCTCTGAGATTATTTCTCATCTCTTTCCACAACCCCCCACCCCTCCTTTCATTATGTTTATCAGTGGGTGTCGGAGCTCTAGACCTGGAAGGGGATACCCGTCCGTCAGCCCTTGGCAGACTCAGCCACACAACGTCTTTGAAGAGAGGAGGCAGCCTACGATCACAGCGACCCAGCAGTGAGCACCACTGTACTTCACAAACTCACCCACACGCCTGGTGCTTGGGAGGGGCTTCCCTGTCTGAGCTGAGACTCTGAGTGTGCATTTGTTTGTTTGTGCGACACTTTGTGTCATGTATAGTGCTTAGGGGAATCACAGTATATGAGTATAATGGAATTGCGCTGCGGTAATAGCACAAACAGAAAACAAACAGTTGGAGTGTGCTGTGCCAGGAAGTTCAGTATTTTGCTCTGTGATTATTTGAATTGCAGAAGCATTGCCATTTTAAACTCAGTGGTACATGTTATCATACATCTAGTCTCTTTTTTTAGTTTCTTATAAATTGGGTTTAGATAAGTATTGAGTATCAGAGGGTTTGTGTAATATGTATGCATCTGTTTTCCAGCCTGGTGCTTTGAAACCCCACAGCAGGTGCAGTTTGTGGAGAAGCTGTCAGACGTGGTGATTGGTCAGCTGCCCAACTTCTGGAAGCTTTGGATCTCTTATGTTAATGGGAGTCTTTTTAGTGAGGTAAATACTTGAGAAGCTTATGCAGTCAGAAGAAAAGTAGTCAGTTCAGCCAAATCTCAAAAAAAAAAAAACTGTGGATGGTGTTTTCTCACGCTTCTCTAATTGCTAGAAATAGTTTTGGTTCTTTTGCCAGGTTCTGACAGCTTTCACCACTTGTGGTTCTTCGAAAAGTGGTGGTTTCTAAAAGATCAACAACAACACATCCTTCTAGAAACAATATCCCTGCTAGTCTGGACAGCCCATAGCATGTGCTTTGAACAGTTTTAACTGAGGCTACTCTCTACCAAAGAACCAGAACGGTGTGCTTTGGCTATAGCAATACATTAAAGACCTGTATTAGTTATTTTTTTGAAGCGTTTCCATTCTGGGGGTCTAATACAGTGACACTACCTGATTATTTTCAGCAAAACCTTAAACGATGGTCTATACATCTCTTAATGGTTTGTGGTTTCTGAAAATGTTATTTGGTCACATAGAGTCACTGAACCAAATCATCAAAACCCAATATTTCAAAACTCTGTGATTTTACTGGACCTGATGAAGTGCTGTCTAAAATTTCCAGATTGTCCCTGGACCCTAAAATAGCTATAAAAGTTCAAAACTTTCTGGTCCTGATTGATGACATTATCATTCAGGACTTGATCTGCTTTAAAATATTTAGGGATGATGCACCTGAATCATCAGATGACTTCTCTGACTTGTTTTCACACAAGATCAATTGTCTCCTTTTTTCCCTTCAGACTGGAGAGAAATCTGGGCAGGTGGAAAAATCCAAGAAGAATGCCAGACAGAGACAAAATGACTTCAAAGTAAGTGACTTTGTGACTTATTTATAGTAAATGTATCATTATTAGAGTTATACTCACCACAGTTATTTTTAAACTAAATGCTTCCTAACTGTTAATTGTGCATATGTTGTATGTTTTGTAGAAAATGATTGAGGAGTTGACCAATCGACTTGTGAAGCTTATTCGGGGGGCTCTCCTCCCCGCCACCTTGCCACAGGGGGAGCTGAGTTTCTACGGAGGCTGGGAGTACAAGACTGACCTCTCTGGAGCCTGGCTTACGCAGATGATACACATTGTCAGGTTCTTGGACTGATTGTTCGATTATGTATCTCATTGGTTGTGTGATGCATTTTACTGACCTTCCTCTCTTTCTTGTTTTGTCACTCACTCTCTCTTTCTTTGTTTCCTTTCTGGTTTCTTGTCCAGGGGTTGTCACGAGGCTCTGTCTGCTTTGGAGATCCCCAATGATTTGCTGCAGGTGATCCAGGATCTGCTGTTGGAGTTGAGAGTTCACTGCCTCATAATGACTCTACTACACACTACAGAAGGTGAGGACTTTGTGAGTCTGAGGTTTTCAGTGTACAAAGCTACACAGGATACAAAAAAATCTACTTGTGGATGGAGGTGAAACGGCACCAGGACTAATCGCAAAACAATAATAAAGGTTTTGAAGCATGCACATTTGTCTCTGCCTTGTAAAGTCTAATTGGCACTGTCATTCTGAAATTGCATTGGTTTCCCTTGGTGGTGTGTATAGTGTTGTTTCCCATTAGCTAAACGTGTTAAAATACAAACTTTCTTGCATACTAACCTCAGTGACAGAAACCTGTAATGACTAATAGCACAAAGTGTGTAGACCTATACACTATAGAATGAAATTGGGCTCAAGCAAGTGATGAAGCTGTTGTAAGATTTTAGTTTTTCTAAAGGACAGTCGTGCTAGATTGTGTCATCAACACAGTGCATCCACAAATATTGTGAAGACACACATCTGTTTATTAGCACATTCCCTCACTGGATCTTTATAGGTCAGTGTCCTCAACCATCACCTGACCTCTTATAACTTCTAGGGTAGTAATGAAGAAAGTGTTTTGAGACTACCACCAGACAAGCTCAGTTTCACTTGTGGTTAGACATGGTCATTTTGAGAAGAGTGACTGGTTTCCCCTACACGCACACTCAGGTTGTGGTCTGGCCATATCACGTTGTGGTTTTTCCTCAGAGACTCTTTATTCTGTTTATATTTTCATTTGTAGTAACACTGAATGAAAGTGATCCCACTTCATATATAGGTTTATATAAGTTGGGGTTTTTTTTTGTCTGTAGAGAAATTTCATATTTGTGCTTGTTATGCTTTCAGATGTCAAGGGGCTTGCTGAGAAGGAGGACTGGGTTGTAGATAATGAGGGAATCACCAGCTTGGTAAGAAGGTGTTATTGCATCAAGCAATACTTTATATTTCATGATGAAAAAAGATGCATGCTCCTGAAATGTTTCACAATGGTTTTACCATAGAAGCAGTAACTGTATTGCACGATGCATAGTCACAAAGCCAGCAGTGTAGATGTGTAGGCCTTTTTCCAAGTAAAGGCCATGTTGCATTTATTCAGTGTGTATTAAGGTTGCTATCACTATGAAGAGAATACTGTAGGAAATCTTTTTCCATCTTGTGTCTGTAATCTGTGTTAATATTTCCTGTTTCTGACATCTGTCTGTATTTGCAGCCCTCACAGTTTGAACAGTGTATAATCCAGATGCTGCAGTCACTCAAAGAGCCACTGGAAATCAAACCAGGAGAGATGAATGTAAGAGAGATGCCTGTGATTGCAATGCAAATACACTCACTAGAACTAGAGGAGAATTGCAATGAGAATCTTAATTAACTTCATTACATTAGGTACTGATATTGATGGTTATTTATTCAGGTTCTTCCTTTCATTTGTCACCTGTCTGTATTTAGGATGGGACATAGGTAGAGGATGAATTTCATTATTGGATTAATATGGACAAAACCTAACTACAGTAACTGAGTCAGATTAAATCAGATCAGACCAACTTCTCTTGTAGTTGTACCTAAAAACATTTTTATGTTTAAGTGTTTTGAAACTGCATTCTGTAGTTGCATATTGTCAGTACAATAAAATTATTGTACAACATTGTGCTCAAACAAGGAAACCACTCATGATGCTGCTCCTTATTAGTATTCATCTAATGCCCATTAATAACCCAGTGCATTTCAGTTACATTGTTAAACTTTCTTCTTTCTCAGTTAAACATAGCTACAGTATAGTGGTTAATAACACAGATCACAAACTTTCATTTTAAACAAACTTCAATACATACAATATATAGATAAATGTTTTTGCTGATGCGTGATGCTGTGTGTTTTTCTTCAGCTGTTACAGTTGGACCAGGTTCAGGATCAGGCAACAGAGCTGAGTGTGAGAATCATGAAGGTAAGATCCAGTGTTTCCATCCATCCATCCATTTTCCTCCGCTTATCTGGAACCGGGTCGCGGGGGCAGCAGTCTAAGCAAAGATGCCCAGACACTTCCTCCAGCTCCAGGGAATGCTGAGGCGTTCCCAGGCCAGCCGAGAGACATAGTCCCTCCAGCGTGTCCTGGGTCTTCCCCGGGGCCTCCTCCCGGTGGGACATGCCCGGAACACCTCCCTAGGAAGGCGCCCAGGAGGCATCCGAAACAGA
>NW_018127933.1:1445781-1464682 GCF_001952655.1 Monopterus albus
CCACCTTGAAGAGGGTATAGAGCTGGTCCAGTGTTCCACGGCCAGGACGAAAACCGCATTGTTCCTCCTGAATCCGAGGTTCGACTATCGGTCGAATTCTCCTCTCCAGTACCCTGGCATAGACTTTCCCGGGGAGGCTGAGGAGTGTGATCCCCCTATAGTTGGAACACACCCTCCGGTTCCCCTTCTTGAAAAGAGGGACCACCACCCCGATCTGCCAGTACAGAGGCACTGTCCCCGACCGCCATGCGACGTTGCAGAGGCGTGTCAGCCAAGACAGCCCAACAACATCCAGCGACTTAAGGTACTCATTGTTTCCAATACACTGATTTATTTGTGACAAGCCACCACAATATTAACACTGACCGCCACACATTGATTTAAAATAGGTTAAATCTTATTTCAGTGTAGTGCCGTGCATAGCACATGTATTCGCTCAGCCCCTCCATGCACCGCTCTATTTCTCTTTCTCAGAACACAAACACATCACAGTGCGTGGCGGGTGCACCCCGCCTCTCGCCCAATGTCAGCTGGGATTGGCTCATATCCCCCCGCGACCCTATTCAGCAGTAAGCGATACTGATAATGGATGGATGGACACACACATGACAACCATGATGACGGACCCTCTGTGACTAGTTCCTCCTCTCCATTTTTTTTTTTTTTTTTAGCACATTGCTGTCAAGTCGTGGAGATCCAGCTCTTCTAATATGTTTTTAGCCAGCTATTAAGGCTAGCTAAGCTAACGTTAGAGTACAGCTGTTGGCGAAGTAGGCATGGATGTGTATGAACTGTTCTGCAAGGGGATAAAGTTACCTTGAATGTTTGTCCTTTAGTCCAGGGGAGTGGGAAGGCTGATCATTGTGATTGGGGATCCAATTGTTTTGTTTTGAATATCTATTGGTTTCAGCAGCAATAGAGGTCAGGAAGAGAAAGCTGACAAGACAGATGTAGAAGGAGGTCAGCAGCCGACATTCTGCTGCTGTGGGAGAGCAAGAGCAGGGATGGGTCAGATGAACAGCACTTTATCATTACTATATTTTTTAAAAATATTATGAAAGTGTGACCCATCCCTCACCACCACAATTAGAATGTAATTCTGTGGAAAACACTGTAATATTCCTCAGTCTGCTGCCCAAGTTTTGAAATCAAATACCTTTTAAGCAGTACAAAAGAAAGCAGGAAAGCACAGTTTATTTGATTTGATTTTTAAACTGGTCATTTTCAAGCTAAATTTGCACATCGCCAGTGTCATATCTTTCATTGTCAGTGGCAAAGATTATTACCAGCTTTTCCTTGCAGCACTGCCTCACCTTACGTCGGTGTGTATTGAGCCAATTTATCATTTGAAGTGAGACATGAGAAGAGCGCTTTTAATTGACATGCCTGACAGCCATGTCCATATGTTCAACTCAGGTTTTCATCAACTGCTTGCAGCAGCTGAGCACTAAGACAGATGAAGACATTGCTGCATCTCAGTAAGTTTTGGGGAGACTTTGTGCACTTATATTTTTGATTATACTGTGTTTGATTTTTAAATACATGTTCAAATCTCCCATGCATGCAGCAACATCGCAGTGGACTTGTCATCTCCAGATCGGTTTGCCAGCCTTCAAGAGGGCTCCAGTCCAACATCTGTAAGCGTGATGTTTTTTTATTATTTCCTTTAAACTGTTTGGGGTTAATACACCTGAAATCCCACATCTGGTATCAGCCAGCGTCACCACAGCGTGGGCTCTCTCCTTTACACAACTAGACAAACGCTTCTCACTCACTCAAACCACAAAATGCTGTCATGCTCTTTCCTGGTTGTGGACAAGTAGCATATATGTCCTCATTTCCTGTAACTTGTTTGAGATTTTAGTGAAGGGGGTTAAGTGCAGGGGAGGAGGAGGATGACGAGGAGGAAGAGCAGGTTGTAGGGTGCTTCTGGTAAAGGGAAGTGGAGCAAGGTGCAGACGGGGTTTCCCCAACCCCAAATAGGGGTAAGGCAGCCAGATTCGACTTGAGTGCAGCTGACCAGAATAAAGACTGGTGTCACTCAGGATATAAACTTGTGTTTGGTGAGTAGGTGGCAAGACAGACGCCTGCACATACAGACTAGGATGGTCCCTGGTCGCCATTACTAGATAGATATCACTTTATATGAGCCCGGTCAAGTCTGTCATATTGTATGTAGTCTGGCTTAAATAGAGTGTGAAAAACAAATGTCTTCTAATGACAGCATCATTTGTTGCTGTAAAAATGTAGGCTAATCATTCTGTCACTGTGTGTTCATGTTAGTTAGCTGGTATGCAGTTTGACTTTTGTGGGGATATTTTAGTAAGCAGCATTTAGAAAAGTAAGCGCATTTCTAAAAGACATTTTGGGAAAGTGAGGACATTTATTGTAGAAATACGGAGTCACACTTGAAATGAAATGTTAATTATTTTGTAAAGCCACCACATTATCTCTGCCTGAGGACCTGGTCCTCCACTTCTCCAAGGTGACAACTAGACCTCAGTGGCCAGTGAATTCTCACATGTATAAAAGTATGAATGTGTTCTTGTGTGTGTAGGAGCAGCGTCTTCTGATCGTCCTCAGTAACTGCCACTACCTGGAGAGACACACATTCCTGAACCTGGCCAATCACTTTGAGAAGCATGGCTTCACAGGCACAGAGAAGATCACACAAGTCAGTATCTTTCTTTATTTCAAATCAGCAGCTGTAAGGACTTTAGATAGGTGTCATACTGCTGATGAGAAGTGTGTTGTCATTGATAACTAAGCTTAGAGATGTTGAATGTCCCTTGAAAAAAGTAAAGGTCATTGTCTTGAAAGCTCAGTTCCACATTTTAACTTTTAACACAGATAAACACACACATACAAAGATGCACACACTGACTAATGGCTGAATCACAAAGCAGATGTGTTCCGTTGGTTTTCCAGTAAGAACAGATGAAAATCATTTCCTTTGAAACATTAATTTAGATTTACTTCTTTTGGCTTATTAATATTCTGAAAGCAAGGTATGTGTGACAGTTTGTCTAGATTTCAGTCATTAATTATTAACACAGCTATGAATATGACTGTCTTCCATCAGCCGTGTGCATTACTGTGTGGTACAGCTGTCCCATTACACGTTATCACTGCAAAACATTCTATACCACTATATTAAATTTGTACTGTAAAGTAAAAAATCTCAACATCTCTCCTTGTGAAGCGGCACTAAATCAGTCCGATGTTACGGTTTGGATAAGCAGTTAAAAACAAAAGCATCTCTTCTGGTACACAAGTACATATAAAGGTTGAACAATAATTTTAATAGGCCAATTATCATTTATTTACATTGAGTGGAATCATATTGTAGTGAATGAATCATATTCATTGCTTTACAAAAGTCTGTTTCCAAAGTAATGATGCTGGGCAAGTTGTAATAAACACCTATATGGATTCATAATTACCTGAGAGTTGAGAACATAAAAGTGGAACACACTTTATTACATTAAACATCTTTTGTTTTGTGGGGGTTTTTTTAAATAATTTGATATAGTGTGATTAATGCTGCTGTTTTGATTAATAATAAATTAAAATTACTTTTAATTTGATGCTTTTCCCTGTTTCATACCATTATATATCCAATATGTTTAGGTTTTCGTAAACAAGCAATTTGAGGATAATTGTTATTGGTGAGGGTTTTACATTCTTTTCTGACATTTTGTAAACTGGAAGGTAAACCTGACTAAGAATCTGCAGTAATGCTATCGGCTGCATGAGGTTGTACTCAGGGACAGTGGAGCTATGCTAATGTGAGTGGCGTGGACATGTTCATAGCGATATGCTGCGTTTCCAGCATCGGAACCTAGCAAGCGATACACCCCGTACATCCCTTAACCAACACAAAGCTTAGCCTCCAGTGATTACATGCTGACGTTAAGCAGGTATATTATTGACCATGTTCACCATCTTAATTTCATGTTTTACTGTACCACATGAACATTTGCTAATTAGCACAAAGCACAGATGAGGCTGATGGTAATGTCATTAATTTAGCAGGTGTTTGATTAAAAAAACAGAGTACAAATTACAATTAGATGGCAGAACTAGATGAAATGTCAAGTAATCACCAAAAAGATTCTAGTTTTACCCAGTTGTGAACTTTGTGCAGTTAGATGATGTGTCCTTGACCCACCAGGTGTGTGTGGACGCTGTGCGGGAGCTGGACAGAAAGCTATTTGAAGCCTATATCGAGAGGCGGGCCGACCCAATCGCAGGCTCGCTGGAGCCTGGCATCTATGCCGGATACTTTGACTGGAGAGACTGCCAAACACCGACAGGTACGGTACTGTGGAGGCACGGTCAGTGAAAAATTGTAGGTCTGTGCGCCAAGGTAAAATCTGGGATGCCAGGCAGAGACAAAACGGGGGAATTCACCCTCAGCAACCACTAACTGAGCCTAGTATAACGAGAGATGAGCCCCTAACAGCCCTGTGGGATGGGAATGCGAGATGTCTGGTCTGATCTGTGTTGTTGTGGTTCACATGTGTCATGTGTGAAGTACAGCTCTTTGATGGCTTACTGTAAACACTGCTGAGATCATTCTGCTGGTCCCCCCCAGAGTCTCATGGCCTTTGTGCCTTTGTGTGGCACTCTGGGTGTGCAGAAACGTGTGTGTGTGTGTGTGTGTGTGTGTGTGTGTGTGTGTGTGTGTGTGTGTGTGTGTGTTTGACTTGTTGCTCATGAGCTGTACCCCAAGCCCAGGTGAAACTTAAATGTGAATATGTGGTTTACCTTAGCACAGGATGTGAAGCAACATGTCACCATGTGTGTGAGTGAATTTTCAGATGGGCAGCAGCAGCTTATTATACAGTTTTAAAAGGCAGCATTGATTGAAAGTCAGGCCTTGCTTCGGTTTGTTCCTGCTGGTGTGTCTGTGTTCGAGCTGAATGTGAAAGAGGAACATTTTGGACACCAAACCACAGTTCTAGGATATGATACTTTCACTTGTTGCACTTTGTTGTGTGGGTGCTGCAAGGCATTAACAATCCAGTTTCAGTACTTTGCGTCTGTTGTTGTTTCACTGTTCCGTTTACTTATATTAGAGTTTATTCTTCCAGGCAGAGCATTAACTATGGCCTCTACTGTCTGGTGTCGTCCTCACATCACGGAGTTATGTTGTGTTGTTCAGCATGAAATAATCCTACATTGCTGCATTTTCAGCCAAATCCATCTGCATTGTTTTCTGAGTACAGCTTGTTGTTAGTCTATAGGCTCTAATATTCAGTAATAATAAAGCTAAAAGAAATTATCTTCTTACTTATTTGCATTTTAGTCCAAAAGCTGCAGGTCCAAAAACTATTAATCATTAAATCTTTAAAACTATGAAGATTTCACTGGACAGCCACTCACATTCTCTGTGTATCACTGTAAATACGGTACTATATTAGTGTCTAGGTAAATAAAACAATGCCACAGTGCTGGTTTGTACAGAGCGATTCCTTTAAGACCTGCCAAATAAAACTTGTTCTCCCTGAGCCACTACAAGTCCAGAAATCCTTTTAATCATGCAAAATGAGTTTATCACTGCATACAGTGATACTTCCTTCAGTACTTTTCTATTAGGAATTTAAAAAAACCATCCACAAACATTTCCATCTCACAACAGGGGCAGAAGGCTGAGTGTGCACATGTAAGGTTACACTATAAACCCTTAATACACAACTATAAGTCGTCTTTAAAGAGCGAAACACAGATCTGCCTTTCCACACTTTGCCAGTGCTCATTTTGTTACCCCACACCACTGTTGCTGAGTCTGGTGTGTAGCTGCATGGAGTTTGATATTTTCAGACACTGTTTCCTGCAGTTTATTGCTGTGTTTTTCTCCAACAGGTGTGAGGAACTACTTGAAAGAAGCTCTGGTCAACATCATCACAGTTCACGCTGAGGTACAAACACACCACGCACACTTCTCTCATTCTTTTGTCAAACCTGTATCATCATAGTTATGTTTTTCTTTTTTTCTCCTTTCACCGACTGTTTCTGTCTCAGGTCTTCACAGTCTCTAAAGATCTGGTTCCTCTAGTCTTATCTAAAATTGTTGAGTCCGTTGCGGACGAGATGTGTCGTCTTATGCAATGTGTGTCATCCTTCAGCAAAAATGGAGCCCTGCAGGTACATACTGACAAGCACACACAATTATAGGGCCTTTTACGACTCATAGTAAGACCCTGACTCATAAGTGGACCCCTACACTTGTTGGGAATTTACCTGTCGTTTCTGTTAATGCCATGTTTCAGTTTAAGCGACAACTGCTGACAGTTCATCAGGTCTGTTGTTCTTTTTTTGTAAACCTCACCCCACCCTGCATCATCCTCAGGCTCGCCTTGAAATCTGTGCTCTGAGAGATGCCATAGCCACATACCTGAACACTGACAGCAAGTAAGTGCAGCACACACTCACACTGACACACTGCCACAGATGGGAACTCGCATGCACAGCCAGTGATTTATGGTAGCGAATGTCACAGACATAAATCTTCGCAGTCTCACATCCCTCACAACAATCCCTATTTATGTTACAATGGTGGGTTCTCGACAGGAAGTGAAAGTAATCTGGTTCTGCTGTGTGCATGCACCACAGTGTGTGTGTGCACATGCATACACGACCATATGGGTAGGTCAGTGAGCACACCAGGACACTTGCATAGACTTACTCTGAACTGTACTTTGTGGTTCTTACTGTCAATAAATGTGTTAACTGTCTTATTCTAGCGAAAGCTTCAAACTGGCTTTGGACGCCCTGCCTCAATTACACAGCGGAGCTGATAAGAAGTGAGTGTCGTACTGCTCCGTGTCACTTGTTAGCGTTAGGTTCATCAACTTCCCATGATTGATGCGTGTCTGTGTCTTTCCTGCCAGGTTGCTGGAGGAGCTGCTGAACAAGTTTAAGAGCAGCATGCAGCTCCAGCTCACCTGCTTCCACCCGTCCTCTGTCCAGCCTGTCAAGAGATAAACTCACCCACTCTATCTACTACCGCACTGCACTGTAGTTGTTTCTTGTCTGTGTGGAGTCTTCTCGTGAACTTTATCTATATCCTTTCAGTTATCACTTTATTGTTTACTCATCACTTTGTTCAGTGTCACTTTCAATTTCTGCTTCACTGGATTAGACATAAATGCCTCTCCATCTAATTCTGTAGACACTAAATGAGTTGATTTCATTGTTACTGTGTAGGACAGTCCCAGTTATGTTGGTTATGCTAATCGCATACAGCCGCTCACGCAATAGACAGTGTGCAAGTGGGCAACTTTCTTGTTTCAAGAAGGTTCTGGATCAGCAGTGGTATGTGGGTCGTAAGAGGCCGGGTGTCCATTGCCTCTTCTCACACTCTAAAACTGTCCTGATGAATGTGGTGAAGCTGTAAAGTTGCTGCTGACGCTTTGTGCTGTGTCATCTCATCTGCCCAATAAAGTGCTGCAACTGCGTTACATGTGCGTTTTTTTAGATCAAATCTGGCATTTGTCAAAACGTGCCTGTTTCTGAGCCTTTGCCTGCAGGGCATGGTCATCATCAACAGATAGTGAAACCTTAAGTGTTCAAACTTCCCTTTGTTCTGAGCAGTTTTAGGGTGTCTTTGTTAATTTTGGCTTCAGACAGGCGCTTGTTAGATTCTGTTGGCTGCTTGTGACTTGCTGCACCGGACACACATTGAAGGCGCTCTTCATTTGCAATGAATGTGCGAGCTGCAGTTCACTATTTACAGATAGAAAACACAGTGCATACTTCCACAAAGGCCACTCAGTGCTCAGCACCTGGATCTGCATTAAAATTCGCAGAGTAAAAGTATAAAATCTTGCCGTTTGCTTGACGCCAACCATGTTTTGTGGGGAAAACCACATCTTTAGAAATGGCTGATTTGGGCAGATTTGCTGATTCAAGCACTGTCAACATCAAATATCAGTCACTCGATCTTTGGCCCTGGGCCTTGCTTTCCACCGAGTTTTGCAGAAATCGAATCAGTTTTTTCAGCAATCTTGTGAACAAACCAGCAGATAGAGAATATAATTCTCCTGCTCAAATCTCTCCTTGCTGTGACCCATTTACATATATTGGTAGTTTTCTTCCAAAGCAGTTTTCATCATGTATTCACCATAAATTCTGTACTCTGACCTTCATGTGTCACTTCACAGCTAGCGTGTACAAAAATAGTTCTGTATTATTGAAGACTGCGAGAAAAACATGTTTTGAAAAGTTATTACCACTGTATCTTGTAAGATGATGTGTTCCTCTGTCCAATATTGAATAAATCCAGCTTTGCAGTTTCATGATGTAGTTTATGGTATTCCTATATTGGGTTGTATAGGTTTTTTAAAAAATATATAACTAAAATTACTTGTTGCTGTTCAGATTTGTTGTCGTTCATCGACATGCAAATATATAGTTTAGTAAAAATGTCGTTCCTCTACTAGTAGTCATAGTACCTCTTTGGACATACAGAGGTGCTTCTCGTTTGTAGTTGAAAATGAATATGAAGCATCACAAACGGTTTTCTTGGCTGAGCTGTTACTGATTGGTTACATTGAACTGGTGCCAAGGATCTTGTGTCCAACCCTGTGAAATAGCTGCAAAGAGCTCACCTATGAGTGCTTTTAAACTTGTCTGACAGTCAGTGAGCCATTTTGCACTGGTGCAGCTTTGCAGACGGTTGGTTTGTTTGCACCATGGCTCTAATCAGCGGGTTAAGCCATTCATCTCTGGAGCTCCAGCTCACCACTTCACTCGGGCTCTCAGCTATGTCAGCATCTGGCTTTCAGGGAGGCGAGTGAGTGCAGGGTGTGTGCAGGGTGGGGAGGGTGTAGGCCGTTATTCGGGGCAGTTAACAGAAGAGGCTGTAGCTAAATCCAAGAGGAAGATGGTGACAACAGAAAGTGTGATTACGGTTGTGGGTGTAGGGACATACAGAGTGAGCGATACGGTTGTGGTAGGTCTAGGAGACAGACAACAGCACGCCCACAGCTCACATGAGACAGTTTGACAAGACATGAGGGGTTTATCTGAGGACAGCGTGGATGTGCTGCTGTGTTGTAGCAGGCACTGACCTGGTAAATCTAAGCCTTTGAATGTACAAACTACACCTGTCTCAGTTGTTGTCTTCATTCATTCTTTTTTCTGACTTGGTTTCCCATCTACATGTAGGGGAAAGCCATACAATGGTTGTTTTGATTGTCTGAGTTCTAAACTTAGCTCTCTGTCCTCCTACGGATTCATTCACAAAGTAAGTTCAAAGCTCAAAGCTTTATCTGTTCTCCACTGGCTCTGTGTTTACAGTAACAGAGGTGATAAGGGGGAGTTTTTTTATTTTTATTCACCAGTATTCTGTTCCATTCAGTCAAGATGACAAGACCCACAAAAGCACAAAGACTGTGGATCATTAAAAGAATGGAGAAATCTGACACATCAGAGAAAATGTGAACACCGCTCACCTTGATCACCGAATGGAGTAAGCTTCTCTGTTTTTCACACAGATGTTGTTATGCAGCTGGACTTAGAAAAAACAGCAGAAACAACCATGATTAGTAAGAAACAGATCTCACTGGAAATATGTGGCATTTGACAGGTTTGCCCCATATCGCTGACTCTAACCTCAGCTATGTTTGTTCATCTGCAGTACTTGTCAACAATTATAAAAACATATTTTACAGTATTACCACTGTGTTTTCATCCATTATCTGTTCATACACCTGCTTCCATTTATGGTTGCCCATAGCAGGAGGTATAGTTGCATTAATAAACAGAGCTGCTTACAGCAACATTACACTGTTATAAACTGTTCATGAAATGTTTACATGCTGCTTTAAATGCTAAATGAAGGGGCTTAAAGTAAAGCCCTTTTCTGTCGAGCAGTACCGTTCAGCTGTCATCATTGGTGCAGGCATGATTTAATATTAATGATCTTTTCTGTTAAAATGTAGCAGCTAGTTAGTGATTGTGAACAGATCAAATGACCATTGTCTGACTTGCTCAGTAATTCTTCCATCTGAAGCGGTGACCAAAGGTGTGCGACCTACCCGTTTTGAAAGGTACAAAACCAGATGACACTCAGCGAACTATCTGCTGCTGTGTTGTCAGTGCTGGAGAATTACTAAGTACATTTACTCAGTACTGAAGTACGACTGTGATGGATTTGTACTGGAGTATTTTATTTCCTGCTACTGCATACTTTGTCTTCAATACATTTCAGAAGCAAGTAGTGTACTTTTTACTGTACGACATGTGTTTGGTAACTTGGTTTACTTTTCATGCTCAGATAAATAAACCTAATTACAGTATAATCTAAGACTTTATTGGTCCCTAGTGGAAAATTCACAAGCTATCCAGCCATATGTAAAGTACTTATGAGGTAATTAATGTCAGCTGTAACATTAACATCTTTATGCTAATACTTAAATGAATGCAGTGTTTTTACACTGTGGTACTGCTATTTTTACTTAAGATGAGTACTTATTCCACCTACAAAAGAACAAGTCTGTCAGAAATGTTGCACATTTTCTTCATTTGAGTTAAAGTAATCTGGGTGTTCTACGAGAGCAGACCCTGAACAATGTGCAGTTCAACAAACTATCAGGAGCAATAAAAGGATGTTTTTAGTCATCTGTCTGGGTCACAGGGAACTTTACTACATATGCTTCAGTAAAATGGAAAAAATCTGTCACCAAAATGGCCCTAGAAATAATCGCTGGCGTAATAACCAGCGAAAGACTTAAAACCAGTGATGTTTGTTCCTTCTGTGTCTGTGGCCCTCAGCCCCAAGCACATTGGTTCCTACTGAAGATGCAAATAATTAAAAATGGTTTTCGAATATTCACTTTACATTTTGGACTCTAGTTTGTATTTGTGGTAGCAGGATGGGGTGTGTGACTGAGTAGTGTGTGCTTATGGTGAAGTAGTAACATCCAACAGAGTGGTCTGCTGAGGCGTTTCTAAGTTGTGTTTGGACGACAGTACAGACACGTCAGGCTTCAGTTGGGGCCTACTCATCAGTTCATGGCTGGTTTTGGTCTTTTAGTGCAATTTGTTGGCAATATTCCACATTTTTCTTGTTGTCATTTTCTCTTCTTTCAAATGCATATTCGTGTGCTGAGAAAGTGAATGATTAATCAGTGGGTCAATTGCTGGAATAATAATATACAGCAATTTTAATAATAATAAATTCCTGCATGCTTTTATGCTAAATAACAAACATTCACCAGTGAGAGCTTTCATATCTATGTTTGCTTGTTAATGCCTTAATAAATGTGATATTTTTACTCTATCTTCGTGGAAAACAAAAGATTTGAAGACATCGCCCTGGGTCCAAAGTAATTTTTTTACTATTAGATTTTATAGGCTTGAACATGAAGAAAAAATTTTAATGAAAATGATCCTTAGTTGAGGCTGTTTACAGAGCGTTAGCCCTGTGAGGCATCATTTTAAACTTTGAAGCCCTCCACCTGTTGAGGAGGAAGTGGGTAGTGGTTTTCAAAGTAAGTCTGGATTGTTTTTCAAAAGCAGCCTTATCAAGCGATTACGTCCTTCTTGTGCTTCACAAAAATTAGCTATTTCGTGGCAATGACAAATATATTTGTGGGTTTTCTTCTGATTGTTTTCCATGAAAGTGGAAACAAGACTAATCTGTGATTAGAAGCCAGGAAGGCTTTCTCCCCAACGCAGCACGGAAAGCGTGGCCAACCTCTTCCTCTCTCTCTTCCCCGTGTGATGTCATCTCATTGTTTATAACGAGGTGTTTGATTAACCAGCCTCATGCTGCTTATGAACCACACTTCCTGTTCATATGCACATGTTACCCATAGAGCTCACACACTTATGAACAGAGGGCAATACTCTGAAGCTATTTATTTGGTTTCTCAGATCTCATGACACTTAAATTCAAAAACACATGTAATTAAACTAGTTAATACAGAATTGAGTTTATAAAGCTTATCTCAAATCAATTCCCTGAGAGCCAGACAGTATTCATAATACAGTATACTAGGTGGTGGTGATAGTGTCTCCTGCCAACATAGAAATCATGCACAAGAAAAAAAAATGTTAAACATTGTTTTTATTATGGAATAATTTAACATTGTGGTAAATATGCTAATTTAGTTTCTTACAAAAATATGATGCAGCTGGAGCCAATGGCCTGTTAGCATAGCTTAGCATAAAGACTGGTAACGCAGGGAAACAGCTAGCCTGGCTGTGTCCAGAAGTAATAACTATGTCTCCCAGCACTTACAATGTTCATTCATGAACATGTTTTATCTTAAGATTCTGTAAGAAAGTGTAAAAATGACTATTGGGTACTTAACAGAGTGGCATTGTGCTGAAACAGCCCCACTCAGAACTTGCCATAAAACACAGAAATCTAATTTTTACAGTTAAAATGTCACAAAACATTGATTAGTGCTGGTGGGTTGATCGTTTTCTACCTTTCAGCATGCTGACTGTTACTCCGTCTTCCTAGTTTTTAAGCTAAGCTAAGATACCTAGCTGCTGGATGAACAGATATGAAAGGCATCAGCCTTCTCCTCCTACTGTCTGCAATAAAGTGAATAATTCCCACAATGTCAAACTGTTGTTATAGGCCATAGAATTTTAACTTAGTACAATCACCGAAGCTGTCAGTTTCTTTTGCATAGTAAGGAAAAAGACACATTTTTCACACACACACCCTCCCACACACACACACACAGAGCTACAGGTCAAACAGTAACTCTCTAAATGTCCATCATTTCATGTACAATACTGTCCAGGTTTGTCCTTTTGTTTCCTGGTCTCCTGTATGAAGGGTCATTGCTGCACCGTGAAGGTTTCAACAGTCACTTGAACCCACACAGTTCACTCCTGCAGGCTGCTGCTGTGATGGTGTGTGATGGCCCTCTGGTAATCCTCAGAGGAGTTTATGTGCTCCGTGACAACCGGGTGCTCGTAACTGCGGTACAAATGGCTGCCCGTCTGCTGGGCATAGTATTGGAGCTGCCTGGCAAACAGTGGCTCCACCTGCAGCACAGGAAGTCCAGACAGGTTAGTGGAAGGTGTTAAACTGTCACCACTGAGTTTCTATGAACTCTAACCAATATGCAAACATCAAAACTAATATTTTAAAGACTAAAAACGGCATTGTACTGATTTGACTTCCTTCTAAATATTAGGTTTTACTGAAGTCAAGATCTCGCAATCTGAATTGGTAGGAAGTACTGTGAGGAGAAATGAAGTACTGTAGAGCTCATTAAACATAAGTTTAATGAGAAAGTAGATGGGCCATCACCTGGACAGTGAGAGTCCGTCTCTGTCTCTGTGGGTCCAGACACTCATCCCCGAAACTCAGCAGGACCTGGAAACGAGGCAGCAGCCGACCATGGAGCCCGTAACTCTGGATCTCTGATTGTCAGGAAAGAAATAGGAGTGCATTACTATTAGCTCTGATTTCTAAAAACCAACTGAAAAGGCAGATTCAAATGAATTCAGATGAATTTCACTTGAAGTGCTGTGACCTTTGGGATGATTCGAATGGAAAGTCCTGGTCACACCATGTATGCAAATGCTATTAGCTGACAGTCTTACACAGCCGGGGCTTCTTGTGGGCGGGATGATGTGGATGTGTAGAAGTCATGTGACTAACACCTCATAGTGAAGTACTACTTAAAGGTTTTTGTGTACCACAGATGTTAAGTGATGTTGACTCTTGGGGGCTTTTGTTTCTGTTTGGTTTTGTTCTTAGATGGCATTAAACTGAGACTTACAGTAAATGAACTGTAGCTTTTTGTGAAAGACACCTTGTGTAGACAGACAAACCTATAGTCATCACTGCTGAATGACTGTAAGCTTAGCACCAGTTTGTGCTTCTCATGTATTACCTTTACATTTAAGTGACAGAACTAAGCATCAGTTTCACCTAAAAAAATCAATACACTGTGATCTTTGAAAACTCAAACCCTGTTGCCTAATCCAAAGATGCTAGCCAGAATACAGACACTACTTACATGGGTACATTTCCTCGCTCATTCTGTACAATGTGAGGAAAATCTTATCATGGCAGTAAGCACAACTGCAGTGTTATAATACAACTTGGTTTCAATAGATTACTATGCATTTATTTTTTGGAAGTTGGACGTAAAGTTACGCAAGGAGAGGCACAAACTGGGCATGAGTTAAGCCTTAGCTAGTACTGTTTCTCAGCCTACCAGCGTTTTCTTGTGTAAAGCTGAGACAATTAGTTGATTAATCGATAAGTTGTAGAGCGGTGCCTGCATCCTGAATGGTCAAGTACTGAAAGCTGGCATCCAACATCTGGTCAGACTGATTCTTTGATCATATATCTCCTGTTTTACACAACTCTTCTGCAATACACCATGCTTATGAAGGCAAGGCAGCCAAAAGTTGGTGTTGAAGAAAGCCTTGTTTCCTGGAGTAGAATTATGCCAGAAGCAATAAATGTTCCAGATCATCAATTGTGTATTGATTCTGAAACTGATCGTTATTTGCAGCCGTGCATCACCTGTCTCACCTGTGAGGTAGTCCTGTGTGTGGAGGAGCTTACAGGTGACCTCTCGCTCCAGCTTGTTGGGCTTGTCTCCGTATGGGGACAGTCCTCCCTGCCAGTACACTCTGCTCTGACACAGCCGCCGAGCGTAGAGTCCATCTGCGCCCATCCACAATAACACGCCCCTCTCCAGGGTGGATGGGGGACTCGGGGGACACTCATCTGCCCTCCTCTGGGCTGAGAGGCTGTCCACAGGCAGGGGGACCACCTCAGGACCTCCAGGCGGCAGGTAGTGCTTCTCCTCTGGGGAGCATGGAGTGATGTGGCAGCCCTCTGGACTGGAAGTGGTCACCTCCTGCATCACAGTGTCCCGGAAATATATAGTCACATGCAGGCGGAAGTCTGGATGGAGGAGGAAAGGATAGAGGTCAGAGGCCACTGAATAAGTTTTCTCCCATTCTGATTCAGGTTTGTGATTTTGTTTTGCTTCACATTATGTTAGCACTGTTTGTAGCAGTGTGTTACTAGATCAAATAATCCACAAAGAGTTTGCATTTTTCAAATAAGAATGTAAAACATTTTCTGCTTAAAGCTTCTCCATCATGACTGAAAACATCCAGTGATTTCATGAAATGACTGCAGTGTTTACCAAAGTACAAACGGACCACAGGCTGTTCTGCTGAGCTCCGGGGTGTTTTTACTCCTAGCTCAACAGACATGCAACAGCTTAGCTTTAAACTTCCTAAATGTACTTGTACCAAGGGTGCCACTTGGGTCTCAAACTATTTATGTGTGTTATGACATTACATCTGAGATGGAAATGAGCAAATGATTGTGTTGGCCTATTTGCTGCTGCATGTTTCTATAAAATGTGTGGTCTCTGGGCAGAGCAAACGGGTAAACCCGCCGATTTAGTCGTTTTGTTTTTATGTAGTTCATCTTTATGTTCCATACACCAGCCATAAATAATGGTGAAGTTGTGTCTGCAGTGCCAAAATAATTTATATAGCACTTAATCTGAAGCACTCCTAGTGCCTCCATCAGTCTTACCATTGGATTTTTTTAATGCCATCGTACAGCGCCATCCCTCCAAGTTTCGTTAAAGCTGCATTCATAGATTTCTGTCCAGTAGGGGGCAGTAAACAATCAAATCTAGCTAACAGATGCACAGCCACTGTACCTCCAGCCTTGTAACATTTTCATGTCTAATGTGTGAGTAAACAACTGGAGGTTTGACCATCCAGCAGACACCGACCAACATTAGCATTCATTCATCATGTTTCTAGTCACGTGGCGAATCGCCACCAACTCCAGAAAGACATCTCTGGCCCTTTGGCTGCTACATGTTTGACATTCTTCACCAGATGCTTTTTCTCTGCCTGTGTCTGTCTGGTACTGAGCAGGGTAGATATAATGGGTGTATCCACATGCCAGCCTACGGTTTTGATCTAATTGGTGAGTCGGAGCCATACAGGAAATGGAAGAAGCATGAATATAGCACCCCCACTGGGCCAATCTGTATATTTTTCAAACTTAGCAAAGAGTTCAGTCTTTTCCCAATATCCAAGTAGTTTGAAATAGACTTTTTAAAGATGTCTACCTGAATGTAGGCAGTAAAAGTTAAATATAACATGTCTGTATCTAAACAAAGCATCACTGTGTACACATACACATTATGTAAATATGTATTGGCTGCTTTGTCTGTGTACTACACTCTCAGCTAAACAAGAGAGGTCAGTTGAGGAAGTCATGTGGATCTACACTTGCCCTCCATCTGATTTCATAGTGTGCAAAGAAAAAAGTGAAATGAAAGTGTTGTTTGTACCTGGGAGCGCCTCCGCTGATCTGATGCTAGCATCCAGGGAGAAAGGTGAAGGCTGGCTGTCGGCGGGGCCATACGAGTAAATGGAAGCTCGGAGCTGGTATCCTGTACAGGAATACACAAGAGCTCAACACAAGCAGAGACGCACATGTGCAATAATAGAGCTGCCAAGGATGCTAATGCATGTATATGAAAAGAGACGGCCGTACCATTTTCTATGGATGCGCTCTGCCAGGGCAGGCTGCGGGTCGGACAGGGGCACTGAGTGAAGGGCAGCTCAGGCAGAGAGGCTTGCTCCTGGCAGTAGTCTCTCCAGCCACATTCTACTGGGGCCATGTACTGTGGCATCTGTGGGCACAAAAAGTCAGCTCAGCTCACAAAGTTACCATGAGCACATTGTATTCTCATGCCTCTCATATCAGTTCTCATGACAGATTTTCATGTTTCATAACCATGAGGTGAGCTGCAGAGCAGAATAAAATGATAGTGTCGCATGTCAAAATCTGTAAACTGCAGCTTTCTGTTGCAGACATATTAATATTCAATACAGTTGTCCTACAGAACTCCCTTGACCCCACTGGCACATCTATAAAAGCAGTTTAGTATATAGTAAATATAGCTGAAATATATTCCTGTTAAAGTGGAGGAGGCTTTGAAGCAGCTTTTAGAACATCATGCAGGGCATTTTGTATATATATTTAGTAATAAATATATATAAAATGCATGTGGGTCAGTAAATGAAATAAATAAAAAGTGTAAAGTATTTCAAACAAACTTAACAAAGTTGATGATTGGTTCAGATTTTATTACAGTGAGTGTGTATAGTCTTCTGTGTAATATCCTGGTACAAACACACATGACACCTAAATGATAATGCTATATGTTGCCAGAAATGATTAGTTTCTGACATGGTTCTCACACATTTCACATCTTCATCACCTTTAAATCTCAGTCATCAAAGATCCACAAATACTTAAAGTTCAGCATTCATACTCATGTAGCATCTGAGGTGACTCATGCATGCACAGTGTTTTCTCATCTAGTGCCTCTGCTGCACAGCTTCCTTGAGTCCACCCCACTCATTTTCATGTGTATGAAAATCACCTGAGTCTGCAGGGCAGGGTAGGAGGAGGGCACCTGATAGCTCATTGGACTGATAGGACTGTCCTCCTGTCGGGGTCCTAAATGCAACAGAAGGGTTTGCTTAAAACATTTACTTTTAACAAATAAGTCCATGACCTTAAGTGGGTTTGGGTGTTTGACTCTTCAAACGTTTCTCACTGCAATGAGACATCAGTGACCTTTATCAGTCACATACAGGTAGCGTTCAGAGAGTTTCCAAAGCTGGCTGATAAAAGTTGACTTTAACAACTGTTAATGACAAATAGCCTAAGTTAAAATGCACCTAATTTGTGCTACAGGCAATATTTTAAAAGCTGTATCATGAGATGTTTGACGTGGTACTGACTTTTCTTGGCGCCCTCGGGGATGATGCGGTAGACTTTGTACGGGTCCGAGATGTCCAGCTGGCTTCTCTCCACAAGTTCCTCAAAGTCGTTGCTCTTGTTGAGGGCGCAGCGGAGGCGCGTCTTCCAGGTCGGCGGGTCTGGCTTGTCGATCCCCTCACGAAACTTGCCTTTAAACAGCGCCCAGGCCTGCAGACAAGTCACCAGTAAAACTTGATCTAGGCTGTTATCGTTTTGCCTGAGAGGATCAGAGTCTCCACTCACTGCACTGCAGAGTAAGGTGGAGACATCTTTCCAAGGCATGGAGAATCATCAGACAGAAAATTAATCTGCAGCAATGTTGTTCATCATATAAATATATTCTGACAGGGAAAATGCCAAAGGTTTGCAACCTCCGGCTTCTTCTGTAAAGATGCCATGCTTTTGCTGCTTGGACAAAACAATGGTTTTAAAGAAGTCTCCTGGCTCTCAGTGCTTTTTCCGCATTTTTATACCCTAGCTACTATTTACAAATAATTAATGAAGACATAGGCCTGTTCTGTAGATTCACTTAAAATGAGCGGTTGTCGCAGCCCAGCCCATATTGTTACGTTACACGATGCATTAAAACGTATAAGTCAGACTCGATGATTATTAATCTTGTATAGCCTGGGTTATGAATACGGTGTCAAAAAACATCGTTAAAACATATAACAACTGTTTTATTTCTCATATTCTTCCTTTAAATCATTTCCTATTGCTAAAAGAACTGGAAACGACTTTTTCCCACTTTGTACATTACTTTTATTCTGAAAGTCGCATCTTTTATTCTGGCTGAACACCGAACGGCGCAGGTTTCTTACCTTGAAAAGCGCGGCATCCTCATCCCGGTTGTAGTCCTGCTTCCCGGCGTGTTTCCATGGTATCCTGAAGATGGTCCTCTCGTCGTTCTCCCACACCAGCCCGGGATATTTCCCGCAGTCCACCTGGTCGATGAGCCACTGGCGCAGCTTTCCGTTCCCGCTGCTTCCGGAGCCTCCGTAATCCACCTCAGGGTTCATCTCTGCCCAACAGATGCGCGCAACAACCCCACCGTTAGGTTCTATGTTCTGGTGCAATACTTTATTCTGTTAT
>NW_018127933.1:1464743-1465013 GCF_001952655.1 Monopterus albus
TAAAGTCACTAAAGGTTAACCCCCTGGTGTCCCACGCAGACTAACTTGGCAGTAATGTGCGCTCTTTAAACAGCGCCCAGACCTGCAGACAAGTGGTCTTACCTTTGAAACTCGAAACCCGTCAAGTTTTGAAATCAGTCACTCTCAGAGAGCCCTCATCATTACGGCGCGCCCGCTTAAATCCTCCAGCCTATCGAGAGCGGCCGGAGGGCGGAGACAGCCGGGGATGCTGAGGAGGATGCACCTGCTGCCTCCGCTGGCCTCTCTCTC
>NW_018127933.1:1465206-1468080 GCF_001952655.1 Monopterus albus
CCTCTCTCTCTCTCTCTCTCTCTCTCTCTCTCTCTCTCTCTCTCTCTCTCTCTCTCTCTCTCTCTCTCTCTCTCTCTCTCTCCTGCGAAGCTTATCTGTGCACACGGCCGATCTCCAGTAAGATAGCGGGGGAAACCCTGCCGGCGTCAGCCTGAAGTGTACCGCACACGTGGAAAATCACGGAACGGAGACAAAAACAATTCTATGAAATGATAAAGCCTTACTAAAAGTAATTATAGCGTGGTCCTACAGTAGAAGTGGCGCTCAAAACATTCGTCCCCGGTGAAAAGATAAATAAACAACTCTGATAGCATCGCAGTCAGTGAGCCAGCCACAGAAGATTCTTATAAACGGTCCTGTCTTTACGGAAGACCTGCTATCAGGAACAGTATTCAGTGAGTTCATCTGAAATATAGTTCCACACAAGACAGAACTTTACCACTTCAGTAGGCTATTCCTAACCTTTGTACTGGAAGAAGTATTCATGTTCCTTTTAATGTGAAGTAGAAATACAACAATAAAAATATTGATTTACAAATATAAGGCTTATTTCATTACAAGCACAAAAGTACTATAAGCAAAGTTTATTAAGTATCAGAATAAAAATATTCAATATGCAGTTGAATGGTTTCTGTCAGTGTTATATCAGTATAATGTATTATTAGATTACCATGAATGATGCATAATATAATGAACCTATAAGCAATATTTTTAGTGTTGTATTTGGTGGAGGTGGAGCAAACTTTAACCATTTTATACACTGTTGGGTAATTACATCAACAACATTGCATCGTATCTTATAAAGTAGGCATATGCATTTAATATAAAATCTTAATCTGAAAAGTCATTTTAACTATAGCAGTCAAATAAATGTAGTGAAATACAACAGTGAAAGTAGTGAAGTCAAAATACAGACCAGCATAAGATGGAGATACACAAGTCAAGTACAAGTATCTGACTGAAACTGTACAGTACTGAGTAAAAGTACTTACACTCCGCTAAGGCTTTTACCTTGTGGCCTCTTGAAACTAATCAATGTCTGTTTGTGACCTTTTGATCTGAGTATTTCTGCTTGTCCCTCTGGTTAATAACCTCGTGACACCTCAGATTTGAATCATGACTACTTCTTCTTCTGCTTCTCATGTTTATGAATATTTAATCAAACATCTGTCAGTTACTTTTCCTGTAGAAATGTAAGTGAGACCTCCACAGAGTTTATACAGGCTTTTATTCAGAATCCTTATTATTAGTATTTTTAGACTGCACACACTGTAAACAATACAAACAAAATCAAACACAAAGCTTTAACTTGAGCAATAATTCTGCAGTAAATAAACACTTCTTCTGATATTGTTTACTGGGAAATTCTGTATTCTTCAGCTTTCCCACTGTCTGTAGAAAGTAATACTCATCTATCAAGTACCAGACACAGCATAACATAACTGACAGGGGGAGTGTACACTCCTAAATGTGTGCTCACATAGTGGACTGCATGTACATATTTCCCTGATGTTGTGCTTGGCTGCCCTTGCATGTTGTTTTGACAGTTAGAGGTGAGGACATGACATGACAAAGGGGACGCACGATAATGACATTCAGAAATTCCCCATCACATGATTCTTCAGCCATTCTGAAAACATAAGAGTCAACACATCATATCAATACAAAACTTTCTACGGCACAAGTGTTCCCATTGCAGGATCAGCGATGAAATGCAGAAACTGGCAAAGCGTCGTCACACAGCTGCAGATCTCTGTGGGTCTAATGGTCCGAGCAGAAGCCGGCAGTTCTCAGTTGCTTCAGGGTAGACAAGTAAGACAAGTAAGACAAGACTTGGCAGAAGACAGGTCTCAGGTGCCGCTAGTGGAGAGTGCAGGAGTGATGCTGGTTGTTATGGCACTGCTGCTGTTTGATTTCTGACTTAACAGGACTTCATCTCTTCATCATCATTGAATGAGTTCTTCCCATATCGATCCTTCCACCAGGCTCGATAGTGGAGGTGGAGAGCAGAAATGTCAGAAATGCAGCAGAGGAAGAACACCAGGAACATTCAGTATTAGCATCACATGACACACTGACCCCAAAAGACTATCTTCTATATACAATCATTACAAAAGGAGCAGCTTTAAACCAGTGAATATTTTTCACGCTATTATTAGAATTTGATCCATTATGTTCATGGATATATTTGAGGAAAACTGGATCTTCAAAGATGGCGCCCCATACACTCCTATGAAAGTGGCTCAATGGGTGCATACACCCCAAAAGCCTTCTCCTTTATTGGCTGCTTTGAGCATGCTCACTAGTCCCCTAGCAGTTGCACCAGTTCAGAGCATGCACGTTCAAGACTTCCTTTGACTTCTTCTTCTTCTTCTTCTTCTTCTTCTTCTTTCGGCTGTTCCTAATAGGGGTCGCCACAGCGAATCATCTGTTTCCACCTAACTCTATCCTCGGCATCCTTTACTCTCACCCCAATTAACTTCATGTCCTCTTTTAGCACATCCATATATCTCCTCTTTGGCCTTCCTCTTGACCTCTTGCTTGGCAGCTCCATCTCCAACATGGTTCTACCAATATAACCACTGCTACAGTCTCTAACCCATACAGCATAGCTGGTTTCACTACTGTCTTGTAAACCTTTCCTTTGATTCTTGCTGCCACTCTTCTGCCACACAACACTCCTGACACCTTTCTCCACCCACTCCAACCCGCCTGCCCTCGCCTCTTCACCTCTTTCCTACACTCCCCATCACACTGGACTGTTGACCCCAAATACTTAAACTCCTGCACCTTCTTGACCTCAGCCCCTGTAACCTCACTGTTCCACTTCCCTCCCTCTTGTTCATACACATGTATTCTGTCTTACCGTGACTG
>NW_018127933.1:1468458-1523767 GCF_001952655.1 Monopterus albus
TGCAACTTCCACCACTTGGTCTTCTTTTCTGTCTTTCCTCTCCTCTTCTTCCTGACCACCAGAGTCATCCTACACATCACCATTCGATGTTGTCTGGCTACACTTTCTCCTACCACCACTTTACAGTCACTAATCTCTCTCAGATTGCCTCGTCTACATAGAATATAGTCTACCTACATACTCCTGCCTCCACTCTTATATGTAACTCTATGTTCCTCCCTCTTCTGGAAGTAGGTGTTAACTAAAGCCATTTCCATCGTCTTAGCAAAGTCCACCACCATCTGTCCTTCTAGATTCCTTCCCTTAACACCAAACCTGCCCATCACCTCCTCATCCCCTTTGTTCCCCTCACCAACGTGTCCGTTGAAGTCTGCCCCAATCACCACTCTCTCCCCTCTGGGAATACTCTCCATCACCTCATCTAACTCACTCCAGAATCTCTCCTTCTCTTCTAACTCACACCCTACTTGTGGAGCATAACCACTGACTACATTCAACATTACCCCTTCAATTTCCAACTTCAAACTGATCACCCTGTCTGACACTCTTTTCACCTCTAAAACATTCCTCACGAGCTCCTCCTTCAGGATCACTCCTACCCGATTTCTCTTCCTGTCCACACCATAATAAAACAGTTTGTATCCCCCTCCAATGCTACGTGCTTTGCTACCCTTCCACCAAGACTTCCCCTGACCATGACATCAAATTCTGATAATAATACATTCAGAGTGTTTGTGATTTTGTGATGCACAAGAAAATGCACTGACTGTTTTGCTTTTTTTTTCCCCAAAAAATTGTTATGGGGGTGCAGGTGTAGTCATCATCACCTGATGATCCTAGAAGCTGCAATGCTACTGGGCCAAAAACATCTCTCACCTTGGTGTTGTTCCCGGGGTCCTGATTTGGTTCAATGAAAAATTTTAAGTGTCTTATCAAAAAGTTAACTTTACGTCATTCATGTGTGCAGAGTCAGAAAGAAGTCGTCCAGTTCCACCAGAGCAAGTCACCAGCATGTCGGCTGGAGTAGGACAACAGCTCACAGAAGCCCGAAACACTTCTTTGGCATATGCATCCAGTGAGGATTGACTGAGGCGCCATCATGGAACACAGCATCCAGTTTTCTGAATGTAAGCATAATGTGTTGACAGAGCTGCCAAACACACTGATTCATCACATCACATTGTTTCCAGTAAGAAGAGATATGAAGACCGTGTCAGACTACATGGCAACAACGAGCTTGTGACTGAATGCTGTCTTCTACATGCACACTTGTATTCCGCACCATGTCCAGTACATGTGTTCTTCATTACTTGTGAATCACTTAGACCAATGTTAGATATAATGAAAATCATAAGGATGATAACTTTACAGGACTTGACCGGTGAGAAGTTACTCACTTCTGACAGTTCTGTGTTTTCAAACTCTTCCATCTGCCGCAGAAAGCCCAGGTTGGGCCCCGCACATGGCCTGCGTGCCCTCACCGCCGCAAGAGCTTCCACCCAGCCTCGCCCCGTCGCTGTCATGATGTAGGCCACCACCAAAGTCGCACTGTGGGACACTGCTGCCACACTGAGAGCACAGTAATCTTCACATTGTCTATTGAGATTCTCTGCTTTAGTGTACAAAGAAGTGAAACTGCTTTTTTCCTTAAAGCTGTGGTTAAATGCCTGATTTTGCATGTTTGATTTGAGAAAAGATGAAAGGTGAGGAAATTTACAATGAAAGCATTAACTCAAGTTATTGACAGGTAGGTCCTGTTTGGTGACAGTGATGTGGTTGAAAATGAAAATGGGAAAATGAAAATATGAGGGCCTCCAGTCAGTAATCGCATTGAGGCAACACTCGTTGTTATAAACAAAAATCAGCTAAATTTGAATATATATGCTTCTTCCTTTCAACATCCTCACATGCAAATGACACTAGTTTCATACCAAATGCTTCAATTTACTGTGTATTATGACTTAAAGTTGTCAACTTTTAAATTAGAAAAATGGAAGTAAATATTAAATTGCAGTTAAAAGAACAAGAGAAACCAATTAAGTGTTTTTATGATTTGTCTGCACTCCACAGGACTCGTGGGTAAACGTGTGATACTGTCTTTGAAGTACTGAATCCTGATTTAAAAGATTATCATATTAAATGATTTACTTAATCATCTAGATAATATAAATGAAAAAAAAAATGACTGCTTTAAAAATAGTGATTCTTAAACCTGTGAAGCGTGTATTCAGTTCCACCTGTTCAAACTGAAAACATTTTAATTAGGTATGCGACACTGTTTGTTGCATCAGATGAACCTGCCCTTCAACCAAATTACACTAAATTTAATGATTTATTCACAGGCACAATGTTCTTTGGTTTACATAACTCAGCCTGTATCGAGATTGTTTTTAATTTGCAACTTTCTGTAAACAACATTTTAAATAAAAATACTTTTATGTAAAATTTAAAAATATGTTTATAGGATCAATAAGTTAGTGTGAAATTTTAAATTAGCCTTTGTTGGACTTTTTTCTGTAGTTGTTTGTGTTTACACAGGTCATCAGAAAGTAAATAAATCTGAGGCAACCATGACAAATATTAATGGTTCACATGTGTATTTAGGTTATTTATAGTACTCACTTGAAATGGTCAGCAGCATTTATACAAAAGTATGTCATGTCCTAGATGACAAGGGAGGGAGTACTTTAGGCTCCAAGAACAGATAAACCTGTTAACTTAGTATGTTATTGTGCAACAGTATGAAAACAGTTCAAGGAGGGTCATTTGTTTGAACGTTGGGTCTAACTTGCATCCTGTTTTGCAGTGTATGGTAACTGCAGGGGTACAGCCCCTGAAACCTTGCCCTTCTGACCGTGCTGCTCAGCGCTGGTGTGGTAGGCTAAAACATAACGATGTGTATGCTTTTTTTGGGAGGGGAGGGGGGGTACTGTGCACCTGGCAGCTGATGGTACATGCAGTGGACAGAAACTACCTTGTCCCGTTATGACTGCACCACTGCAAAACCCCCTGAGCCCTCTGGGACACACTGAGTTCTGGAAGTGCTCCAGACAGGTCAGGTTGCACACACCAACCCCAGACAATCACACACACTTAAACACATGCACATACTGAGAGAGCATGCAACACTTGTATAAATGAAGTTGTCATTTTTGAAAGGAAGAGGCAGGCTATGCAAACAAATACTCCAGAGTATTTATATCTCTACATCTCACTCTTAAAACTTGACTATGATTCAGATGCTATTTGTAAAATCAAATTCAAGACACACAGAAATACTAACACTAATACCAGACAGCGTGCACATAAGCTGTGGATAAGTGTCAAAATCATATTCACTTGGAAAAAAGGTATTTGGAGCCTTGGACTTTACCCCTTAAAACGAACCTTGTCATGTCATTTTACAGTATGTTAATTAGGGTACATACTGTACAGCACAGTACATGACACATCTGACCTCAGAAATTCAGTGGTTGCAAATTTTACCTTCCTCTCTCAGGAACCATCAAGCTGTCTTCCAAGAAATCAATCAGTCAGCAGTTTGACTGTTAGGCATGCAAATAAGCCATCCCATCTGGCCATTTGGGCCACACTGGTAACGCAGGCCTGAGTCATCGCTGTGCCGCAGACCTCAGAAATGCTGCGTCATACATGCTGTATGAACATGAGCCTGGAGCAATGAGCTGCTGAATGAACATCAGCATCGCTCAGAGAGAGTGTGTAGGCTGGGGCATCATGGCAGGCCCAAAACCTTTTTAAAAAGTTTTGGTGGTTGACCAGTTTGGGTAGTGATACTGTAATACAAGTTGCTGTTTCTCTTCAGTGTTCAATGAAACATACTGGCATGGATGGAGAAAGTGTATAGAGATCTCTGAGCACTTTTCATGCTTCGCTTTCAACAAGAAAAGATGAAAGTTGTGAAAGCGGACATTGAGACGAAATCAAGGTTTTCAAAAACACGAGCGGAGGGAGGAAGATATCAACAATGCTGTGCATTTAATGTAGTTGAACAAAATGATGATCAATAAATCCAAAGTCAGGTGAATCATTTTGTAAATGTGCAACATTAAATTAACATTTACTGTTTCCACTGTATCTGTCACGGTTGTATTGAGAAGATAAATCACAGGAAACCCACAAACTTAAACTTTTTCTCAGATAACATATATTATCAATATACTCTTCGATACCAAATATTGCAGGTAAGAGGAAAGTATATTTGTGCCTCTGTTACCAAATGTAAACCAATGAGATATTTCTACTTCAGTCTATGAACCGGCTCTCTCTCCCCTCCTGACACTCACTCGCTCACGTACACATCTTTCCCGCTCTCTCATACACAAACTGCCACGTCTACATGCAGCGTTGAAAAGCCAGAAACCTTTTTTAAACACAGTTGCACTTTCAAGACTTTACAGACTTCCAGCTGCTGAGCTAAAAGCATCTTGTGTAAAAAAACAAAAATATCCCACAGTGTGTTTGACTTACATCTGCATCACAGCTGCATCAAACACACATCAGGTAAAAGCAGTGTAGCAATTCACTGGGATCACACACAGTAGCATAGTAATTCAGAAAACATCTTCTTTACTGAAACCTGGTGAATTCCAGGTCTTGTGACTGACAAGTCAAAAGAACTTTCAGTGCAAAATTGAAAATAAGAACATCTGACTTTCACACTTATTGAAGTGGTCTGTTTCAGCACTCTAATACAATTTACTGTTCACTAAACAGGCTTTTATTTAAACTTGCATTACATCCTGTTCCCTTCCTGTCTATCCTTTCACAAATAGACAAACAAAAATGACACTATATAATAGAATAAACATGTTGAAGAAGATGCATTGGGAGCTAGCAAGAATATACTGAGGTCCAGGATGACTTTTGATTAATAGAAATGCTGATGACTTCAGATTTTTGATGATAATTAAGTTGTTTTTTTAAGAATAAAATGTCATAAAATCTGCTGGTTTCATACTTAAAGGTTATTCTCCTTTTTAAATTCTGAAGAATCCCTTTGGGCTCTGGGAAGCTGTGCTGAGCATTTTTCATACTTAACTAATCAGTTAATTAGAATAATAATAAACTGATTAGTGATGATAATAATAATTAGTTTATATCAATTCAGGAAAAGACAGTGCAACACCTTGGGTGTGTTGCCAACAGTTCACACTTTCAGAACGAGTACTGTGCAGCAGGGGCACTGAGGGGGCACAGCAACACTGGTGAGTTCAGAGCAGGTTGTGTTCGTTAAGGTTGGATTAATGTTGGGGTTGGGGGGTCACACAGGCACAATCGGGACCCCCAGAGAAGACACCTCACCTCCAGGATGGGTGCAGCTGTGTCATGGATTGACAGGATGTGGGTTATGTTGTGCTGCGCCAACAGCTCCCTGTCTCGTGCATCTGCGGTTCACAAACAAAATCAACAAATCTTAAATATTCCTTCCATCCAATCACAAATCATTTCTTAGAAGTTCAGACCTAAATTAGGCATTTTCTACCCACCAACAACCCCCCTCCTCTAATATCTCCCAAGCAAACGTGGCTTTATGGCTTAAAAGTTTTGCTCTTCTTTTGAACTGAAAGAAAAACCGGAAAACCAGTTTCTAAAACAGTCTAGCAGCTTGGCCCAAAAGCAAGAAACTGTAATTGTTTTAATCAAATTTTGGTCTTCAAAAGGAAGCCAAATGTTTTCTACCTTGGACAGATGTGTCTTGAGCACTTTTTTCTCATGCTTTGCAAATTTGCAGGATGCTGGTGATGCCACCTAAGCAAGACCAAGATGAGTCTGTACTGAACCCTCCTGCCAGCCAGATGAGTTTTTTTCATAAACTGTAAGACAGCAATAGCAACTCACAACACTTAGCAACTTATAAACATGCTCAGGAGACTTGCAGATGAAATGCAATCTGTGGTTGCTGTGAACCAGTGGTATCAAGGTCATAAAATGACCTCAAGTGTGCTGGTAAATATTTTTATGGGGTGACAGGGGGCTGATATCATGTTGAAGCTGGTAGCATACAGCTGAGTCTGTTTAGGACAAACCTGTGACATGAGCCAAAAGCCAAAACACAGTCACCACATATTGGCTCAAAATCTGACACGGGAATGTGACTTTGGCTTCTGTTTTATTATTTTAAAATGATTATGGCACAGAGGTGTAATGTCTACAAAAATAAATAAAAATAAGCAATAACTATAAAAAGAATATAAAAACAGGCTCCAGTAAAACAGAAGCACTGAATGCTAGCTAGTGAGATAACCTCAGCTAACCTTAGCTAAAGCTTAAATTTAATTGATTTAATCACTTTTTCATAGCTGAAAAGTATTCATTTTGAAAAACATCTTAAGGCATCAGTTTGTACTTCCACACAACTAAATAAGGCTATAGATAAATCTAGCCATGGTACAGAATTAAAAAAAAATAAAATAAATGAGCTAATCTCCAGTGTAAGCTAACAAAGATAACTTAGCAGAGCAGCTGTAACAGCCCTCTCAACTATTAACTCATGCAATTTAGTATTTAAACCTACCAAAGTGTAAATTAATCAATTAAATATTACTATATGTTCATTTTAATATAAATGTGTAAAGTAGATGGATAGGCAGGTACTCCATACAAAGACAGGCCTATGTTTAATTCCTGTAGACTATGAACAATATAAAATAAATATATTTCCTTGAACAAACTAGTTAAACCTGAAGGCTTAAATCACTCATTTTTCACATGAAAAGAATGTATTTTCACTTTACTAGTGGATTTTGAGGTCAAGTAATCGGCTTATAAATAAAAAATGGAATTACATTTTTTATCTATAGTGCAGTTTTTCCTGCAGTCTAAATACCTTAAACCTTTTTAACCCCTTTCTTATATTCATAGTTTCTGTTGTATACAGACAATCTAAATACCTTAAACCTTTTAAACCCCTTCTTATATTCATAGTTTCTGTTGTATACATACAAAAAGTTCAAGATGTTGTAAAATAATCCTCATAAGTCATGAGGATAAAAGGCCTGCTTAACTTGAAACCTGTCAATTTTCCAGTTTCATAGTGATTTCCTGAACATTTCATGTTTGCAAAAAGTTAACAGTTTTTTAATGCTATTTCATGTGCTGTCTGATGTTTTTTTCAAAGCAATATAATGCTTGCATTTGCTGCTTTATGGAAAGATATGGAATGCAATTCACAGCGGGGACACCCCCACGCTGTGGGACATCCCCTCCCACACCTACCCACACACACTCTCTGAGCAGCCCTCAAAAATAATCTGTTTCCTCCAGCTGCTGAGAGCGTTACACACCAACCCCTGCACACACACATGTCGGCAAAAAAAACAATATTATTTATATTTTTTTACATCAAAATACACTGCTTCAGTCCTTCTGCTCTACACTGTGACCTCTCCACTCTATAGAAACTGAGCTCAGTGTAGCATCTCACCACATGCCTCTCTATATGAGGAACTGAAACACACACTACAACATTATCCTGAAAATGAATCAATTTGCAGCTCAAATGATGAGAGATGAGAGACTAACATCTGATATTTCCAAGATAAAGAGCAGGAAGGACCTAAAGAATGTTCAGAACTGAGTTAAATGTAGAATGCTAGGTAGGCTAACAAAGCTAACTTAGCAGAGCAGCTGTGACTGCTCTCTCAGCTATTAACTCATGGACTTTAGTATTTATATCTACAGAGTGTAAATTAATCAATTAAATATTATGTTGTATGGGGTTCAGTGTCTTGCCCAGGGACACTTTGACATGTGGACTGCAGGCACTGAGTTTCAAACCTTCAACCTTCCAGTTGGGAGACAACTGCTCTACCCACTGCACCACTGTTGCCTCCCTGTGTTACCCGTGTCTACCAATGGTCTCGGGAAAATAACAGATGGTTTGGGGCCATTTAAGGTCACAATATAGAAATGTTGTCTTCATGGACCAAGTTCAGAGTTACTCAAAGAGTTTCATCATTTACTCCGGTCACCTTCTCTCAACAAAATGACAATGATTGCCATTGTTTTCAAACCGCACTTGTCGACTTCTTTGTTTGACCCAGGGTGTCATAAAACCTTCATTGTGGCCGAGGCTCACACCCCAACTGAGCTTCATTGAGAACATATTTGAGATGATGTAATGCGACCTTAGCGGTGGAACACTGTGCATGGACATTTATATTTAGTCCAGCAGTGGGTCATGGGACTATGGATAGGTGCATACCAAGTGGACAAATATGGCCGAGGGCCACCAGTGTGTTGTCACTAGAAGGAACACTCAGAATACATCCAGTCTCAAGTTATATATGATGGGACTGTTGTCTTAGAAGTAAGAATTACCTAATTTTGCTAAAAGTATGTCTCGATTTTCATTGAACACACTGGAATCGACCAGTGGCTGCATGTTCAGTAAATCATTCTGGCATTTTGAGGTGCTTTATGTCAGTAGAAAATCCATCAATCCACATAGTGGATGTCAAGATATTTGAATAAGCAAAAACTTTAACCAGTTTTTAGGGACCACCAAAAGATCCATCCTCTGGGGACCATGAATATCTGTACCAACCGTCATGGTAATCAACCCAACAGCTGTCCAGGTATTTTACTCCCAAACAAAAATGTCTGTGGTGCTACAGAAACAGTCCGGAGATCACCACAATCAGTCAGCTTCATAGTCTGGGAACAGGGAATATCTGTACAGAATTTCAGGGCGATCCATCCAAGGGTTGCTGTGTACATCTCTTGAGCCATGCTGCTGGCCAAAACAAACAAAAAATTTTGTTTATTATGATATAAATCAGGGAAAAGAAGCAAATCATCTTATTGGAGATGATGGACCCAGAACATACTTGTCTTTTTGGTTGAATTTATTTTAAATTTTGCCACAATTCTCAGTAGAAATCCAATGAAACTAGCCACTGCATCTGCACTTGAAAAATATCAATGGGTCTAGATGAAAGTAAGCTTGTAAAATCATCAGGATTCATCCACTGGTGGATTTATCTAACAGTTTCTGAGCTTTTTCAATTTGGACCGAGATTGTCCAGCTGGCGCCTCTACCTTTGGAGAGTCACACTGCACGGCCAAAAACACAGAACTGTTCCATTTAGTATGATTTAAAGTAGGCAAACGCATATTTAGCGTTGTTTTATCATCAGGTTACGTTATGACACCTATTTCTATGAGTACCGTATTATAAACTTCATTATACCTCAGAACTACAAATTCCCCCGTTTATTTTAAATTACGTGTTGTTGTCAGTGGACAGCCACTGGAATCTGCACTAGTCACTGCATTTCCAGTAAATTATGCTGCGTCTTCAACGCATCGCTCTGAGGCGATTGAGGTATTTTTAGCCCAGTTTTGTCGCCTAGTCTTGTGTTCCTGTGTGTGGTTCAGTGTATGCCACAGCTCAGATGCACTGACAAACAGAGGAGAGTGGAGGCGTTTACAAAAAGCTGCCTCCGTGCCTCAGAGAACTAGGTCTGAACAGCTCATCACGAGTGGCAGGTCACCGATGAGCCAGCTTGAGGTGTATAAAAAGCACCCTTGTCTGAGCATTATTGTTTGTGTAGGAGTGTGTCTGGGTGCAGGGGCGGAGTTGCAGCATGTGAGATGTTGATAATTAAATTGATCTTCACCTCAGTTTGACTTTCATGTTTGATGCCAGTTTGTTTGTTAAACCCAGCAAATGCTAGTTATTTCTAAACAATACTGTAGAGTCTGTATTTTGATTTATGGCTGCAACTAACAGGTATTTTCACTGTTGATGAATCTGACTATTATTCTCTTAATTTCTCAATTATTTGCTTAGTCTATTAAACACTAGGAAGTGGTGAAAAATGCCCACTGCAGCCCTAACGTTTTTATTCACCCAACAATCAGTACGACTGAAGGGACAGCAGGTCCCGTTGGTCAGTCTGTCACTTTGGTCCAGACTGGATATATCAGCAACAATTAGATGGGTGTTAGGTTTCCTACTGACATTCATGGTCCCCAGGGGATGAAGCTTACTGACTTTGTTGATCTCCTGACTTTGCTTCTAGGCCCATGAGGTTGAAAATTGTGATTCAGAGTGAAATGTCTTAGCAACTACTGGATGCATGTGCTTTTTAAAAAAAATGTGGCTTGTTCAGAGATCTAACAGCGTCTAACTGGCTCCCAACAATGCCACTGTGTTGCATGGGCATATTATGGGAAAATGGGCCCCTGGGCAGAAACATGTAAAGGGCCCCCACCTCTCCTACACCGTAGGAGCAAGACTCACAGATTGAGCAACCATGTGATCAGTAGTGAGTGTGTCTTCTTGTGGTTGTTTTGCATCTCTTTGTAGTTGTTTTGTGTCTGTTTTTGTTGATTGGCCTACTTTTTTAGTTGTTTTGCCGTTTTGTGGTCTTTTCTATCCCTTTTTAACCATTTGACATTTTGCATCTATTTTTTTTCTCACTTTGTGGCTTTTTCATTTCATTGACTTTCTAGTGGAAAGGTTAGCAGCTTTTTGTTTACAGTTCTCTGGTGTAGGGTCAGGGCCCCCCCCCCCCAACAAAATACAAATACATTTTATTATATAAATCATTTAACAAAACAAATATGTCCTTATTTGGTGCAATATCAATGTTTTATTTGAATGTTTGTGTTTTGTCTCTGTCATCAAATGTGTACACCCAGTTTGTGGCAAACCTCTTCATTGTCTTTTACATATTGGGTTTTCTAGGCTCATTATTTGTACAGAAACAATCAGGAATTAAATCCAACATCAACAAAAGAAAAAAAAACAAGGGTTAAATTAACAGTTACTGATAAATTTCCTGTCAGTCAACAAACTGATTAAATGAATAATTTCTACTATATTCCTTTATACTACAGGGATATTATTGTGATACCCTCTGCAGGTCAGTGCGACACTTTATTTCACAGGTCAAATAAAGTCTCAAATACTTAGCTTTTTTAAGAAACTTAAAGGTAATTGAATTTATAGGATGTTTTCAGGAATGAGCTGTTTAATTTAGTGTATCAGTCATGAGAGGGAAATAGTGGAAACGCTGCCCACTTGATTCATTTGCAAGAAGCTGATTTCAGTGATTTTCTGTTGAGAGCCTTTGTTCAGAGCACAGCAGGTCAGCTGAGCCCACGAGATGTGAGATTTGTCAACATTTGTGTAGAATTAAGTCTACTATTGAATTAAAATGAAAGACCGTTGAGTTGGGTATGTGGGGAAACTACTCTGAAGTACTCAGATCCCTTACTTAAGTCAAAGTAGCAATACCACAGTCTAAAAATACTGTTACAAGTAAAATTTACTGCAAAATATTACTTTAGTACAAAGTATTAACATAAAAACATACTTAATGTGCTAAAGTAAAAGTACTCATTATGCAGAATATTGTTTAACATATTATTGAATTATAATGACTGATTATTGTGTTGCCTTACTGTGTACATCACATGTTATGTTGCAGAAGGTAAAGGAGGACCTACTTTTAACCAGCTTATATGCTTATGATTTGAAGTACTTTACCTACTGCTGTGCAGCTTGTGAATTTTCCACCAGAGACCAATAGAGTGACTATATGATTATGCTGTAGTTTTTGTATTAATCTGGTTCTGTAAAGTAACTAAAGTTATACAATAAATGTAGTGGAATAAAAAGTACAATATTTGTCTCTAAAATGTAGTGAAGCCAAAGTATGAAAGAGCACAAAATGAAAATACTCGAGTAAAGTACAAACACCTCTAAACTGTGCACAATTACAGTACTTGAGTAAATGTAATTAGTTACTTTCCACCACTGGCAACAACTGCTTAAATATTCAAACGCATCTAAATCAACTGTGTTATATACTACATTTTAAAAGTACCAAAGGACGTCCTCAGCACTGATTAGGAAATGAACGGGCCTGTGCCGTAATGTGTTACCGGCTGGGTAACATTCAGGTACATGTTGCCTTTTGGTTCATTTTGGTACTTTCGCTTTAAATTTTCGGTCAATGAAGACGACGTGGAAAGTGCCAAACTAAATCCAGCTCCCTGTGTTTACCTAAAAAGGAGCTCGCGGTGCAGGATTACACGATCCCCAGTCAGGATTGGGTTGGATCTACCTGTCAGACGAATGGCGTTGTTTGTGCTCGGGGGACGTTTGCTTAAATGTGCAACTGGCATTAAGACAGCAATGACGGCGCTGCGGCCCTGCTGGTAACTGTTTTCACGCTGTTTACATGCTTATGCACGATCGTAGAAACACGGACTTCACCCAGTAACAAACCAGGAAATGTCTGCTCTGCCTTCGAAAGGCCTGTTTTATTTGAATCCACTAGGTGGTGCAGTATGTGCGCTGGCAGTGCACTGTGCACGAAACACTGCTGCTGAAATTCGTGAAAACTGCGGGGAAGCACCCAAAGTGTCCCTGTATCACTGTTAGTAGTAGGTTGTGTGGGTAGCTGGTATTCGTAGCCCTACTGTTCTACCGTATATTTTAGTTTAGCATCCCAGCAGTATATGTTATGTTAACACGAACAAAAAGCCTTGTATCAAAAATAGTAATAAATAAAATAAGTTTTGAAGTTTTATTACATAAAGATGGTAAACCACTGAAACCATTCATCCCCTTTAGAGTTTGGTTTTAAAAAGTCCTCACAACTGAATGTTCTCCAAATATAAATAGTACTTATATTATACAACTATGCTTTTCAAGGTTTGTTTTCACTAGTGGAAAAGGTGTGATAATTGGTCACAGCTAAATGTTGTAGCTGCTTGTTTTTCTGTCAAGATGACAAAGTACATTTCTTTTTATTCAATTAACATTTATCGTGGTTTCCTGGGTGTATATGTTTGCGTCAGTGATGGACAGACATTTAGAAGATATACATTTTTAAAACTCTTCTGACCATGGCCCCATGTTGAATTACCTATTTCCTTAACACATATTAACACCCTGCAGAACGACCAAAAGCCTGCAAGATCTTAGCGTAAAGGGTTTAAATGGTTCTGTACAAGGGCATGTAAAAAAAAAAAAACCAAAGGACACAATAGCATTGCATCTATAGTAGACCCAGACAAAATAACTGGAACAGTGCACAACCGTTTGCTCCAGTCCTTAAACAAACAGCTGTGTAATATTTTTATAGGTCACAGGTTTTACTGTGGCTGTTCACACAGATTTCTCTTCCAGTCTTTTTGTGTGTTTCCTTGCAGCTCCTCAGTGGCCTCAGGCAAGCAGCATATTAATGGAGTGGACCTGTACTACGAACAGAAAGGCAGAGGGAAACACGCTGTGCTGCTGATTCCCGGTGCTCTCGGTAAATACAGCAGCACTCATCCAAGACACTCTGTTAGTCTTTGAGAATGCAGGATCTCTTTTCCATGTCCTGTAAGATCATTCAGGTTTCCATATGATGGCATCCTCGCAATAAAACCATTTTCACCTTTGGTCCCACAGGAAGCACAAGGACAGACTTTGGTCCTCAGCTTAATTCTCTGAACAAGGAGCAGTTCACTGTAGTTGGCTGGGATCCCCGTGGGTACGGACAGTCCCGTCCCCCAGACAGAGACTTTCCCTCTGACTTCTTTGAGCGAGATGCAAAAGATGCAGTGGCTCTGATGAAGGTATGATCATCCTTTTCAACAACTCATGATGGAAGTGGACGATTACCACAGAGCTCCCCAGGGGCCCTAGGATAGAAAGAAATATGAGTGTGGACATCCAGGGCACAGATTACTAAATCCTATGCACAGACTGATAAGTGTTTATTAAAATTTTATGGGGAAACGTTAAAGCAAGAGTGCTTGAACTTGCCCCTTGCATTCTGAATCCAGTTGATGCAGTAGTTAATGGTCATACTAGCTTAATGATTGCATAGACAAATAACTGGTGACAAAACATTAGTAACATTACTAAACACATTGCTAAATACTGTACTGTAGTTCTCTCATCTCACAAGCATGGCTAAACTGATGGCATGGATAACAACACATGGTCTTGGTTTATATATGCATGCACATAGTTTAGCACTCTATGCACACATAATATTCTCTACCACCACTGCAGCCTCCATAGTTTACCCTGTACAAAGACGTTGTGGAATCTTTTGGGGGGTATGTTTTCTGAAGGTAAGTCACCTCTGTTCATTATTTGGTGCATTTGTTACATCTGATACAATAAAATCTAGATTTTGGCTGCAGCAGTTGTGCACAGAGCGAAACTGCAGCCAGTGTCTGGATTTATTCTTCAACATCCTCTCTCAGACTCTCCAGAGAGGTGACTCGTCCCCCACTAAGCCTCCCTGAATGCCTACTGTCTCCTCAGACTGTGCAGTTACAGTAACTACCATACCGTTTGTTGGTGATGTATACCATGTTCCTTTTTTTGGCAGGCTTTGGGTTTTGACAAGTTCTCCCTGTTGGGGTGGAGCGATGGAGGGATCACCGCTCTGATCGTAGCAGCCAGGAACCCCAGACTGATCAGCAAGATGGTTGTGTGGGGATCCAATGCCTTTGTTTCCCAGGATGACCTCAAGCTTTATGAAGGTACTGCTCCACTTTTCATTAACTGCCACCTCAGTCGTAAACTGTGTGAATTGTGCATGGTGTAGTATTTTTTGTTTGTGTGCATATTTTTTTTGTGTGAACACCCAGCGGTCCGTGATGTCTCCAAGTGGAGTGCGCGGATGAGACAGCCAATGGAGGAGGTGTATGGAGCAGAAATGTTTGCTAAAACCTGGGAGGGCTGGGTGGACGGGATCGCACAGTTTGCCCACAGACCAGAAGGTGATGACCTCATGCGACTACTAAAAATAATCCTCAGAAATGATAAAACCAGACTAAAACATTGCAGTTACAATTTCCTAAATTAATTTTTCCTTAATTAAGTGAGTAAAACATATGGGAAGTAAATCCGGGATACTCCTTCATTTTGTGTTGATCTGCTAAATGTCATCTGAACTTAAAAAAGCCAACATGTTCAATTCATTGTCCTCTGGTTAGGGAGCATCTGTCTGGAGCTTCTGCCCCTGATCACATGTCCAACCCTCATCGTCCATGGAGAAAAAGACCCCATGGTGCCCAGCTTCCACCCACAGCACCTCCTCAAACACATCAAGGGTTCACGGTGAGAATGTTCACATGCAACAACAGCAATATTGCCATGACCCTCCATTTATGACATTTAGAGTGGGAGATGTACTTAAATAAAACTTCTGTCTCAAAATTTAGATTGCATCTCATGCCAGAGGGAAAACACAATCTCCATCTGAGGTATGCCAATGAATTTAACAGACTGGTGGAAGACTTTCTGCAAGAGTGAAATGACTTCCTGCAGCATGAATCCCAGTTCATTTCAAACATTTACCTCAAGAAAAGCCCACAGTATGATTGTCTGTTTAGATTTATCTACTTGAATGTTTATTTTGAAAATTCTGTTAATTTTTTCTTGATTAAATGTTTTCTAAAGCAAGTAGGTGAGTTTATTTTTGTGCTAATCTTGAATTTGAACGCATAAGTGGATGTTAAAGGGATTTTTCACAACACAGACAGACCAGTTTGTTCCTACTAGTGGCTCTGAACAGACGAACCATTAGAAACATTGAATACTCGTTATTGTAGCTACTGGGTTTAATTTATAAGCCACGTAGAAAGTGGCACAAGTTATTTTTCATATCTTATTTTTATATAACGAGCGTCAAATCGGTTGTGCAGGTTCGACACATCCCAGCTATTCATGATCGATTGCTTTGGGCTGCCGGTTTTGTTTCACCAGGAAGTTGCTGTTTGTTTTTACAGCTAACACGAGTGTTTGCTAGTCACAGCTAGTAAGAGTTCAACAAAATGACGGAAACACAAAACGGAGAGGCGTTTGACGCTATTTCGGTGCACAATTTCTCAGAGAAGATTTTGGAGCAGGTTGTTCATTTCCACGTGATGAAGCTGAGCGGCGGGTTTTTCCTCTGGGTCGGTTCGACTCCGGTCCTGTCCAACTTGGCGGTCTCGATGAGCAGCAAATATGTAAGTAAAACACACACAAAACTTAATGAATAAGCAAGAAGTGTAACATGGAATTTGTAATGTTGACTCACAGGGTCCCCTGTGTGTGTGTGTGTGTGTGTGTGTGTGTGTGTGCGCGCGCGCGAGATGGATAAGAGCCTCAGTATCTAAAGTGCCTAAACCTTTGCTCAGTATTATATGTAACACCACAGGACTGAATTGAAAGTCTTGAGGTTTAATTCCTCCAAATCGCAATAACAACCTTTCTTTGTCTAGTAACTGACATTCATAGGACACTTTACTGTACATAAGCTTGCATTAACGTATTTTAAACAGTTAACCTGATTAAAAGGTTGCTCTATCAAACTAGAACTAGAAAACAGCAGGCCTAGAGATGTTTTTTGAAGGAATTTGCAGATATTTAATATTTAGGGGCAGGATGTTCCATATATGAATTATATGTGCTGTGATGGAGGATTTTTTTCCCCTTATTACTCAGCTCTGACATCCACAGCTATGACAGCTTCAGAAAGCATTCAGACGCCTTCACCTTTTGCAGTTTATTATGTTGTCAGTTTAAATTTGAACAGACAAGATTTTACCCATGAATCTACAATGGTAGAAGAGACTAACGGCTATTGTTTTGTGTCTGCAGGACTCTGTGCCGTTATCTACATTAGTCATTGGGGATCCATCCAATACTGCTCCAAATTCTTTGGCACAACGACTAGGTAACATATGACTTATAGTATTTATCTTGGTGTAAGTAGCAGCATACAGTAAGTCATCTGAAAGTTTAAATGTGATAATTAAAAGACAATACTGGCATTTATATTTAACAGTTCTCACAATCCTGCTGTAGAGTTTCAGGTTTTTGGATTTGAGGCACCAAATAGACTCCATTTGTTTAAGTACACTTGAAATGATAACTTAAGTTTGACAGAAATAAACACTAGTAAATAGGCCAAAGCATAGTCACAGAGAGCCATTTATTTTGCATCTCCACAACTTCTAAGACTTCAGTGTACTACAGCAAGTGATGTTGTGTGCAGTCTAAACTCAGAGTGTTGTTCTCTTTCTGCTTGTTTCACAGCGAAGAAGACCAAAAAGCAAGTATTTGTGAGTTACAGTCTTCCGGTGACGGACTCCAACCTTGGTCTGCTGGTAGAGAACAGAATCAAAAAGGAGCTGGAGCTTCACCCTGAACACTTCTGAACACCTTTAATCCTTCAATGAACTTCTTCTGAGGATGTCCAGGAAGTGGAACAACTAACAAGCAGCATGTGCTTCTGCTCTTTGGATTTGTATGCTCCTTCACAGACACTGTAGTCCAACACAGTAACCACAAACAGGCACATCAAGTTTTCTTTTATTGACATAATAAATTAAGTGGTTTATTATCAAAACATGTAGGCCTATGGCTTTTTGTACAAATGCATCATATTAAAAAATACAACTTAGAAAACAGCATTAGTGGTTGAGTTCTTTTTTCTTCTTCTTCTAGTGTTTAACTGTTGAAAATGTACAAACTACCAAACCACGCAGGGTTCAAAGTATACGCTGTGTACTAAATGTGGAAAGTTGAGGATGTTTGAATCTGTGTGCTCAAGTCTGTTTGGACAAAAGTGGTTTATGGGATGGTTTTCTATTCAGCGTTATTATGTAACAGTAAAGTTGGTGGTCCATGCATCATGAATGAATGGCACATGTATAGAGACCTTACCTTTTTATGCAGTCCTGTATAAAATGTACACTAATCACAACTATGGCAGGTCTGTGCAGACTGTGCTGCTCTATTCTAATCTTCACAAAGGGTTATGTTAAAAAACTGTAAACTATTGTGCTTTCTGTCTAGAATTACACATCCTAGGAGCAGGATTACAACATTACCACAGTACAGAGAACAAAGATTCAGAGCTGCAGAGGAGATATTTGCTAATTACAGAGGTATTTCAAACAACAAAATTGCCCTTGGCAGCATGACAAAGTAAATACTGATTTTTCTTAAATTACATTCTTTGTTTTGTTAAAACAACAGAATCACCATGATAAAGCCGTTTAAATACTGAGAGGCATCATAAGACATACGGAAGAACGCACTAATGCCCATTCAACTCTCAGATTGTTCAGCATTACCCACAGTCTCCATAGGCTACACAGGAAGTCTGCCGAGGTCTCCGGCTGTTCCTCACAGGGACAGCCATCATGCACCCATACCAGCAGCAGTACTGACCTCACCTGGGAGAATAAAGTGCCACACTGGACTTCTCATAGAGGGACCACAAATAAATAAGAAAAAACATGTAATTTGTGCCCTTTCATGCAAGAGTGGTAGCGGTTTAGACAGTCCCTGGAATCCCCATGTGTTGGCTGAAAGTCACAAACACTTGATTGTGTCTCTGACATTTAGTGCAAAATAAAGTCTAATATGCAGTGAAATCCTCTTTCAACGAGTCACAACTACAAACAAGACTCACAGAGCACACGCTACTGAAAGCTAGTCTGCGGCTTCTCCTGCCTGCAAGTCGCTCCTCACTGAGCGGACGGCAGAGAATCACCAGCACCACTGAAGGTTTTCATGTTAGTTAACACACACTGACTTCAGATTAGCTTGGTATTTTTGACAACTCCTGAATGAATCATAATCACTGCATCCACTCAGACATAGGCTGTTGTTACCATCTCAGCCACTATTGTAAAAGTTTATCTGGTTGTTTTTTCTTTTTTTTTTCACAAATTCACTGGCCACTCAGTCGGGTTAATGCTAGAGCAGTTATTAGCACTGTAGTAAACTATTGCTTGATGGTCACACCCCATTGGCTATGGCACGGTTTCCTATCGCCTCCCCACCTGTCGCGAGGGCGTACGAGGCAGGTACTGCTGCCAGAGCGGTGGCTGCTACCACTGTAGCGCCCCCAGTGGCTGAGAGGTGTATCAGCGTGTCATGGACACTGGAGTAGTCCCTGTCACTCTTGGCAAGAAGGAGATGCTGCTCTCCTGGATGGAGCAGGGCCTGACGGGTGAAGGTCTCTCCGTCAGCCAGGCTCTCCGGCAGGGCCTGGCCCCGTGGCTCGGGCAGCAGTAGAAGGCAGATGATGCACAGCAGGGTGCAGCAGGCGAAGATAACGTGATGCAGAAAGTAGCCCTTCTGGTTGTGGAGCTCCATGATGGGTGCCGTGAGCATGCCGAAGCCAGCGCTGGCCAGAACCAGGCCCAGCCCTCCACCCCTGCACGCACAGACAGAGAAAGAGAGACTGTGGCAGATCCATCACCAAGGTATTCTGATATCACTGAAAGTAAGAGGGGCTCTTAAAGCACCGGCACATGTCAAACAGTGTTGTCAGATTGTTGAATAGCACCTGAAACCCTGAGGTGGAAAGTAACTAAGTACATTCACTCAAGTACTGTGTCTAAGTACTTGAGTGAATGCTACTTATACTTCAACAAAAATACTGTACTTTGCACATTTATTAGATAACTTGTTACTTTTCAGAAAGAGCTTAATAATATGTAGTATAATCATGCAATTTATTGATCCTTACTGTAAAATTCACAAGCTACCCAGCAGTACTTCAAATTATAAGGATACAAGGTAGTTAAAATTACCTCCACCTTTACCAACTGCAAAATGAAATGTGGATGAACACAATATCTCAATAATTTGAATGCAATAACAAGATGCACATCAAGATAAAATGTGTCATTTTGCATAATGAGTATTGTTGGTACTTTGTTTGGTGCTAATATTTTTGTATTTTTACTTAAGTAACATTTAAAATTCAGGACTTTTACTTGCAACAGAGTATTTTTACACTGGTATTTTAAGCAAACAATCTGAGTACATTTTCCTCCACTGCTGAAGCATCACACCCCCAACACCCACAGTTTGTACAGTTCATGGTGTCTTGACCTGCTCTATGACTCTGCTCCCTCAGCTACGCAGATAAGGATCAGGAATGAAAACACAGATGGACACTTTGTGAATTCATCAGAGGCATGAAGAAACCCTTGTGGCACCAGGTGCACATTCACCTGTCAGACAACTTTACACCACTAGATAGAGCCAATAAGCAAGTTGGGGTCCTGCGGATTATACAGAGTAAGCTCTCTACACTGAAGGGTGGTTTCTAACATGTGCTTGGTTTTTCACAATAATAAAAAAGGAGCACAAGAGGTAGACGTTCAGTCCTTGGTGGCCAATCATACTGAAAATGTCACATGGTTGGTTTTGCAAAGTTGTTAAACAAATAGTCAAACCACCCCATCTGATGCTAGAAATGTTTGGCAAGAAAGGGTTTCTGAAAATATCTGACAAACAGTTAGGAAGAAATATAAAGCCTACTTAATTGCCAGAGTATATTGGTACTAACAGGAAATAAAACAGAGTTTGTTGATGGACATCAGTTAAACTTTGGAACCCCAGTTAAGCTTCTGAGAGAAAAGTGAAATATTTTTACACGTTTTCCCACTATATCCCTGGAGCTATCGCACCACCATGTATTTTTGCAGCTGGTAGTAGCTTCTTTATGTTCTTTGCAGATTTCATTGTGGGAAAACAGTGAACATCAATGTCAAAGAGTCAAATGCATTTAGACTTTGAGGGTACTGACGTTTGTCCCTTTCCATTGTGAACACACTGCACACCCCAAACCTGCTCGGAATTAGCAGGTAGTATGGAATTAAGACATGTACTATTCTCTATAAGATAAACATTCAGTATGTTTTTGCTCTCGTGTGATATCTGGTGAACACCGTGTGGCATATTAATCTTACACTATGTAGAATTTGGAGTCTCCAGTGAATTGACAGAATATAAATGGGGTGTGCTATAGGTAGCAAATACTATGTCAGATAGTCTTGAGGTCACTTACTGTGCTTGATCTGCTGCTGTATGTGCACATGTAATAAAAAGAAAGAAGACTCCCCTCTGTGTTTGACCACCCAGGCTCACCTGATGACAGTAGGAGTGATTTCGGCACAGAAGAAAATGCTAAGGATGCTCACGGCATGAGAAGAGAACATGCCAATGATGGAGAAGGCCACCGAGAATTTCCTATTGAGAGTGTCTCGCAGAACTATCGAGCAGAGAACAAGAAAATGTAAGCACACAATAACACCCAGCATAAAACAAACAGCTACTTTAACATAATGCTGAGTGCTAAGAAGAACATGTCACAGGCTGTGAAACTGGCTTACAGCAGATACAACTACTTATAATCTTCTGTTTCACTGCATCATTTTATGTCACACATCACCACACTGCAGCTGTACCTGTGTCGTGGCGAAGGCTGTACTTCCCAATCACTGGAATCCATTAGGGAGCAGCGGAGAATAGACGAGAGGAGAACGTGTCATTAGTCAGCACAAAGGGCAGCGCAGTGCTGAGTCAGAATGAGCGGAAGGAAGAGTTTAACACTGAAGCCTGAAATAATGACTGCATACTGCAGATGTAGGTCAGGGAAGGTCAGAGTTTCCTGTTAGAGCTGAAATGCAGGATGTAATGTTTTAATGCAAAGTGTGTGAGTAGCTACTGCTGTTAGTGTTACATTTCAACTTTATGTTTGACCTTTGCTAAACATTCCATCAACTAGCAGTTTGTCCAGTCATATCTAAACAGGTCTGTCAAGCTTTGGAGTGCTGGTCATGTGAAGTGCGCTGCTAAGATTAAAGCATCAGCCAAATTGTTTTCTTTCCAAATTAAATAGCAGCAAAGCAAATGTTAAAGAATGGAGGAACAGCATGTTTGTCAGCTCTAAGGCAAGATGCTAATGTTGACATACCTGGCTAACCAGTTTATTAACTTGGCTTGTAACCTCATAGACAAGAAGAAGCTTTATTTTAGTGTCATTATAACATTGTGGCACATACAACGAAATTTTGTTTGGAGCCGAGGGCCTCAGGCTGCTGCGTGCATACATGCCGCCATCACAGGCAACTTGGGGGGTTCAGTGTCTTGCCCAAGGACACTTCGACATGGGGACTGCAGGCATAAACAAGATAAACAGATGGTAGTGCTGGTTCTCCAGTCAGGTGCCATGAAACCACTGAAGAGGACACAACATGATGGCACAGGCTAGTCAAACTGGTCTCAAACAATGAAAAACAATGCCAATGGAAAAATGGCATTCATGTTTGTTTCATGTCTGAATGTGAGGAAGGGTACAGGCTTCTTGTTGCTTCTCTCAGATCTGATGTTTTCATCTGCCACTATTTTTCGTCTCTGTAGGTTCCATGCTTCATGCATTTCATGGTTTCTTTTGCACTTTGTTACATTCTGCCCTTGTTTATACAACAACTTTTCCACCTCAGCCCAGTGTAAAATCTTTTTTTTGAAGTATCAGCTCCATTATTTTTATCTGCAAATAGAAAATGTGCATGACAACAGCTGGGCACAAATGCACCAGTTTTAACCTGCACAGTTTCCAGAATCCAAAGCTTGACAGTTGTGCAGCAGTAACTAGCAGGGCCAAGTTGTAAACAAACTAAGGCTCCTCCTGTGTGCTCTTGTGATTACTCACAGTTGAGTAAACCCAGCTGTAGGAGTGATGCCAGGGCTGTTATGATCATGAAGGTGAGTAGCCCTCCACGACGTCCCATCAGGCCCACCGCAGGGCAAAGTGCCAGGCAGGTTGCCACAGCGATGCCAGCCATAGTGTAATAGTCCGCATGGCACAAAGCGGTGGGCTGGGCCTCTGGGTCCATCATGCTGCGGGCGAAGCAATGGTGGATGCCATAACCTGTCAGACTGTAGAAAGACACACAGAGAGTGGAAAGAGGGGCGGGGCCAGAGACATGCATGTGCCACGGGGTAAGTGAGGTTTGCGCTCGCATACATGTCTTCTCTCTGGGGGACGAGCTCATGCGTAATTAATGGTCTCTCAACACAACGGACGTTGGTTTTGAATGACAATAAATGCACTTACGAGTTGACACACAGCACCACAATGTTTTTCCACAGGTTCCTGGTGCTCATCACCTTGACGATGCAGGTCCTCTGGGGTCTCTTGTGCAGCTCGTGCTCCAACTCTGTTAGGAAACATGAAATGCACATCTTGAGACCTTTCATTTCAGGAGGTGATGAGAGACTGGCCACTAAGGGATCTATAGCACTGTGAAGCCAATGTGCTGTGGGGCGTTTAGATAGACACAGCACATCTCCTTGGCCACTCTGATAGTCTATCTGTCTCCAGGCCACTGGGAGAGACAGAAACAATGATTCAAACACCACACCCGGTGAGCAAGCAGTGCTGGTGGCAGAGAGAAGAGAGATGTGCAAGCTGTATTTGAGGACTGCACAATTCAATCAATTATATCCAAAACCGATTAAGCGTATAAGTGATTTAAAACATGCTGCCAAGAAGCAAACGGAGTGTTTCTGGGTTTTGGACTGTTGGTCAGAGAAAATTAGTGTTTTGAAGGCATCACCTTGAGCTCTAAGGAACTATGATAGGTATTATTTTCTAACATTTTATAATGAAATGAGGGATTCTCTAACAAAACTGTTAATGGCTGTCCAACATAAAAGTCACTAAGTTAGTTGAGAAACTGCTTGCAAACCTTTTAAAGGAACATGTACAGTATATGTTTGTCTGACTGCAAATGCATTTCATCAGATGAACGGGCTGGGAAACATTCCATCACACCGAGAAGCAGCTGCAACATAACATCTAGTTAATCATCCTCCTGAAATCGTCTTCACCTGTAAGGACTCCACTGGGCTCGGTTGTATCGACCTGGTTCTTCTTGATGATGTACAACATCATAGCTTTGGACCTCCTGTAGTGCTGGGTGGCCAGCAACCAGCGCAGTGACTCGGGAAAAATCCTGCACAGAGAGATAAAGGGAGGGATGGAAAGCAAGTGGAGAGAGCAGACAAAGATGGAGGAGAACAGAATATGTTGTGAAGGCAAGAAGATTCAGACAGAATGGGGAAGAAGAAAAACAATGAGAGAAAGAGAGTATTGTTTGTAAGTCGAAGCAGCTCAGTACTGTGTAGTGCAGAGTGTACTGTACAAGCCGTCGCCTGGCTCAGTGAGAAAAAACCTGCCCCCCCTCCTGTGGAGTTCCTCAGAGGGTGGGACTCACCAGACGTAAGGCAGCATCAGAACGAAAGGACTGATTATGACAATCTGCAGGACCTGCCAGTCATCCCGGTCCGGCCAATTACGGCACAGAGCGGCCACCCCTGGCATCAGTAGCTGCCCGCCCACCATCAGAAAACTGGCCACCATGGTCATGGAGAAGCGCCAGCCTGGCAAACAAAGCTCGATCCCTAAAATAAAGAGACGCAGAGTAAGGGCTGGTTTCACAGAGCGTAGAGAATCTTGTAGTGTTGGAGCACCAGAGCAGACAGTAACAGACAAGTAAATTATGTATAAGCTGTGAGCGAGTGCATGTGAATATAATCATAAACTAAGCTGCTCCCCAGAAGTGTGATGTGTGTGCTTGTTTAATGGTGGAGCCAGTATTGAATTTCCTCTGAATTATTGAGGACAATTACTGATCCTCCCCCTGAGACCACAGTAGTTTCACACCAGAACTTGGACTGTGCATCAGTGCTTTTGAGGGTTCAGCTGGGAGCGCCCCACCCCCGACCGCCTGTAACATGGTAAAGTCCAGATGGCCCGGTCCATATGGCAAAGTCCTGTTGAAGGTGACCATTGATGGAGGAGGGAGGTGGGTGACTTCCAAACCTGACCTCATGTACTGTTACATTTTATTGTGGAAAAGAAGAGAAGCAGGGAGGACAGAAACACGAGGGAGAGAAGAAAAGAGGAAGAGTAGGGACAAAATGCAAATTACTTTTCAATTCGAAGGACAAAAAAATCCTTTCATTCATCAGTGGAATCACTGGAGGAATGATAATAAAGACAAGCAAGAGAGACGGTGAGATACTGAGACAAGAAGAGGGAAGGAAATAATAAATATAGAGATGATGGATTTTCAACTATCAGAAAGACGGGAATGATTCAGGCAGAGCACAATGTAGGAGGACTGAGAAAAAAAATAGTTTGATTACTAGAAATCCCTTCACCGTGTTTATCTGCTCTCCCAGGTGTACAGTTTTAGAATTAATGTCTGCAGGAAGCAAAACAGATGAAGGAAATTACACTAATTTACAATCCTTAACCTGCACCAGCTTCTTTCTCTTCAGCCAGAATTACAAGTGTATCTCTCTCCCCCAGTGGTGGAGGCAGCATTCAGTAGCAATACCACAGTTTAAAATATGACACATCAAAGCCCACCTGTTCAAAATGCTGCCAAATAATTCCAGTTTATTACAAATTGGTCCCAAATGCAGTCTATTGGTTATAATAACATTGTACCTATAATTATTGCAATGTGCTGCTGAGCATTTTAGCATCTTTTGTCTCATTGTTATAGGTTTAGAGCCCAAAGGAAGTATCAGTCCTGTGTGGCTTTCAGTCAGCGAGTCTTGATGAACTCGCAGTACCCAACCTGCCCAGCACCAAGCAACAGGGAGACAAAGTTACCTACTAGCTGGTGAACAAAGTGGAGTGTTACATGGACGAATTATGAGACACACAGACAGGTGTGTGGGCGCAGTAATCAACCCATGGTTTAGCAGCTAAAAACCAGATATTTTTCAGCATTAAAAAAATTAAAACCAGAGCTTAAAAGAAGCTGCTGTGGCAGGGCAGCTGTAGCTCAGGGCTAGAGCAGTCGTCTCCCAACCCGAAGGTTGGAGGTTTGATCGGCGGTGCCTGCAGTCCACATGTCAAAGTGTCTTTGGGCGAGACACTAAACCCCAAGTTCCCCCGATGGCAGAGCAGGGTCTTGCAGGGACAGCACTGACATCGGCGTGTGAGTCATGATGGCTGCCTCGGCTCTGTACTAGAAATTCCTTGTGTGTATAACATACTTGGCCAAATAAAGTGATTATCATTATCGTAATGAGTGCTTTGCTGTTTGCTATATTAACCATAAAGACTTATTGCGCTGCTCCAAGTGGCAAAAAAAAAAATCAGTGAATAGGGGTATAAGTTGTATTTTTGCACACTGTTCCTTATAAGGTTAGGTGTAAATATGTATGTCAGTGTACACTACAAAAAGTAAAATAGGAAGATTCTGTGAAACCACAGTTTTTTTACAGTCTGTTCTATATACTGACTTCAGGTATTTTAATATAAAACAATTCTTTAAAACTTGAATCTGTAATGTAAAGCTGTAGATAAAATGGAGAAATAAATTCAATACTGTCCTTTTAAAATGTAGAGAAATACTGCAGAGTTATTTTTCACTGATGTTGCCATTCCTGTGTGGTCTGACAATCAGCGCACCACCGTGTCTTTGTGGTACCTCTGTCCACAACAGCCACTAGGAATGGATCAGGCAGAGCCGCACACACACTAACTACAGAAATCAGCTGTAGCTTGACAAAGGCAGTGCATCACTAAACCAACCTCAAAAACAAAAACCACTCCCCAACTCTCTGGGGGAAGCGTCTCATCCCAGTGGCTCTACTGGGATCTCACACACACACACACACACACACACACACACACACACACATTGGCAGGGCCCTTTTGTTCCAGCCGAGTGGGAGAATGGTGTCTCTTTGTGCTGATTATCTCACTGCCCCCTGTGGGCTGATCCTCCCGCTCCTGCCCACTCTTCCCTTTTGCTCATCAGGGCTGAAGTGGCTCTCTCACCCTCTGTAAAGCCACCATCCCCCAACTCTCCCCACCATCCTTACCCCCTCCCTCCTCCTCCTTCTTTCATCAAGCAGCTTCTACAGTTGCAGGCAGTTTGTGAAACAAAACAATAATGGAAGAAAGGGAGAGAACCGCAGTCTGTGTATGGGGAACTGGTGACAAGAAGAGATCAGCGCTAAGATTTGTGAAAAGAGACCTAGAGCCGAAACAATTAGCCGATCAATCAATTAGTCAGCCTATGAAAAGTTAACTGAGGCACGCAGCAGCTCTGTGAGGTCGTCCTCGGGTACAGCCAACTATGTTAGCATGCAAACAAAGTGCAGCTCAGAATGCTGGGAATGTTTTACAGTAGTTTTAGTCCATTGAAAGCTGTTGAAACATTTCACTCAACCCACAAATATCAAACACGTGGTGGTGGTAAACACAAAGCCAGGAGATTGACAAAGTCGCATATTGTGTGGAAACTGCAAAAACAATGTCTTCACAAAATTCTGTGGCAATTCATTCAGTAGGTTTTGAGATTGGAGCTGAAACGATTAGTTGATCAAATTAAAGTTTAATTGGCAACTGTTTTGTTAACTGAAAAACGGATAAAGTAATTCTTTAAGCAAAAAAGCCAAGCACTGAGGGTTTGAGATAGTTGTTGGGATATTTCAATCTGGACCAGAGTGGTAGACATGACCAACTGACCCTACAGACCAACATTTCAGCTGTGCAGCGTGAGCACAGTTTCACACACAAACCTGTTGATCCATTGTTAATATAGAAATATTGATTATACAAGTCTGTACATGTGCTCATAGTGTCCCTGCAACATAGTCAGATCCACTACTTCCTCCCCATAGCTCTACAGTCTGATTGTTGGAACATATTGAGCCTATGACAGCACTCGTTTATGCTACAAGAACAATTTGGCATGTTCATGTGAAGACTTTGCTGTTTTTCTTCCCCACAGTGAAACTGGGACTTTGTTGGAATTAAATCCAAGCTGACTACAGCTGCTATCCTCAGAAAAGAAGCCACAGGAGGTGAGTTTTTACTATACAAAGACTTTCAGTAGTGTAAAGATATACCTTCTCTTCCTCAACACACTTTTAGGAACGCTTCAGTATTTTCCAGAATAGTATAGACAATAGACAGTCATGATTATAAGGTTGCAATTCATAAAGTATCGTGTCTCAAACGAAAAGAAAAAACAGGATAAAGCTGTGTCCCAGGGTAACGTCCAGCATAGCTGCTACACTGCAAACTAATAAATCCAGTAAATTTGGTGCAACAACCAACTATGCAAACAACACACACACATCAACACATTTACATTAACAGAGCAAACTGAAGATTATGCTGGCAGCTTCGGTGGATTTATTATGCACTGCGTGCTGCACTGAGATAGCTGGGCAGTTTCAAATGAGCCTGGAGAAAAGTAGCAAGTCAGGGTGCTGGTAGTAATAACGTTGGTGGGGAAAATGGGATGAATGGGGCAGATGACCGTCACGGGATATAGAGTGAAAATGGAAAGGACCAGAGAGCTGAGGGTGAAAGGAAGTGGGCAGAAGGAGGGTTTCTGTGGGGAGAGTGGAGCGGTGCAACCACATACATACACACACACACACTTACTGTGATAATGTATATGTGTGCTACATGCTTATTTTGTGTTTCCCTATCTCGTCTCCCTCCAGCTGCAGCCTGTTTAGGAGTTGAACTCATTCTACAGTAATATTCCTCGGCTGTGTTTAGACATGATTCTATGCTGCATCACAGTTTTTTGGGACAGTGATGTGTTTTGTATTATGTTGGCTCTGTATTGCATGCAACAGTGACTCTGTGTCCAAACGCTGGTTCTCCACTTTAATTTAAGGGTATTTACATCCATAATGAGTGTGGACATCTGGGACTTTTTAAACACAGTTTGCCATTTTTAGCACAATGCTGCACCATAATGAATCTAAACACAGAGACAAGGCAACCAAGGAAACAAGCAAGACATGAGGCCAGCTGTAGAAGGCCTGGGAAAGCATCACCGGGAACGATAAAATATTTGCTGGTGTCTGTGGGGCAGTTTTATAGAATACTTATACTTCGTTATTAGCCCCAGTGAGTATATTTTGGTTACTATCAGTTAACAGTAATATTGCTCCGATCAAAGAACACAGTGAGCAGCAAGTCGAGACACAAGCAGTCATACAAGCCAGGGGTTTTGTCAGAAAACTGCTTCTGCATCACTGTATTTTGGAGGTGAAACTGAAAGAGAGCATACCTAAAATGCTTATTATAATATCTTATTAACAACTAGTACACAAGTGGGTGAAAGCTGAACCAGGAGGTTGATTTGTTAACCGTGAATGGATATTTATAGCGGATAATATTTCAGCAGTTTGCCTCTCTATTCTTTTCCAAACAAGACTGGTTCAGGTCTTGCTAAGTTTACCACCTGTCTAATAATCTGACTGCTTGTCAGTCCAGTCTTCAACCGCTATGGATGTGAACACCTTCAAATTAAAGCTAAAGATCCGCACTTTAACCTTGTGGCCATTTTTTTCAAACCCAACGTCTTGGAGTGCAGAGCCAGCACAACAAATGAGTCACTGCCAAAATGCTGATTGACCGTTTCTGTCCTACAGGGTAGAAAGGGGATGCTACTGCATTTCTCCAGAAAAACAGTGAAAAGAGGAACACGGTAAAGTAATGAAACCTTTCACACTGTCTGCTCTGCATCTGTGTTGTTGCCGACTGGGCTTCATGTCGGTGTAGCTCCTATGTTAGTGCAGTGTGTATTCAGGCTTTGAGGATGTGTTTATTTGAAGCTTCACATGTCTTCATGATGCGGCACGCGCTGTTACTCTACATGTTTTTACTGTGTTATCTGCTGTCACGGTTCACTTCAAAGGAGGCGACTGAATGCAGCCTCGCCTCGTGCAACCAACCCTTCAAAGTGTGTGCAGTCTGCTCTCTCACACAAAGAGCAAATACACACTTACTTATCCCATCACTGTCAACTCTGAACACGCAAACAAGTGAAATATGGAAAAACTGCCTCCTATTACCAGGACTATGTTTGGTAAACAGACTGTAAGAACAGGATCAGAATTAAGAAAGTGTGAGTGAGTGAGTGTCTGTGTGTGACGTGAGCGAGCAGCTACAGAGGGCAAAGAGGAAGCGTGCACTGGATTTGTCAAGCATCTAAGGATGTAACCAACAGGAAAAGGATCCGATGGCCAAGCTAGAGTTTTAGGCAGAACAAGAGGAGCAGAGATTTGACCTGAGATTCGGGTGCATTCATGCCACATTGCAGTTTCCTAATTGCTGAGAAAATTCGACTTTTCTGGAAGCTCCGATATTCCCGACATGGTTCTTAATAATAAAGACAGAACAATAAAAAACTGCACTGTCATATCTCAGCTGTTAAATAAATAAATAAATAAACACACCTTAAATGTCATAATTGTAATATTATTGATTTATGTCAATTAACCACGGATGCTATATTCTAAACAATGTGTTTCTATAGCAAACTACAGTAGGAACTTTTACATAGGTGTTGCTGCATTACTGTATCAAAACGTATTCATATACACGTAGTAGTGTATATAATAGTTACCTTGATAAACACAAGCCTGAAATTTAAATTAAAGCTAGCAATTACATGTTTTCCTCAGGTTTCCTAAATATTCAGCCATTATCAAGAAGCACTTCAAAAAGCAAACATCTTTTTGTCGTTATAAGAGAATTCTAGTAGTTTTGCCATTAGCTTCATCATTATTTACATCATATTCTTTGTAATGACCACAGTTTTCTGTGATAATCACTGAAATTCTCAGCCCTAACACCGCCACTCCTCTTCTGCCTCAGTGCCGTCTTCATCCTCCTCACCGAGACTTTCTGCTCTACATTCACAAGTGTCTGTGATTTGGACTTAAAGGGTCACAAACTACTTGCATTTTGTTTGTGAATTCGGCCCTCAGGACTCTCTGGGCAGGCGCCTTGGAGGCATCCATTTTCTTTGTTTGTTTTTAAAAGCAGTTCAGCAGAGATTATTAGGAATCCCTGCTGAGAGGAGGGGACCCGGCCTACCGCTCAGACTCAGTCTGCCCTCACTTCCCACATCATGTATGACTAATCTCTCACTGGTGTGAAAGAGATGGGGCGAGAACGTGAGGGCCAGAGGGGGGAGTAGGGAATTTCTGGTCAGTTTGTCCCTCTCAGGGTTTCACACCTCTGGGGCATTAGTGCAAATAAACACAATAAACAATAGAGCAATAAAGAGGAAACCCAGAACAGCAGATAGAAGAAGAGCAGGTGGGCACAAGGAGGTGAGAGCAGGTACTTACTGAGCACGTAGAGGGAGAGAGCGAGGCCTGCCAAGCAGAAACCCTCAAAGAAGCGCAAGGTGCTGAACATGGTGACGTTCACAGAGAAGGCAACGCTCAGACCAAACACCAGCATGAAAAGCACTGAGAGAATCAGCACTGGGTGTCGACCGAACCTTAGAGACAGAGAAACAGGCAGAAAGAAATGCACGGCAAGGTGTTGAGAAAATGTCACAACCTGAAAAAGAAGCTGTTGATATGCAGGCGAGTGAAAGAGATCAGGCATTGTTTCCTTCAGACTCTGTGGACTTCCTGGTTTTGGGGGGGGTCAGTAGGCCGGAGGGTCGGGTCAGAGCTGAGGCCTCGTTGGCATGCAACTTTCTTTACATTGTTTCTATGGTTACTGATCCCAAACACAATGCAGGGGCTTTTTCCCACGAAGCTGCAGACATGGCTACAATGAACTCAACTTAAAGGGTCATTTCACTTTTTATACTTTTCATCTCCAGTTTCTTCTGCAGACGCAGCACAGCTCGATGTTAAAGCTGTTTTTTACCAATGTTCAGACTATAGCGCTCAAATCATTGTCTAAGCTGGTGGTGGCTTCTACACCTACCACCTGCTTCCTGAACCCCACACAGACAGGAGCCCCAGCCTCTCTCCATGGTGTCCCTGTTGTCCTTGTCTCTCTCTCACCTTCTGTGTGTTTGTTTCCTTTCTCCTCTATGTGTGAACATTGTGCTTCATGTGTTCATCTAGCACCAGGAAGTTGCTCGACGTTTTCCAGGATCATATTCTTCATTTATGTTTATAATCTATAATTCTGTCATCCATACTGTAAATGTTGCTCTGTTTTTTGGATGACTTTTTCCACATGGCTAAGTGCAGGGGGTGTTGTTTGCTGTACAGATTGTAAAGCCCCTTGAGGTGAATGTGTGATTTGGGCTGTACAAATAAAATGGGACTTGGCTTGACCAGGTCAACATTGGATCAGAAGGTTATTCTGTAAATTGTGGTGAGCATTTGCAATGAATAGTTTAGCTAATAATTTGGCTGTTTGCTTTTGTTTTCGCCTCCCGATATGTCTGACTAACCTGGGGCTCTGTGTCCAACCTGTCTGACCATCTGACTGCTTTGTAGCAGTGTTGCTGTGTTCCAAGACCTCGGCTGTTCATTGGTGAGCATGACCTCATCTTAACCTGTAAACATTATGGCTAAAACGGCCCAACAAAGGTCTAAGTTGAGATAAACTAAAATGACCCTTTAAGATAAACTAGCACACTAGGAGACAGAGATGAAGGAGACAGCGTACCAGTCAGCCATGACACCCATCACTAGGTAGCCAAATATGGAGCCCACCAGCAAAGAGAACTTGGCAGTGTGCACCTTCCAGGCAGAGTCGCAGACCAAGTTCCACTGGAACAGACACAAAGAGAAACAGAAGAACATTAGGCAACATTTTCAGGGAAACCCACCCACAAGATAAGAGGATATTAAACATTAGCAGAGGAGTAGTTTTAATTTGTAAGCTACATAGAGACAAAAAGAAATGTCTATCAAACTCCTGTCACTGACTCACTGTTTGGAAAGTTCATGAAGGCTAAGTGCGCTAACACGCTACAGACGTTTCTGAAACATTCAAATCTTGAAAAGAAACAAGGCAAGCATATAAGTGTGTATGAGAGAGGAGAGCGGTGCCTGTGTGAATGTGGGTGTGTGGCTCTAATAACAGGAATCAATCGTCTTCCCACTCTTCCCTCTGAGCCCATGGGTCAGTGCACACACACCACTGCAGCTCCAGACACGTGGAGGCATGATGTGTGTACTACATACACACATGACCCTGAAAGTGTCTACAAGAGCCCAGTGGGCAAATTCAACTATGTCTGAAAATAGCGCACATTACACACACACACAATGGAGCTGGACCATAATTCAACATCTGTATTGGTACATTTCTAGTACTCTGGCACAGCTGCCCACTTTGCCCAGTTGGTAACCCCACCTGACTCAAGCTGGGTGATTGTGTGATGTAGTACGTGAACAATATATTGTTTTGAACATCCATTTGGTTGTTTAGAATTGTGGCTCTCTTTTGCCATATTGTGGTATATAAATATCTAAAAGTACTTTTATTGGTAGTTCATCCATGTCACCACACATACTGCACAAGCTGCAGTACATCCGTCAGCCCTGTTGGGACTTGGCTGAACCAGGCTGTGATGATGAAGATGATGATGGTGAACAGTGATTTATTTTTCGGTTAGACCGATAACACAGTGGGTCTATTTGGTGCTCGCTCGTTACCTTGGTAACCACATTCTGACTAAGTCCCGTGTGCAGCTCCAGCTTCCACTCCTTGCAGGCGCACAGCGTACCGTCGCCGGCTCCCTCCCCGGCGTCGTTGCCATTGAGATGCAGCGCGGGCGCTCCTCCGGTGACGGTGACCGGAGGGGACGGCACGGTCCAGTTAGCCTCGTTCGACAGGGGTTGCACGCACGTGCCATTCGGTTGTGCCAAGAGAAAATAATCCGAAAACTGGCTAAAGCCAATGAACAATGCCGGTATCCAGGTCAGGACCACGAGCTGCTTCTGATGTTTCCCGAAGCCCCCCAGAGACGGCAGAACCGAGCCGTCGATGTGCGGTAGCAGCCGGGGCGCTGGGTTCTCCAGTGAGGTGAAGACGTTTTCGGGAGGGTGGTCCTGCGCCTCCGGCCGGCCGGCTGCCATCACGGCCCGGCCACAAAGAGCAGCTTGGCGCAACAGCGGGTGGGTGAAGCAAAGCCCCCGTTCTGCTGCCGCCCGCGCAGTCTGCTTTAAGACCTTTGGCACAAAGGAAGCACAGAGCGCAGATAAATCCCGTGTATACCCAACAAAAGTCTTATCCAAAAATACTGGTCTCCGCTCAGTGCAGGCGTGCAGAGACACCGGATCACCGCACAGTCGCTCTCATGGCGAGGAGGCTCGAAGCGACCAGGGGATGTCCGAGTGGAGCGGCTGTGTCAGGAGGAGAGGGCTGTGGAAAGGCTCCCGGGGAGGAGTGGACTCCGATAGGCAGGCATGCTTCCCGGCTCGGGCTTTATATTCCATGAGTACAGATCCTACAGCGGGGTCCATCCATCTGGAAGTGAACTGGGCCAGGCCTGATGGTTGTATGGAGGTGAAATATAGAGCTACATCCACACTGGGATCCACTAAACATCTGTAGGTCCTTTATCCATGACCGCCACAGATCTCATACCTGCCCAAACAGTGACCTCCTGCAGGTGTGCATCACTGAGTCTCTCAAGCCCAGAATACCCGGGCTCCCATCATCACCGGTCCACTCGGAGGTTGTTGCGTTAACAAGCGCAGCACAACACGATGCTCGTGTTGTCGTTGTCTAGTCAATGGAACACGGTGCCAAAGCTAGGCTTGGAGCGGGGATGGGGAGGGTGCAAACCCCGCCCTCCCTCGGTAGCGCTATGCGCTGCGATTGGAGAGCCTTCAAAGGGCGACTGCACCACTGACGGGCAACTGCAAGCAACAATGATCCCCTTTGTGCAGCCTCTGCCCTCTCCACCGAATTTAAAGCGTGTGAGAATCACTGTCCTTCACGTTTTCCATAGATTCCAGATGATTTATGAATCGAAGATTAAGTGCAGACGAGGTTTTTGTGAGCGCGGTTTGGGATGAATCGTTGGCTGAACGTCCCGACGAGGCTGTTTTGCGTCATACAGTAGGATCCTTTCATAACCGTCATATAAATAGACGGGATTAGTTACTGGTTTGTCGAAGGGAATGTCAGGGTTTTGGGATAATATGTCGCCTGTCCGCCGCTAGGGGGCGTCAGACGATCACAGTAGGCCTCCTCGTCCTTACATCAGTTTGTCTTTCTTAATCAGTTCATTAGCGTTAAACTGTAGGTCACTCGGTTGACTTGTCAGAGATGCAGTAAACCAAAGGAGTGAGATTTCAAAGTTTTGAAATATGACTGTTGATGCAGCTGCTCCCACCTCACTCTGTGTGAGTGACCTTGAGACAGGTTTTCCCTGTGTTGGTTGCAGGCACCATAATGTAGGAGGACGTGTGTGTGTGTGTGTCCTTCAGCTGTGGGTTTGTATTAACGTGATCCCTGAATGACATGGAACTGCTGTGAAGGGTGCAGCTGACAGTGTAGCAGAGAGGTGACAACTTGTGCTCAGAGCTCACTCCTCTCTCACCTCCTGCCTCACCCCATCGTGCTCCTCCTCAGAGACTTGTTAAGGTTTAAGATGGAGGAGGCTGAGAATAAGTTGAGAAGGCTGCGTGTGCATGTGTCATCTGCTGCAGTCTGCCAGCCACACCCTCGTTTTACAGCACATACCAAGCGTAACCAGGCGTTCCTGTGGCCCTAAACAATGTGAATAAAACCTGACAAAAACATAATCACTTACAGCCTTGATAAAAGAAAGTTTAGTGATGCACCTTTGAATGTTATTGAGAGCCCAATGTTAAGCTTACTAATGGTACTAAAGATAAATGTTGTTGAAAAGGCCTATTTTCAAAATTATTCAAAGTTAAGAGAGGAAATTATTCCATTATTCCTAAACACCAACAGCTCCAAAAAGTTCTCAGAGCCACAGTTTGCAGCATTGTGTTGCAGCAGCAAACCTTCCTGGGCGTGGAAGAAAAAGCAAATTCCTTCAAGGATGTTTGAAAACAGCAGCTGAGAAAACCCCTTGCATGGCTGCCAAAGACATGTAGGAGGACCTGAAGAATGCAGGAGCAAACTTAGGAAGAACACCGACAGGGCTACAGCCCCAGAATCCTTGCCACACCCCATCCTTGACCAAAACACACACAAAAGTTAACTTGAATATCCATCCATCCATTATGTCCCTGCAGATTCTCAGTCATCCAGGTCATAGTAAGCTGAAAAAGGTTAGGAAAAAAAATCAACTGGACTAGATTTTTAGGTCGAAGACGTTTCACCTCATCCAAGAGGCTTCATCAGTTCGCCAGTTAGGCAGAAGTGATGTTGAACAGGGTCATGGGGCCTGGAGCCAATCCCAGCTCACACTGGGCAAGAGGCGGGGTCCAACCTGGACAGGTTGTCAGTCTGTCACGGGGTTGACATGTAGACAAACAACCACACACACTCACGCTCACTCCTACGGGCAATTTAGAATTACCAGTCAACCTAAGCTGCATGTCTTTGGACAGTGGGAGGAAGCCAGAGTACCCAGAGACAACCCACACAGGCACAGGGAGAACATGCAAACTCCACACAGAAAGGCTCCAGGTCGACTGGGACTCGAACCCGGAACATTCTTGCTGTGAGGCGACAGCACTGTATGTAAAACCATGTAGCTACTCTAATATTAAAGAGAAAGAAAGGAAGAAAAAGCAGGACAATACATTAACAGGCAGCATAGAGTGTGCTGGATATTTCAAAACAACAAAACTCTTGAATATTAAACATAAACAGCTGGAGGTCACTATGATAACTGCCTGAAACATAAAAATGCCACCGGTTTAAGTCTTCTAAATAAAGTTACATTACACCACAAACAACCTCCATTGTCAGGCCTGGGGTGAAATAATTCCTCGGTTTACAAGAAAGTGGAGCAGCATCTTTTGTCTCCATGGTTCAGGTGTCATGTGACAGTTCTCTGACAGCACCTCCCGTCCATTCACCCCCTCCCCCCATCTCCGTGTTCATACCCTCAGGAGGCATATCCATGTCGGCCTGCTGCACAGGTACGCCAGTAAACCAGGCCCGCAGCCTACTCTCCTGTCCTTTAAGGCTTAAGCAAAATATACAGCAGACCCATATTTGTATTAATATCAGCTCCTGGAGGTTTACAGTATCATCACATACACTTTGTGCGTGCAGTTCCAGCTCTAATTTCACATAAACTTGTAAACAAATATGGATGATACGGCAGACTCTCAGGTGTCACCTTGATGCAAACTCCCTCTGGCAGCAAACAAGTCGCTCTTTCTCCTCACTCCCTACCTCTCAGTGTGATCTATTAATAAGTGACAGCTGTTACGCCCTCTAGAGTAAAAAGTTCCTGCTCCTTCCTTTATGTGACTGTGTGTGTGTCCCTTGGTATACAAACCCAGCTCCACCCTGCCCTCCACCATAGTCACTGTGACAATGTTTAAACTGTGTCCAAATAGAGGTTGTGCAACCAATTCAAGTGGCACAAGCTAATTCGGAATTCACAAGCTCTTCAGTAGGTTCAGTGAAACGAAACTAAACAAAAATCTCTTTTCTCCAGGCAATGGCTGTTTGTCTTTGTGTGTTTTCTCCCTTTCTCATTTAGTTAAGTAATTTGGTCCTTTATTTCCCAGTTTTAGCAGAAAATGTGTGCATGTGTTAGGCCTGCAGAAGAAGCGTTCCTGTGTCTCACACATGTCTGTCGGTTTTGGTTGCTAATGCAGATCCCAGCCTGTGGTCTCCTGTCTGCAGTGCTTCACAGTGTATTTCATAAATGTAACTCTCTTTTTTTAAGTTTGTCCAGAGTCATATTTCTTTTCTTTGTGAGTAGCAAGTTTTTTTTCTTTTTTGATTTTTGAGTCTTCTCACAGACATGTCCAGGGTGCACCCCGCCTCTCGCCCAGTGTCGGGTGGGACTGGCTCCAGTGGTATAGATCCTGGATGGATGGGTTCTCCTCACATTGCCTGTGTTGAGCCTCCACCCAACTGCATTCCTGATCTGCTCATTCTGTGTGTAAGACTTAAATCTTTCTTATGTAAAGAAAATAAACAGCTGATTGATATTCTAGTTATGGACAGAATTACTTGTGCATTTGCATGTGTCCTCTCTGCACTACCTGCTTATTGAGGTGCAGGCAGTGGACATCAATACACCATTAACCTTGAGGGTGTTGAACAGTGAAGACGGGGAGAACTGGGCCGTGTCTCTGCACGAGTGTATAACTGGCTCTACGCTTTGCTCATTATGTGAACTCCTAAATCAACACTGTAGTAATAAGATAGACAGAAAATCTTTTATTTAGCTTTAAGCATGTGAACTACAGCAACCAATCCAATCACCAAGTCCACTTTATTGCAGGAGCCACACTTAGGACTCGGTGTGAAGCGACTCCTAATTAAACGGTTGAATCTATGATCTTCATATTCTTCATTTGCAGTGTTGTCTTTGAAATCTGAGACCAATGAGAACAAGCAGCCACTCCCTGAACACCAGCAGTCAGACCTGTCAAGGACCTGACAAGATGAGACAGCCCGCCCAACAGTGAAAAAAACAACACAAAATAATTAAACTGCTCCTCTGACAGGGTGTCGGAGAGCTGTCTGTACATGCAGTCTGAATCCATTTGAGTCAGCACAACATGCTAGCATCAAGAGGTAGCTGTCTGTCGCTCTGTATGTGTGAGAGTGTTTAGACCAGTGGGTTTGACTTGATAGTAGGATTAATAACTGGCATCTCTCCCCTGATGCCAGCCATTCATGGGTGTGTTCATGGGTGCGGAGCCTGTATTCACAAGGCGTTTCCCTCAGCTCACCTGTGGGTCGAAGTCAAGCTGCAGATGATCACAGGGTGTTGGAAGGTTATAACGGCTCAGGGAGGACACATACAGTCGCTTAGATTTTGTACTGTGTAAATATGTGTTTGCATTAAAGCATGCACATAATCCTGAGGCTGACTTTAAATGAGTACAGTAATGCTAGGTAGAAGCACTTTTAGAGACCCCAAGAGGTGAAAAAAAAGCCATGATTTCACAAGAATTAAAGATATAAACTATGTCATCATGACCCCTGACTTTTATCTTGAGAGGTTTGTGACCCCCAGGTTTTCAGGGACAGGTTAGGAGACACCGGGTCTCTGATCACAGACATGTAAAAGGCTCCAGGAGCAAGACCCACAGACTGAAAGAGAACTTTGGCTCTCTTTAGTCATTTTGCATCTCCCTCCAGCTGCAATGCATCTGTTTTTACTTATTTTGCATCTATTTGTTGTTGATTGACTTTCCAACAAGAAATGTTGAAGAAACTGCCAAAACTCTGCACAGCTGATTGTTTGATAGATGCGTCGGAGGAAGACAGCATCTTACAAAAACACAAAAGGCCTGATCGAACATCCAGCAGCAAAATGCCCATAGTCACTCTCCTTTTAGCTGTGGTTTGGGTTCTACTCTCAACTCCCAAGCAAACTCTGTCTCTTCAGCTGATAAATGTTTCACTTTCTTCACCAACTAGCCTCCAACTATTTGTCTGATGTGACGAGTCAGGCAGTCAGAGAAAGGAGTCCTTCCTTTTTGTGCACCCACTGAAGGTTACATCCAAATAGGACTTTTCTTGTATGAGGTAGAGGCAGAAGCAGAGTCTCAGAGGAGCTTTGGTATAGTTTTCAACTATATTTACTCGTTTGTTGAATTTTTAGCACTGGATCAAAAACCACTAGTGTTTCTGCTCCACAGTATATTAATTTCCTGCCCCTGACAAATAAGGGAGCTTCTGCACACAAATGCCAACATACTTACTGCCAGTCAGCCTTAGAAACTCATTAAAGTGTGCAAGCCTCATCCTGTCTGTAGTATTCAGGAATAAAAAGAGATGGGAGAGGGTGGGAACACCAGGACTACGCCTTGGATGCTCACTCTGAAAACGCTTATTCAATCAGAAGACAACACACCTACAGTAAATGGTGAATTCATCCATTTATTTTACTGTTGTGAAAGGCTTTTGTGCAGCATTTTACGCACGCAAATATGGCAACCTTTGTATTCCATCTGAATCTAGTGTTTTACCTGAGGCAGAGTTCACCCACTAAAACACACTCATGCAGTTTCAGAGTTCAGGTCAATATATATTGACGCCATAGCTGTCAGAGCTGCAAATGAGGACTTGGAGAGTAGTTTTTTAAAAAGAAAACCAGTAATGGAATGTTGCTTTGGCAAAAGATGTGTGTCGCTGAGTGTATGTACAGGCAAGGGCGTGCTCCTGAATGTTATTTGCCAGGGGGAATATCATGATGGTAAGGTGGAACATTTTCACCCTGAGAAAAATGTTCAGCAGTTTATTATGTCGATGAATCACTCACATAAGGCCGCAGAGCTGCTGGATTCCTCATCCCCAAAATATGACGGGCAAAATCTCTTCTGCACCCAGTCACCCACACCGAGTCTGCAATTATGCTTCAGCTAATGGAAGTCAACTGTCTGCAATAACTCATACGTAGCAAACAAACACTCTAAAACCTATATTCAGCTTTTCTTTCATTTCACTTGTACATCCTCACATGCTTAACTCACAATCCCACACACTTGCAAACATACACATGCTACATTCCTCAATAGCTACAGAGTTTGTTGGGTGATAGGTTGGTGTAGAGATACTCTTGCTGAACTGCTCGAACTCTTGGAAAACATTTTTACTACCAGTATTTCTGCATGTGGACTTAATGCTGGTAAAGTGTAAACCATTATCATTGCTGTTTGTGCAGTCTGAATGATTTGCTCTTCTTTCTTTCCTTAATCTTCTCCTGCTAGTCAGTGCTTTATTGTGCTGCACACAGACAGGTTAAGTACATCACAAAGCAGCAGCCACACAGGCATCGCTGTGAGGCTACTTAGGCACCGAGGTGCTAACATGCTCACAGTGTTAGTGCTGACATGCAGATGTTTGACAGGAAGGATGGTTGCATGCTAGTGAGCTCCAAACACAGTACAGATCATAAACCAGAGCTGGAAAAGATAACGGTGGTGGTGATGATGGCACTAGATGGAGAATTAGTGGATAATCAGATGTATTGTAGTCATTCTGAAGGGAACATGAGTGTCTTTAACAGAGTGAAGCAACAATTTGTTCAATAGTTGTTGAGATATTGTTAACCTCTTGGCAGAATTCATCCTTTGAGAACCACAACTGTCTGCCCAAAGCATTGTAGTTCATGAGATATTTCAGTCTGGACCAAACTAGTGACAGACCAGCGCCATCCCCAGAGCTATAAGCAAAAGTCTACAGCTAGCTGAGGCTAACGACGGTCACGGCTATATATGTCACTGTATGTTGTTCTCTAAGTTAGGGTGCAACATTAAGGTGGAAATATGCATCAGCTGACAGAACAATTAAGTAGAGAGCTTGTGAGTTTGTATTTACAGCTATGTACAGCATGACTGAAGTCTGTGGTGGTTTCATACTTGACCATTTAAAATTCTCTCCTGAACATTTCCACTGTCCCAGCTAATTGGGTCACGCTGCCTGCAGATGGACAGACTGTAGCTCAAACACTGAAGCAGTCTTTATGTGATCGCTATCGAAACTCTGGCAGGTGCTCAACCACATCAAACAGTTTAATGACAGGCATGCGCCCCTAAAAGTAATAAAACAATTGTATTTATGAATATACGGATGGAACTGCAGCTTGCTGTCTGTGCACACTCAGAGTTAGAGAACATTCCTTTGCATTAGACATAATCATGATGCCTTCATTTAGTGATGAAGAATTACAGGATTAGTAAGACTGAGCAACTTTACATGACCAAAGTGGACTTTGCAGACTTTCAGTGGGCACATGCTGCAAAGAACAAAATGGTGTAACAAAATGCAGCACAACACAGAACAGTATAAACAAAAAACTGACATCTGAATAAAGCACGAATCGGAAAATCTGGTTGATCTTTTTCCATTTATCTCAGTAGAACAGCCCCTGTGTGACTTTGAGCATCTCAGAATGATTTATTAAATTTACTGTCACTCAGAAACCACTGTAAAACTTGTTTTTCCTGTGAGTCCCACCCACTGGCTGCAGGCTAGTGGGTGGGACTCACAGTGGTGTACATGTGAGTGTGCATGGGCGTGTGTGTATCAGTTTAGCCTCAGCAGAAAGACAGCGGATAAAAAAAAAGGCGAGTAGCCTAAAGGTTTGAGAAGAGCTGATGCACTGCACTTCCAGTTAGGAAGTGCAGTGCATCACCTGATCGGGTGGAGGCAACACTTGGCGTTGAACCTCTTTGGCCTTTCACTTCAAAAGAGACTCACCTTACTTTGCAGATGTTGGGATTTGTTTTGCGATATCCGAGGACATTTTTTCTGCAAACACATTTGATATTGTTTTTAAAGTTGTGACCTGTTTCAAGGAAACTTTGAAATAGATTTTAGCCATACTGGCAAATAAAAGGTGGGCAGAGTGCGCACTGACATTTTGTTATGCACTCTGGCACTTGATCCAAACCCAGCCCTAACATCAATGTAACATTCTAACCTTAAAGCTAAAACCAAGTTGTCACCATAAAATGGTCATTTGAAATATTTTCTCTTTCCAAGGAAATGGTCTCAAAATGTTCTGATTTGCAAAATGCCCTCACTTAAATAGTCCTGGCTTTTCAAAAGCATCCCCACTTTGCAAAGAATGCTACAAAACTGTCCCTTTAGCATCAACCCTCTCAAATCGTGCTCACAGTTTTAAAACTGCCTTGTTTTTGTTTTGTTCTCAACTTTCCAAACAACTAAAATGTTCCAGTTTTCCACAGTGTCCTTGGTTTATAAAATGTTTCTAAATAGCCCTCAAAATACTTTTTCACTGGCTTCACTTTCCCAAAAAGTTTTTACTTTTCCAAATTGTCCTGTATTTCCCCAAATCTCTGAGTAAAATCAATCCCCGGCAAGAGAGAGAGGGTGGAAGAGAGAGGTAGAGAGAGAGAGAGAGAGAGAGAGAGAGAGAGAGCAAGAGCAAGAGCACCTACCTGCTGCGCCTCTCCTCCGCCCGCGGATTTTCCCCAGCATTTTCCACACTACCGCTTTTGCTGCCGCTTCCAGATCAGGATGAGTTTGTCCGGGTCTCAGCAGGCCCTGAACATGGGTCGCAGGGTCGGGTCCAAGAGCGACTTGGCTGGCGGAGGGACGTACCATTTCGAACGGAGCGAGTTCGTGCACGGAGGCGGTAATAGTTTTGAACCCTACACCGACGCGTACGCAAGCCACAGCTTTGTAAAGTCATCTAAGGGAGGCGGCATGTCAGGCGGCACGATGAGCGGAATGAGAGGCGGCATGATGAGCGGAATGGGAGACGGCATGGCAGGCGGCACGATGAGCGGAATGAGAGGCGGCATGATGAGCGGAATGGGAGGCGGCATGGCAGGGGGGACGACGGACGGACGCGGCACGATGGGCGGAATGAGAGGCGGCACGATGAGCGGAATGGGAGGTGGAACGATGAGCGGAATGGGAGGTGGAACGATGAGCGGCATGGGAGACGGAATGAGGTATGAATTCATTTGTGGTTTATTTATTTGCACTTTCCTGTTGCCAGTGTCCTTAAACAAAGGGCATTATGTTGCCCTCGCGCAGGCAGGGTGTGTACCAGTCCAAAGAGCTGGTTGCTATTAAAAATTAACCATCACACCTGTTGTATCCCAGTATTCATTTCACTCAGGCCACAGTTGACAGCAGTTGACACTGTAGTCACTAAACCTACTCTTGCAATCAAATGCAAGATAATGTTTGCAGTTGTCACATTCCCCAGGAGAATGTTTTTCATCTGCAGAATCTACAGCACTGAAATCATCTGTTTTGAGTTTTGTACCTGTGTTTTAGTGGCTTAATGCGCCACAAAAATATTGCCTCTAGTTTCCATACAAATTGACCGAAGGGTGCATGCACTTTTCTAACAATTATAATTTACCCAGAATTGGGTTAGTGTGCATTCATAATTGATTAACTGAAGGAGTTAGTACAATACCTGACCTTTATATTATGATACAAATAATAATAACCACTAACAGCTACTGTGTTGGGCAGAGCCTCAGAATTATAAATCAGCTTCTTCTCTGCCCAACAGCTTCCTCCCCTGGAGACAAATGCACAGGTTGATTTATTGTTCACATTGAATTGCCAAGTTCCCTCTGCTGCCACAGCTTAATACCCACTTTTAGTCCAGAACCATGCACATTACCACCCACAGAGGAAGTATGTCACTGCTGTATTTTAGCAGAGGGCAGATGGCTGACATGGTCACAAGCTGTTATGTCTTTAATATGAATTATGTTGATGCTGGAAAGAGAGTGAAGCTAGAGAAGAGGTGGCAAATATCATGGAGTTTTCACATATTCATTATCAGGTATTTGTCCAAGCCTCCTGTTTACAGTGAATGTTTAGAGAAAGCAGAGTTGTCGCTGTGGAGTTTTCCCAAGAAAAAGACCTGTGCTGTCACTGTGTCACATCGAGCAGCAACAAAAGGAAAAAAAAAAAACCTGGCACCACTAGTTGGAAGAATCTGCTTTATTTCACCAACATGTTTCAGGACAAGGCCTTTATCAGGGAGATTTAGAGAGCGTGTAAAAAAACAGAGCCTTTATATACTGTGTAAGAAGGCTGGATCATAATAAATTATTTGTTGAGAGCCTGGACATACAGCTGGCCAGCCTCCAAGGGATGTTTCCTGTCCAGCCCAGACGTGTCAAAATAAAGTGTACACCAAAAAAAAACTTGACAGAAAGCATTTCACACTCACATACGGTAATATGAGCACAATTAAAAACTAAATCTAAACTATAAAAACTATTCACAAAATTATGTTTAAACACATTGAAAGTAGTTAAATATGTAACATATATGCAACCCTGTAAAAGCTTTATTTAACTGCAAAAATGACTAAAAACTAATAGTAAAATCTTCATTCCTCCCAGTTTTAAAATGAAAATGCATATCACACACACCGGTGTTGTGCTTCTCTTGGACAGAACGAACAAATATTTGTTAAGGTGATTCTCCTCCTCCTCCCAGGTGATGTTTTCACCATCATCCTCCTTGTCTTTGCATGTTTTGAACATATCCTTTCACCCTGAGTTCCTCCCTCTTGCTAAATGTGGTTGCTAGTGTCAGATAGATGATCGGTGAGGTGACACAGAAGCAGTCCAGGTCAGATTCCATTGAAATGTTATTTGGAGTCAACCCAAAAGTCCAGATTGGCATTTACTCTAAAAATTGTATAATTGCAAATCATAGACACCAACCTGACCTTCCCTGTTTTCATTGTAACTGCTGTATGACACAGTGTTGAGGTTTATATTACTGTGTCAGGCATAAACTAGTCCCGGTTCGCCTTACATGTACAAGACGCCACAAGCCAGGCCCAGAATGCAGCTCATGCATTTTCACATCATGTTACCATGTTAGCATCAGTATTCCTACATTTCTGATTAAGTACAGGAAACCTACAAGAGAAATCAAATTAAAGGCTAATTACTAGTCCAACTTTTCATTTTTCATGTAAAATATAATGGCTTTTTGTTAAAAAGTCAGCAGGTACCAAATCTATTACCTGTGGCTTTATTCAGTTTTTACTGTTATGTGTGTCTAACTCGGTGGCGGGCCGTGCATTTCGTACCTGGGTCTTCAGTGGGGACTTACCCGACTTAATTAACCTCTTAATACCACCACTATTACGTCGCAATTATAGAAACCATCAATACTATACAAAAACGCAATATAATTAGCGTGGGATTACAGAGAGAGAGAGATATTTTGCGTATTGAGGGTGAATACCATTTTTACTAAAGCAAGAAACCCAGTTAGGACAACTCCAAACCTCTACACTACAACCACAACTGTACATCATCTGGAGCAGTTCAGACTCAATATTTATCTAATAACATGATTAAAAACATACAAAATTTTAATTAATGACATCATACTCACCAGAGATGCTATTTATTTATAGACAAAATCCATCCTCATGGAGGTCATCTCTGCGTTTCAGTTCCATCATAAGTCCTTTTCTAGTTTTGCTCTGACCAACCAATCAGTAAAGAAACAGTCCCATTGCTATTAAAGTTTAAGTTACATGGGCCAGCACTTCTGATTCTGAAGGCCCTGGGCAGATTAGATTGACATGGCAACACATAGAGGCTGAAATCTGATTGGACAAAAAAATCTAACATCCACATACACGTACTGGAAGCGGTGCAGCCAAGAGAAATACTACGAAATGAAGAGAACAGACTGTTGGGAATAAATTAATACAATTTCATGGAACAAATATTAGAATTTCGGTTGTAAATGTAGGTCAGTGCTTCTGATAATGTTTAGGCCAGCAGAGAAGGCCTTGCTGGCCCTGATGGCCCACCACTGGTCTAACTACATGCTGATTTGCAGAAATGCACTTTACAGTATTTTTATATATACCTTATAAACTACATATGAACTTGCTTCTTGAATTTGAATTGACTCAGAAACAGCTGTGTTAGCAAGCTGTTTACCAGTGGATCTGACACACAGGACGAGGCATTCATCCGAACTGTGTGGTTCAAACTAGGGGTCTTGAGGAAAAAGAAAAAGACATGCTGTGTAACATTTGCTTATCTTTTCTGACTTAGTGGGCAGTTTGACAGTATTCAGTGAAACAGTGTGAGGAGTGAAAATCATAATTTGGTGAAACTGGTTTTAGAAGCATTACAAGAAGACATAACTTCATTTTCATTAATAAGTCACATAGTAAAACAGTTGGGAACCACTTGTTTACTACACTGTGATTTTGCTGCAGAAATATCTGTAATACTAATAAAGCATCTTGAGGTGATTTTAATACTAAGCTTTCCCTGCTACCATCTGCAGTGGCTACAACCCAGCTACCATCAGCAAGAGGGCCATGGGCCTGCAGAACCAGTGCCAGGAATACCTGAAGAAAGCAGAGTACAACCTTCAATCTGTGAGTCATCATGTGTTCTGTAATTCCACATGTTGGGTCTTTGACTTCAGCAGTTCAAAGAAAATCTGGTCCATAATAAAAAAAAACAGGTAAAGCGTCATGTTGCAGCTTCTCCTCTGCTGGCAAAAAGAATGACAGAAATTTCATTTGGCTATAAACTGAGTAACTGGAAGAGAAAGTGTTTAATGCATGTGCCAGAACTTATAGCTGATAATGTATTTTATTTATCCCTTTGTTGGAGCTATGTTTGGAAGCAAACCGCCCTGAGTGATGTTCCAATTGTCAGTGAATCCACTGTGTACGATATGGTTCTTGTTACCATTGCTAACTATGAGAGACAAGACAGTCCAAGTAACTTCAAAACAGTGCTGATTTATTCAAAGGATCACAGGTAAAATTAACATTACACGCTCAAGTATCTTGCACCTCCATACTGCTCACAGGCAGATGTAAGATGAAAGACCCTGAACCCACCAGGCCTATACATTATATCACCTAGGTTGGGCTAGCCCCATACTACACAGAAACGTCAACCGAGACGTCTCTGTTGCCAGCTTTGCAGCTGGTCATAGCAGTAGTCAAAACATGAAGCAAATCAATGTGTGTGTTCGTGTCTGTTGATTAAGTGGTGTGTAGCTAAAAACATTCTCACGACCTCTAGTAACATGTCGTGACTTAAACATAAGAACATATTATGGCTAAGGCTACAGTTATACACGTCATAATAATAATATTAAACACCCTGTCTGCTGACAGTCATCAACTCTTCTCTCTAGTTATCCTTGACCAGATGTACCCTGTAGAAACTCATAAGCATGCCTAAGCATTTAACAGTCTAACTAGACATCCTATCTCCACTAAACATTTCTAATACATAAAGCATCTATCCAATATCTATCTGACTAAAAATACCTAACAATTGGTTGATTTTGTTGTAAGAGTGTGACACACACACACACCTCCTCGACTTTTTGGTGAGCAACTCGCTTGTGAATTATTTGTATTTTTGAGAAGTTCAACAGAAATGCAGAACTCATTGTTGCATAGTTGAACGATGTGGGCATGTGATTTATTGTCCTTTTGACTTGTATCTCTGGCTTTGACCCCGGCTCACCACCTATGTCACCACTCCTGTTGAATGAATCACTGGATATCACATCCATTTGTTGCAAAGCCATAAAATGATCAACGTTTATGGGCTTTGTCATGGAGCTTTCACTAATTCAGTGTGAAGTAAAAGTACTGCATTTTCTAAAGGAAGCAAAGATAAATGACCTGGTCCTGTAAACTGAGTGTCTTTTTTATTACAGTGTAAAGTCCTCAGTTGATAGACTTTTATCAGGAAGACTCCATCTTATCTAATGTCACAGACAGTGTGCAGGACCTTTGGTTTCTACCTCAGTTACAAAACTCCAAATGCTGGACATTTAAACATCGACAAAACTATTTCTTGACAAAGCCAGATGTTGTGTATTTTGCTTTTCTCTGCACAGACGGTTATGTGCAGTTTTAGCTTCCATTCTTTCATTAAGGTTCTCAGAAATGTATCCATCCAACCAGAAGGACATCCAGAACCATTTATGTTCTAGCCAAATTGACAAGATACACCTCTGAACACAGTAGGTATGGCACTACACTGTGCCACAAGGTCTGACATTGCAGTCAAGTTACTGAAGTGAGGATGTGGGCTCATATCTCCAGTGGAATTATTCCTAACACTTCCTTATTCCAATCTTCCTGTGCAGCTTGTTAAACATTGTGTTTATGTGTTTCAGGGCAGTGCCCCAGGTGATGTAGAACGATACATGGCGTTGGCAAAAGAGGCGATGGATCAGCTTAAGAACTGTGCAATGGACCTGAGACAGCTGGGACAGCCGAATGACACCGCAGTCAGGGCGTAAGGAAGACCCCTCCTGACATCTGTTTCTCATTTTCTTCTTGTGCTTTCTTTCATATCTGTAACCTGAAGTATGCACCTACCCAATGTGCTTTTATTCCTCTCAATCTACAGTTTGGAGATGTGCAATGATCAGCTGAAGGACGTGCGCATGGCCTTCACAGGCAGCTTGAAGAGGAGGAGGAGCAACAGAGGGAGCACTGGTGGCTGGGAGGAGCCTGGAAGGAGCTTCCTTGATGCTATGGCCTGGATTGCACAGCAAAAGGTGTGCACACATACACAAACACATGTGCGCACACACACACACACACACACACAGCTACATGCATAACCCAATTCCTAACCGGAACCTGAACTTAAGTCTCATCTAAAACCTCAGACAGCTCCTTGAATAATTGAGGACCATTCAGTTGAGTTTTAAAGCAGGTAAACAAAAGATAAGAAGGCCAAACATAGAGTAGGTGGAGTGTTATCCAAACCTATTCATGCAAACTGCAGACATCCTGCAAAACCATGCAGGTGTTATCAAAATCAGAATCAGCTTTATTCGCCAGGTGTGTTGGACACACCAGGAATTTGAGTCTGGTGCAGCGGCTCTCAGTACAATGTTCTTCTGTAAAGCAACGAGTAGACAAGTAAACAAGATGAGACCGAGAGCAAAAAAAGGAATGTGCATTAAGAAAATAAAAATAAAATACTTACAAATATAGAAATACATAATCACAGTTACAAAAACAATAAGTACGGTAGTTTGATGCATTAAAAACAATTTTACAGTCACTTTTATGGTTAAAAAGGGTCATTCCTATCCAAAAGCTAGAGTTTCAGCGGTGTGTCATTTTATAAGCATGAATAATTAGTGTCAGCTCATTAAACCAGGATACTGTGCCCACAGCGTATACTCAGAGGTTCGACATGAAAGCATTCCTCTGCTATACTACGCTGGACTGAAGTGGTAATACTGGGAGCAGCTGAGCCTGACATTGACTACAACACATTTATGTGGAACTGACAAAAAAAAAGAACACACAATTAAACATACTGTCACATTTTAATTGCAGCACTGCAGAGAAATTGAATTTAGGAGCTGCCCTTGGCCTTTTAATGCTTAAAACCAGTTTTCTTATGGTAGATTTCCTGAGGGTTTGTCCTGAGAGGCTCATAGATTCACAGAAGAATTCCTGAAATAAGTCGTTTGTCTGCCGCCACCTGCTGGTGGCATTTTGCATAACAGGCATATGTTTGGAAGACACTGAAAACCGCCTCCTGGTTTAAAGGTTGAGGACTGCTGAGTTCACAATCAGTTGTTCCAAAGGCTTTTCTGATACCAGTATGTTTGGTGTGTATGTCTGCTTTACAGTAGTGTGTGTTGATTTGAGAGCATGTTTGTCTCTGTGTGCCAGCGTCTGATTGAAACGGCTCCCTGGGGAGAAGATCCTGCAGCCATTGAGCAACAGCTCATCAGCCACCAGAAGTTTCATAGCTCCATCCAGAGGAGCCCCGAGGTGGACCGGGCCAAAGACGACCTGGTGCGTTCAAGTTGCTCACAGTAGCATGTACATTACCACTGTTGTGATGATGATGAAATGCCAGATCTGTTACAGTTATAGGCAGGAGTCCCAGTCACCTGTTGGATGCTTGTGGTTCCTAATAACTTGCATTTTCATTTATTTGCACGTGCAAATAAAATGTACCAACAGGAGCCGTCCTGCTAACTGACATCAGCTTAGCTAAACTAAAATTTAATTTGTGTGCTAAGGTCAACCAGGCCTCAGGTAAATCTGTTAATGAGTTAACTAAAACTTAACCTGTTTGAGGGAGGAAATTACTGCATAAATTACACTGATGATGAAAGCAGCTAAACTGGACCATATTCTGCAAACTAATGTGTAAATTAAAGTCATGCACCACTTAATGATCTACTGAAGTTGTTAATTAAGGTGGTTTTAAGGAGTTCTGCTTTTGCTTCTTATAAAACAAAATAAATCCTTAAATTGATCATTGTATTTATACATTCAAGGCTCTTTTATGTTTTTAGTGATAAATTAGGGATTAATTGATTTCTCCTAAGGGATTTAGCTTCTGTGTTTTTAGTGATAACATCGTAACAACCTCTTATCAAATCAATCTGACTCTGTTCCCATAGATTAAGAAAGGAGACAAAGGTAATCTTCATGCTCTGGAACAGGAATGGGACAGTCTACAGGTGAAAGAAACTCAGTAACCATCGCTACCTGTGATGTTTTCAGGTAAATTGTTGGCTTTTTCTTTAAACTTACTCTCTTTTCCCTTTGCAGCAAATGTCCTTTGGCCGATCCCAGCAGCTGCGAGACCTGCAGCAGATCATTCAGGAAATATCCAGAGAAATTATGTGGGTGAACGACAGGGAGGAGGAGGAACTGGTATTTGACTGGGGAGACAAGAACATTGATCAGTACATTCCCAAGAAGCAGGAAGGCTACTCGGTTAGTAAAACAGACACGGGATCACTGGTGGAGAATTAGGCTCATTTCTGGTCATTTGCCATTCTTGGCAATGCCTGTTTATGCAGTTGATCTGCATCTCATAAGGGAGCAATCATATGTGGTACATTAGATTTTGGCAGCTGCAGTCTGTCATCCATTCAGAGAGAAGCCACAGCTGTATCCTGATGCTTTTGTGTGTCCCCAGTGATTACTAAACTTCTCTTTGTGTAACAGAAACTAATGAGTGCCCTGGAGGAAAAAGAGAAGGACCTGAATAAGTTGAAAGCCAAAGTGGATACTCTTCTGAAGAACAACCACCCAGCCTCAGACAAGATCGAGGTGTGGACCGGCCCACCTGTCATGTTTATCTAAGCTGAAAACAACACACTGTGACTACATGCATCTTCTGTCTTCTTTTATATATTTTCAGTTTTGTCATTTGTGTGTGTTTTCCAGGCTTACCAAGACACCCTGCAGACACAGTGGAGCTGGCTCCTTCAGATTACAAAATGTATTGATACTCACCTGAAGGAAAACCTAGCTTACAGCCAGGTAATGTGACAAAGCCTGTTAGCATCTTTCAGCTCATTGTTTTGGTTTGATGGCCCACAACTTTTGTCTCACGGCTCTCAATCATGTGACGCAGCAGCAGGTTGCAGTTTTTAGTAAAAAAAAAATAAAAAAAGAAAAGCTCTAAAAATCCACTGAAGAGTACTGGGTGGTCACCAGATGGCAGACAGACAAAGTTAACACCTAGCTGGTGAACAGAGTGGAGCATTTAGCAGCTAAAAAGGGGGTGGCTGCAGCTTAGGAGGTAGTGCGGGTCCTTTCCTAACCAGAGGATTAGCGGTTCGATTCCCAGCTTATCAACATGTCAAAGTGTCCTTGAGTAAGACACTGAACCCCCAGTTGCTCCCGGTGATAACACCGGTGAGTGAATGTGTGAGCGTTTGTGAGTGCGAATGGGTGAATGGCCAAGTAGTGTGACAGCGCTTTGAGTGTGCTGTAAAGTGTAGAAAAGCGCTATACAAGTACAGTATAAGACCATTTACCATTTAAAAAGTCAAATGTTTCCCTCTGACGCTGTGGAGACCAGAGTAGAGCTAACAGAGAGTGAACTGTGACCATGTAGCCAGAAAAAGATTCCAGATTAATGAAGTAACAACAGCGCTTAATTGTTGCAGGTTGCTTAAGCATAAAATAAATCCTTGAGGGCCTCCTGCAGAGTTGTCTGTAATGCTTTGTGGCTTAAAGTGAAACTCCCCAGTGTTCAGCTTCAAAATGTAGACTTTCCCCAGGATAAGGATAATTAGGATGTTTTGGAGGAGCAGACAGAGGCCTTGATGTAAATGACACAGCTTACTGGAATTAAATGGAAATTCTTCTGCTCAGCATCAGACTGGAAACGGGCGTCAAATTGATGCTTTAGCTCAAAAACATTTTCAGGAAATTGTTAAATGTTAAACTAATCAGGGCAAACTCATTTCATCCAGACCTTTGACCATCAGAACTATGTGTGATTGAAGAAGCTTTTTGTTTCTACTTTTCCAACTTGAAACAGCCTCTGTATTCTCCCAACATTGTGACAGGATATTTAATATTTTTGAAATGTTTCATGGCCCCAGTGATAAAGTATTATCAAAGAGTCTGTTTTCCAGAGATCTGTGATAATGCTTTCCTCCCACAGATCCAACCTAACCCTCACATTAAAACTCTACACACTGTCACTCCTCATCTCTTGTGCTCATCGTTAATCTTCATTAAATAAAAAGTCTTTGCTTTGTGTTTTGCATTAGTTCTTCAAAGAGGCCAATGAGACATACAGCAACCTGCAGAAGGAACATGAGATGGTGCGTAAGAGGTTCACCTGTGACAAGAACACTTCTCTGGAGAACCTGCAGGAGCTACTCAAGGGACTGGAGGTACGACTTCAGACACCGAGAACAGATCAGCTTGACTTGACCATAAGGGCATGAACATGACCATAGTGATGAAATTTAACACAGATACCTTCTGGGCTCTTAATTGTTTGACCTTAACCTTTTATTATAGCAAACTGAGGGCCTGCCCCCACCATGTTGACCATTGGTTAGTTTTCATTGCCTTATTATGAAGAACAAGCTAGAAAATGTCACAAGTTCACACATGGTTTTTAGTCTTTAACAAGCAGGAATTTTAAGAGATTATTCTACTGAGCTGCACTCACCTGCACAGAGACAGTGACACTAGAGAAAAATGTGATCTGTCATCCAGTGTCAGTCAGTGACCCTAAGCTGGATTGTCCTGTTGTGTAACTGTACTGAAACTGTCTTTACCACTTCTGTTCGCGTTGCACCCTTTTGCATCACTTCTTTGTTCTGCTTTATTCAGCTGCTATTTCTGTTTATTACCACTTTGCAAACCAACAGTTTTGTTTTATTTATCTCCAGAAAGAGAAGGAGAAGATTTTAGAAAACAAGAGGCAGGTTCAGCATCTGGTCAACAAGTCAAAGAGCATTGTGAGGCTGAAGCCCAGAAACCCTGAAGAGAAGGGCAGCAATGTTTTTGTCAAAGCTCTGTGCGATTTCAAACAGGACCAGGTCAGTTTCTTAATGTTCACATCACACTCTCAAACACAGTTAAGTCACTGACATTTATACACATAAAGTGATATATATATTTACATTTAACTCATGATCAAGTCTGCACCAAATTTCCCTCAAACATAAGGTTTAAAGATCCTGATATTTTAAAATCTTAATAAATTCAAGACAAATTTTGTGTTTGTGTGTTTATTAATAAAGTACATTTTCACTGGGCTTCACAGAAGGTGATCTGTAAGGACAATGAGGCCATCTTGAAGGATAACAGTCAGCGTAGTAAGTGGCTGGTGACCGGCCCAGGAGGAATGGATATGTTGGTCCCCTCTGTGTGTCTGATCGTACCACCTCCAAATCCTCTCAGCATCAGCATGGCCAGCAAGTAAGACTAAAAAAAGTGTTTGTTTCTGGGTTCGACCAGTTGATGAGACTCGCATGCATGTTTGTGGCTGAGAGGAAACAGGGAAAACCTTGTTGCCACGGGTGAAAAGTTTCAGGTCGATCTCTGTGTTGTTCAAAGGAACGAGCAGTACTATGAGGCCATCCTGTCAATCTGGAATCAGCTGTACATCAATGTCAAGAGTCTCATCGCCTGGCAGTACTGTCTCCTGGATATCAGACACATCAACTCCCTCACCATCTCCATGGTAAGTGATGAAGAAACAAAAGAAACTCAGATGTGCTGTAGATAATAAAGAGTCACCTGACTCGTATGCATTTCAGAATATTAAAAAATGTATATATCAGTCAAAAGTTATTGAAATCATTTGAAATTTGACACAGATGTAGGGTGGCAATCTGTGCCACCAGACCAGATTTCATCCAGATCTGATCCGGATTCTGGATTTGACGACCATTTAAATTTAACATTGAAAACCCCATTTAACGCATATTTTCTGCTATAACTTGACCTCTAATGAAGACAGAACCCTGAAATGTTCAGGTAAGATGCACAGTATTATTGCCTATCATACCCTAAAAGATGATCTGGATCAAGGATTTTAGGTCACATTTTGTGTTGTTCTGGTTCTCATTTTTAACAAGGGACCAATTTGCATGAGCGAATGTTGTGCCTTGGCGAATGTAAATGCACTCTCTGAGCACTCTTTATTGAAGTATTTTAATTTAAATGTATTTACTTACTTTTCTCTTATGGTAAAATGTGTGTCTTCTTAGTTTCTGCAGCTGAGACCTAAGTGTAAAATAGTGTTTGTATATGTACAGCTGGCGCAAATGCGTCCTGAAGAATATCGCCAAATTATCAAGAACCTGGAGACTCACTACGAGGAGTTCAAACTGGCCTCCCACGGCTCCCAGATGTTTGCTGACGAGGACAAGAGGAGCATTGAGAACCAGTTCACTGGAGCCCAGGCCCACTATGAGAAGCTGGTGGTGCAGCTTCCCACTTACGGTCAGTGTTACAAAATACTGTATATACAGTGGGTACGGAAAGTATTCAGACCCCCTTAAATTTTTCACTCTTTGTTATATTGCAGCCATATGCTAAAATCATTTAAGTTCATTTTTTTCCTCATTAATGTACACACAGCACCCCATATTGACAGAAAAACACCGAATTTTTGACATTTTTGCAGATTTATTAAAAAAGAAAAACTGAAATATCACATGGTCATAAGTATTCAGACCCTTTGCTCAGTATTTAGTAGAAGCACCCTTTTGAGCTAATACAGCCATGAGTCTTTTTGGGAATGATGCAACAAGTTTTTCACACCTGCATTTGGGGATCCTCTGCCATTCCTCCTTGC